>NC_081406.1:436019341-436630279 GCF_030272615.1 Cryptomeria japonica
TGGTCAACACTCGCTTCCATAAAATTATGAACAACCTTAAAGGTTTCCTGGGGGATTATATCACAGATTATTTGGTACCAGGAAGATTTTGCTGGAAGGACATTATTCACTTCTTCAGCAACAGACCTAACCTAGTCCCCCTTGCTCAAGAACTGCAACACATATTGTCAAAAACTAGAATCCCCCTGGCCCCGAATGAAGACAACTTCATCTAGAAAGAAACCCAATCGGGCTCATTCTCGGTCAAATCTACTTACAATCAGCTCCTTAAACCCCTTATGGATGTTGAATGCTAGAAGAAAGTTTGGAACCCTCAGCTAATCCCTAAAATCAATTTCTTCTAGTGGTCCCTCATGCATGGTAAAACCCTCACACTAGATAACTTGAAGAAGAGGGGATTCCATCTCCCCAACAAATGTAGTCTATGTAAAGCTGATGAGCAAACTATTGACCATCTTTTTGTCCTCTACCCCTTTGCTGTTCATCTTTGGTCTATCACTCTTTAGAAATGTAGTCTTTGTTGGGTCTTCCAGAAGGACATTAAAATTTTTTGTTTTGATTGCCCCCCCCCTCCCATCACCCCCTCATCATTCAGCTATGGAAACAAATTTTGCCACACATCTACTGGGCCTTATGGAGAGAAAGAAACAACAGGATTTTCAAAGACACTGAGACCCCCCCGGACACGGTGGCACACATTTGCTTCAAGATGATCTCTAAAAACTTGGAACTCACTTTGAAATGTGGCAACTGATCAGCAAAGTACTACCGCCCCCGAGAAATTTTTTTTTGCCATTTTTCATTGATGAAAACCGACATTGTAATAAAACCCTAAAAAGGCCGACTTTGTTTTTTGCCCTAAAAATGCATGTTATAAGCGACTGGGATGCTTAAGGCATTGTAAGGTTGATGTACTATTTTTGCTGGATAATAAGAAAGATTGGACGGCTGTGTATGGTGGACGTAACCCATTTTGGGTGAACCACGTTAAATCTCTGTGTTATCTGTGTCCTATTTTATTTCTTTATCTTTTGTATTTAAATCTGCATATAATTGTTAGTTCATATTTGCTTCGGATCTGCTTGAAACCCTAACAATTGGTATCAAAGCGAGGTTTTCTGTAAATTGGCAAGACTTTCAGATTTGAGTGGGAGCAATGGAGGGTTCCAAATTCAAGGTCAAAAAGTTTAACGGCCAGAATTATTAGTTATGGAAAATGCAGATGGAGGATTACTTGTATCAAAAGGATTTGTGGCAGCCATTGGAAGGAAAGGCAAAGAAACTGACCACAATATCAGGTGAAGAGTGGGACATTTTAGATAGAAAGGCACTGGGATCCATTCGATTGTGCCTTGCGTCATTTGTAGCATTCAATATAACAGAAGCAAAAATGACTGTAGATTTGATGGCAACATTGGCTAAGTTGTATGAGAAACCCTCGGCTTCAAATAAGGTATTTCTTATGAAGCATTTGTTTAATTTGAAAATGAGTGAGGGAGGATCTATAGCGGAGCACTTAAATGAATTTAATACAATTACCAGTCAATTGTCTTCGGTAAAAATTACCTTTGCAGAAGAGGTTAGGGCTCTCTTGATTTTATGTTCTTTGCCAGAAAGCTGGAATAGCTTGGTTATGGCTATAAGTAACTCTATCTCTGGTAAAAATACTTTGGTATTTGATGATATTGTTGGTGTTATCCTAAGTGAGGAAATGCGAAGGAAAAGCATAGGTGAGACTTCAACATCATCGGGTAGTGTTTTGAATGTGGAGAATAGAGGAAGATCAAAGGAAAGAGGAAAAGGCCCTGGGAATGAGAAGTCACGAGGGAAGTCAAAGAAAGGACGCTCTCAATCTAGAGGAAAGAAAGATTGCTGGTACTACGGAAAGCCTAGTCATCTAAAGAAAGACTATTGGTCTCGGAAAAACAAAGAAGGAGACAAAAATGAAAATGACAGTAAGGAAGCTAATATTGCAAGTAATACTTTACAAGATGCTTTAATCTTATGTTTGGATAATGTTAATGATTCCTGGGTAATAGATTCTAAGGCTTCATTTCATGCTACACCCCATAGAAAATATTTTCTAGATTATGTTCAAGGTGATTTTGGACAGGTATATTTGGGTGATGATGAGCCCTGTCAAATTGTTGGAAAAGGAAAGATAAAGATCAAGTTGCAGAATGGTAATGACTGGTTTCTGCAGGAGGTAAGACATGTTCCTAATTTAAGAAGAAATTTAATTTCTGCAGGGCAACTAGGTAGTGAAGGTTGCATAGTTACCTTCTCAGACAGTATGTGGAAGGTCACTAAAGGATCATTAGTAGTAGCTAAAGGTACAAAGGTAGGCACATTATATCTGTGTACTGGTAACACTTACTCTACCTTAGCTGCTACAAATAAAGTTACTGCAGGGACAACAACAATAAATGTTGCAAGAACAGATTTGATAATGTGGCACCATAGGCTTGGGCACATGAGTGAGAAAGGGATAAAAATCCTTCACTCCAAAAATCTATTGCCAAGACTAAAGAAGATTGATTTAGAGTTCTGTGAAAACTATGTTTATGGTAAATAGAAAAGAGTCAGATTTCTTAAGGTTGGGAAAGAGAAGAAGAGTGAGAAGTTAGAGCTTGTACATTTAGATGTATGGGGACCGGCTCAGGTATCATCTCTTGGTGGCTCTTGTTATTATGTTATTTTTATTGATGACTCAACCAGAAAAACATGGGTATATTTCCTAAAATAAAAATCAGATGTTTTTGAAACTTTTAAGAAATGGAAAGCTTTGGTTGAGAATGAGACAGGAAAAATGTTGAAGTGTCTCAGATCGGATAATGGAGGTGAGTATTGCAGCAAAGCATTTGAAGATTACTGTTCCTTAAATGGGATTCGAAAGTAGAAAACAGTTCCAGGAACTCCATAGGAAAATGGTGTGTCAGAGAGAATGAATAGGACTATTATGGAACGTGCGAGGAGCATGAGATTGCATGCTGGATTGCCCTTACATTTTTGGGCAGATGTTGTACATACTGTTGTCTATTTGATAAATAGAGGACCTTCAACCCCTTTGGATGGTGGTATTCCAGAGGAGGCATGGAGTGGTAAAAAGGTAAATTATTCTTTTCTAAAAACTTTTGGTTGCGAAGCTTTTGTCCATATTGATAAAGAAAACAGAACCAAGCTTGATGCTAAATCTTAGAAATGTACCTTCATTGGATATGGGATAGATGAATATGGCTATCGGTTATGGGATTTTGAAAATAAGAAAATAATTAGAAGTAGAGATGTTATATTCAATGAGAAGGTTATGTATAAAGAACAGATGCAAGAAAAGAAGCATGAACAGGACAAACAAGAATATGTGGTGTTGGATGAGATTCCTGAAAATGAAATGCCACAGGTACCTGATGCTCAGCAACAACAGATTGTCCCACAAACTCTTGCAAGTGTTAGACATTCTACGAGGACAAGTAGACCCCCTGAAATATTTTCTCCTTCTTTGTATTCTATTTTATTAATGGATTCTGGTGAACCAGAAGAATATGAAGAAGCAATGTTGGTAGATGCCAAACAACAGTGGGAACTAGGCATGAAAGAGGAGATGGACTCCTTGATGAAAAATAAGACTTGGGACTTAGTCCCTTTACCTACAGAAAAAAGAGCCTTTCCTAACAAATGGGTTTATCGGCTGAAGGAGGAGGAAGGAGGTCAGAAAAGATATAAGGCCAGACTTGTGGTAAAAGGTTTTGCACAGAAAAAGGGTATAGATTATGATGAAATATTTTCTCCAGTTGTAAAAATGACTTCAATTAGAACTGTACTTAGTCTTGTGGTTGCAGATGATTTACATCTTGAACAATTAGATGTCAAAACAGCTTTTCTCCATAGAAATTTGGAGGAGGAAATTTACATGTTGCAACCACAGGGATATGAGGTCAAAGGTAAGGAGAACTTGGTGTGCAGGTTGAAGAAAAGTCTGTATGGCCTAAAGCAAGCACCCCGACAATGGTATTTAAAATTTGATAGTTTCATGGCTGAACAGGATTATCATAGATGTCATTTTGATCATTGTGTATATTTTAAGAGATTTGATAATGGCAGTTATATTATCCTATTGCTTTATGTTGATGACATGCTTGTTGCTGGGTCTAACATGCAACATATAAATGATCTTAAATAGAAATTAGCCAGGTCATTTGCTATGAAGGATTTGGGTGCAGCTAAGCAAATTCTCGGTATGAGGATTACATGGGATAGGAAAAATAGAACCTTGAATTTGTCTCAAAGTGAGTATATAAAGAAGGTGTTGAAAAGATTTAACATGCAGGATGCAAAAGCAGTTAGTACACCTTTGGCTAGTCATTTCAAATTGACTAAGGAGATGTGCCCAAGGGCATAGGAAGAGGTTAATAAAATGTCTAACATCCCATATTCATCAGTTGTTGGTAGTCTGATGTATGCAATGGTATGCACAAGGCCAAATATTGCACATGCAGTGGGAGTTGTGAGCAGGTTTATGAGTAATCTGGGTATGGAACATTGGAATGCTATGAAATGGATTCTTCAGTATTTGAAAGGAACTACTACGAAGACATTATGTTTCGAAGGATCTAATGCTGCTCTGAGTAGATTTGTTGACTTTGATCTGGTGGGTGATATTGATTCATGGAGGAGTACTACAGGGTATGTTTTTACTATAGGGGGAATTGCAGTCAGTTGGATTTCTAGGCTGCAAAAGGTTGTTGCACTTTCAACCACTGAAGCTGAGTATGTTGCTGCTATAGAAGCTAGCAAGGAGATGATTTGGTTGCAATGTTTTCTGAAGGAATTGGGTCAGACACAAGAGGATAGCCCATTGTATACTGATAGCTAGAGTGCCATTCATCTTGCAAAGAACTCTGATTTTCATTCAAGGACAAAGCACATTCAGCTCAGGTACCACTTCATCCGGACTATTTTGGAGGAGGGTTAGTTACGGCTTGAGAAGATTCACACAAGTGAGAATCCTGCCGATATGTTCACAAAGGCAGTTCCATAGGAGAAGCTAATTTCTTCATCAGTTTCTATTGGTCTACTTGATTGATAATTGTGGAATTTATACCAGTCAAGTCCTAATGTTTTATCCAGTGGATGTTGCATGTACAGTGGTGTCGTGTAGTATCAATCTCCAAGTGGGAGATTGTTTAGTGTGGAGCCTGATCAGTCTCCAAGTGGGAGATTTTTGAAATGTGGTGACTGATCAGCAAAGTACTATACACTCAGCACGTATCCTCGCCGGGGTCCAGGGCCGGGCTGGGCCCTGGGCAGGGGTTCGGGGGTGATAGCCCCCGAGAAAAGCGATGGTTCGGCTTGAAACCCTAACACTCACAAAATGCAAAATCCCCCCTTATCCTCCTAATGAAGTTGAGAAAAAAATTGCTGAATGTTGGAAGCTCCCCCTGGTTTTGATAGCTTCAACAACAACACCAAGAATAAAAGAAGGATGACCAGATGGTCAACCCCTAGGTTACACTAGTTTAAACTAAATTTTGATGGTTCAACCCAAAGCAGTTATCTTGCGGGAGGTGGAATTATCCAAGACCATTTGGGGAACATGGTTGTAGCCTACGCAGGCAACCTAAGGAATAATACAGTCACTCAAGCTAAAGGAATGGCCCTCCTTTGGGGTCTGAAAATAGCTGACTCCATAGGAATTAAATAGCTGGAAATTGAAGGAGACTCTCAAATCATTGTGAACTTAGTTAAAGGGAACTCTTTGGCAGGTTGGTGTGTGGGATCCATTCTGAGGGATATCTGGTGCCTCCTGGTTGAGTTGGAGGACTTCACCATCCACCACATCTTTAGAGAAGGAAATGAAGTGACTGATTCCATGGTGGCGGTGGGAAGGCTACAAAATGGCTTATGATGTTGGAGGGACCCCAGTCTGCTGCCAGTCACCACAAAGGTAATCTTGGAAAAGGAAAAGGCCTTTACCTAGGAAGGGACCATGTAAAGCCCCGCCAGGAAACCTCGAAGGGATAAAGCTAAAACATACAAATCGAGTGCAATAATTTTTTTTTTTTTTTTAAGTTACACCACATTAAGATACAACAAGATATCAAAGATTCAGATTACATAGCGGAATACATCAAATAACACCTAAAGAGTTCCCCAATGTGATTACTTAATTACACATTTAACTTAACTCACACTAATAAATCCAATAAGCTGATTATCTTATAACGAGATAATTCTTAAACAAGGATAATTTCTTCCAGAAGATGAAAATATAAATCACATACTAATGTTTATCCATTATGATTCATTCATACCTTACATTCAAGCTTTTCATAAAAATATAAGGCATGCATCTAATATTCTAACACACAAGAATTTCATCATAAACTTATGAGATCTTTCCATGCATACTTAATTTCCTTCAAAATAACTGATTGTATTCCATTATACTAAGCTACATTCATTCACAATCCAAGTTACTGCATTTTAAAAGATGATTCCATACATGCATTTACAATTAATTCCATCTTATCCACTTATACATTCTAACATAAACCATTCATACACGATAAAACTGAAAAAGGAAACATAAGAGAATAAGCATCACATAACACCAAGATGATCTCGGAGTTCACCCCTAAAGGGCTACATCTCCAGATCTGCTCAACTGCAAGACCCTTCTGATAATTAATAAAGTTAAGAATACATGTGGCTCTCATAATTTACAATCCTGCCATCAAGGCAAAACATAATCAATATACAAACGACCACTTAGGTCAATAAATACATAAACGATCCCTGAAAAGGAAAGGATCCAGCTGAACATAATCAAAGCAAATACAAAGGTCCATTAGAGCATACACAAAAGTGAGTCATCACCACCCAAGGTCTAACATGAAACCAGGTACTCACAAGGGTATAGACAATAGGACAAATCCACAAACATGCTCCTAACAAGACCATACAACAACACACTAGCGAACGTAGGGACAAGTGTCATCACACAACCTGGTATGGTTACCATGGCAGATCTTCATAGGTTCTGGCCCCATACACTAGGTTACCATAGTAACCTAATCTGAACCTCTAGCCCATCTAAGCCTCATGTGGACCCATACATCCTTTCATGAAGAGAAGGATGATGGTTTGCCATTTCAGGCCTTCTCACAGCATGTCGAGTCTGTGTTAGCCCTCGTCCCATGTGTGAGGCATAATTATCTTACTTAAAGATTAATATTCTAATCTACTATTAGGTTATCACTTATTAGACTCACTTTCGATGGGTTACCCAGCAGCCACTTTGGGTGTGGACCCCAATCAAAAGCCACTTCCCCATACGACACTAGACTATACTCAAGAGGACTCAATAACCAAGGAATACACATGGTCAAGCAAACTGAGTTCAAAATGGAGGGAACAACCATTTGGTCAAACATGACTCAAAAGAGGTACACTTACTGACGGTACTCTAACCAAAGACCTGACCAACTATGGTCAACCACGAATCATCATTCGACACCTACATAAAGGATATGACCAACTATAACACCACCACAATACAATAGTCAACTCGAAACCAAGGACTGAAACAGGTACCCGAATCAACCATACGACAAGGTCCAATCAAACAAAGTTAGGCTTGCCATTATTTAAGCAAAAGTGAATATAGAAATTAAACTCGCATAGGCAATAACCAGGGAGGACAATTTCCTTTCCCATTGATTTAATCAATAAAGGTCGATCAATTTTTCTACATGATCTAAGTTTCCAAAATACACTAATAGGAAAACATCATGGCAAGGTGAATACAATACCACAATTTGAAATAGTACCATTGTCTATTTCTCAAACAAAGGAAAAAATATAATTAAACCATTCATTTTACTAAATGAGATTATCAGTAACTTAACAATTTTTCCAAATGATACTTAATCAAATTCCCAATTATACCAATAGCATGTCGTTTAAACTCATAATGTCCAATGATTAAATATCCATTTCTAACATTTCCAGATGGCCTATAACATTAAAATCTTCAAAAAATATATATTCTTGAATAATGTATATTTTATCTCAAAATTTTTTTCCAATTTAAATAATATTCTATCTTTTTCCAAAAAGATGCTTCCCTAATATTACAGGTCCAAAAGGATTAAATATTAATTCATATATATTTATTAACCCATGGTTAATAAAATATACACAATTAATAATTATTAATGCATAATAATCCAATTAAATATTAATTAATATATATATATATATATATATTAATTTTCATTAATAAAATACATATTATTAATAATTTAATAATGTACAACTTTCAAATTAAATATTAATTAATATACATATTTATTTCCATTAATAAGTACATATTATTAATAATTAATAATTTAATTTAAAAACTTTATTAAAAAAAGAATACTTTTTAATTAATTAATTTTATTTTTTTAACTAAAAAAAAATAATTAAAAAAAAAAGAAAAATTCAAAGGGGGCGGCAAGGGTCGAGCCCACCTCCCTTACGTGGGGGTTGGGCAGCCACTGTCATGCCCTAACTGTGGGTGGTGCCACCGTGGTCGATGCAGGTCCCGCGGTGCCCACGCAGGGGACACAGGGCCCTGCGGCCACCGCAGGGGTCACCGGTCATTGCGGCCACCACGGGGGTTGCAGTGAGTTGCAGCCACCGCCGGCTACGGCCTGCATAGGGGAAGAGGCGGGTAGAGCTCCGCTCCCCACCCTCCAAACCCCCAAACTAATTTTATTTTTTTTTTAAATTGGATTCCCTTTTTTTTTTTTAAAAAAAATAGTTTTATAATTTTGATTTTAACTAAATCAATTTTGTTGAGAATATATATATATATATATATATATATATATATATATATATATATATATATATATATATATATATATATATATATATATATATATATATATATATATATATATATATATATATATATATATATATATATATATATATATATATATATATATATATATAAATAGTTTTAGAATTTTGATTTTAACTAAATCAATTTTGTTGAGAATATATATATATATTTGTTTTATATTTTGATTGATATTCTTCTATTCAAGCACATAGGGTATCAAATACCCCAAAAAAATCTGAAGAATATAAAAACCATAAATAATTTCTTCAACAAAAACCCATATTTGGGCAGAATGGGGCATTTAAACTCAATGTTTCAACCATTCTTGCCCGAAGCAACTAATTTCTAAAATAAAACTTAAATTGAGAACACCCAAAGGAGATTTAAACAAGAGTTCATCATGAACAACCATTCTCAAATAATATCCAATATTTGGTTTTGGGAAAACAAGAACATTACAACCAGAAATCAAAGAGATGAATCTGAATCCTACCTTATCTCGCATTCCTGGCAAGATTTGTTGAAGAGCCCCAATCTACAGCTCAAGGAATCCTTCTCCTTCCAAAACCCCAAAATTTTCCATCCAAAATATTTTCCAAAAATATATTTTTCTCCAAAAAATTCAATCCCTAATATTTTCCAAAAGTCTAGGTTAAATGGGAGAAATTTTGACCAAAATTTATTTTTGGAATTAAAATTTTTATTTAAAATAATTCACAAAAATCATTCTTTTAAACTATATCAATAATTTAAATTTGCTCTTCAATTTAAAAATTGATTTTTCCAAACAACTGAATTTAACCTTTCTATTTCCAAAATGCCAAGAAGATAAAATTAATTCTATGTCAATTAAAATTAAATCTTTCTTTTCATAAGCATAAACATAATACATTAAATATTAAAATTAACTATTTAATTGAACTTGCTCCCAATTTAAAATTGAGCAATTCAAATTAACGATATTTGCATAAAGAAACCGTATTTAATTTAGTCCATTAGTCTTTAATGCACAAACACATATTTAATCAAATTAAATACTAAGGACTAATTGCTCAATTTAACCATACACACAAAACACACAACCCAAGAAAGCCACACAGACAGATGATCCGCAAACCCAACCCAAGGGAATACCGATGAGGACTGACAATGCTCACTTGAGCATGACTATGGTCAAATGAGGATAACATGACCACCTAATCCAACTCTAAGGATTAAAGAGGTACACTCAAACCTACGAATCCAAGTGAAGACGAACCTTGCACTCATGCGGTACTGTACCTATAATCTCATGCAACCAAGAGTCATACATGCATACATATATAAACTTAATGAAAGCGTTAGCCCGAGATAATAACACGAAATAGGAGAATTAATTAACTTGCATACAAATTGGTGTGAAGACCACATAAACTGATATGCACTAAAATCAAAACATCTGACTATAATCATTATATTATAATAAGCTAACCAAGGTTAAATCGAGATTAGAAATTTATTAGGGTAGGGGTACTACATTCTTCCCCCCTAGGTTCCAACTTACTCTTGGAAGTCGTGAGGCTAGATGGAGAACATGTCGCACGCATAAGCTCTGAAACTCACTCAACAAATATTAAATTGCACATAGGAATCTTTCCATAAATAAATGAAACATTATTACTAAATCCTTTACGAATGCCATTACCCATTGGCAAGATACAACTAAATCCATACATTTCTTAAAATATTCTAGGAATTATCAATAATCATAGCAGAGAAACAAGAATTTTCTCCCTTTCATTACACCAAATTAATGCATTACAAAGAGGTAAGCAACAATTTCCATACTCATCTACCAAACACGACAAGAAAACATGCCATCAAGATCAATTTCTCTTACCAATCCATCTTTTTCATAAAAATTTATCACAAAGAACTAGCTTCAAAATTTTAATTTCTACAACCAAATTAACTTTCAAGAAGTAAGAGCAACATAGATAACTCAATTTTTTACACTTGCCAGGCATAAGAAAACCTTTCCAAAGACTATGTCCCATAGCATAGTGACAAGTTAACACATTTTACTCCATGATACAAATAATAACCATCCACAAACTGGAATGCATATCTCAAAAGGCCACATGTGAGCATGTCTAATGCCTGGTCAAAGATAACATGCACAATCAACATCTCTATGCCTGATCTCAGAACAACAATATGATCATAAATATCCAATATCTCACTCAAGGCTCGATGGTGCTAGGCACACCATAGCAGTGCTACCTTCCATACAAGACCTTTGTGAACATCCCTTATTGAGTAAGGTGGTTAGCCTCCAAGAGATAGTCACCACACATAGGTAGGTAGTGGATCCTAGCTGCATCACAGCCTCACATACCCCCATCCTCAAGGTTTCTTACATCTACTTCCTCGTACACACTCTACCATGAGCGTCTCAAACCTCCTTGGAGAGGAATTTCACATTTCAACACAAGACCAACATACGAAAACAATAAGTATAAATCAGTTTAGCCACCAAAGTATAGATGAACAAAGATAATAAATCATCAATTCCAATAGTAAGGCAAGAAAATAATCTGGAATTGCAACACCAAATCAAGAGTGCAAAAAAAATCACAAGATCATGGCTAAACCTTCAAAGTCAAAGTAAAATAAATTGTCGGTCCCCAAAGAAATATAAAGAATATCACAACTGCACATAACATCACTATGTGACTAGTGTCTAGCCACCAATGAGGAAGGAAGGAACAATCTTCTAGCTATTGCAGTAGCTCATCATGTGGTGTGACATAGTCACACTACCCACATGGCATGGTGGTGTGCACCTTGACATCACCCCACATCACGTCGTCACACGGCATGGCAATACCCCAAGCAGAGAAAACACGCAATGGACATATCCCGCATGGTAGTGCACCTCGCGGAAATAAGCACGTGCAGGTAACATCCCACATAGCGACGTATGTAAAAGGATACTAGCCGTAAGCCAGAGGTATACATGACTAAGGTCCACCCACATGCCCACCAACACATACTAACTAGAAGCTCATGTAGATAAACCTACCATTCATGAATACAAGGCAAAGGATCCTCCAAAATATGCCATCACTATGCTCAATAAATGCCATCAAAATGCTCAAATAAAGGAAGGAATAGGCTGCCACACATAAACCTATAAATAGATTCATCAAAAGGGAAAGTATTGAGTACACCTTTGATACAGTTTTATTGTATAACTATATCATTCCTCGAAATAGAGAAGCTAAAGTCACTTTGCGTCGACATTACTCATACGCTAATCCATACTATTCAAGGAATGGTGACTCCTAATACTACCCCTTAACATACTGAATTACCCACAACCTGAGGTTTGGTACTTAGTAGGGAACAAATAAGCAACATCACATAAACAACATGGTTTCCCATACTCATAAGCAACATATCCTCCATGGTTGATTACTTCACCAACCCATGGGCACATATAATAAGCACTAGTTTCTTACAATACACATGAATACACCAATACTAGTTTAGTCACATTTACGGGGAGTACTTTTTAGTACTCTGCCATCGAGTCAAGGAAGATTTTAATTATGCTTTCCACATGAATAACTGAATAAAGTTTACTCTAGATTTAGGTACTGAAATTATTAACAGTTCAAAATTACATAAGGAAATACATCATTCCAATATCTTTCTCAAATTTCACTAAGCATTCGTATTCACATGCTTAATAAATATTCTATTTAAATCAATGCATTCTTTAATACCATTTCTAAAAAACTTATAATCTAGGAAAAGAGAACAAAAAGAGGGTTTGATAATCCAACTATTTCCTACAAAGACACAAGATCAGCAAGATCACACTATATACTAAAATTTCTCACTATAAGCCTATCATTAATTGCACGGTTTTCATTTCGCTACCATTTTAGAAGGATGCCAAACAACCTAACATGACATTTCCAATTATTTTGGTTGCAACAGAATGTTCTAGTTTTCCAAAAAACACAGAGATCAAAACAGACAATCTTTTCGATAATACCAGACCTCTTGAGAACACTCACTTATTCTTAATACAATACAGACACATGTCATAATTTTGCAACCTATCATGAAAATCAAGTTATGATCAGAAGGTAAGAGAGGAGTTATCAACAAAATAACACATATTAATACATGCACATCAAACAAGCTTTTTCATTTGCACTTTCCGAACCCATTAAGGTAATTACATATACCCAAAAGAAAATTCAATGGAGCATTGCTAAAATAAATCCTCAATCAAACTGGTTTAATGAAACACATAAAACAATCTTTCATGGAACACAATAATACACTCTTGAAGCTACTATAACATGTTCCCTTTAATACTTCTTTTACAAACAAAGCAGTTTCACATAACAACTATCCACATATTAATGCACATTACATAAGATAGAATTTAATTATGTTATTTCTACAAAACACGAGGAGAATTCTTTAATGAAAACATATAGTTTTCTCCCAATAATCAAAATGAACTTTTAAACCCAAAGCCCTTTTATTATCTAAAAACACATAAGCATCATAAGGCTCACACAAGGGTTCAAGAAGTCACACCCTTTCTCTTGCAAAAAGAAACCTCATATAAGAGATAATTACACATATCCCAAACATTTTTTTAATTTCTAGAGAGAGAGAGGAATGGTCATAATCATTCAATTTGCTATAAAATAAGCATTCAATATTTGCCATACTAATCCTTCAAGTGGACAACACTAAGCTAGATCCTAATCTTAAACAAGCATATTTCGTACTTTCAGATTCAAGACAAGCATGAACCAACCCAAATGGATTAGTCTAAAGAGAACAAAAATCAATAAGGAAGGTACACATGACTCTCTTTCAGAATATGAGTAATTGTAGACCATGACATCAATAAGCACATAAAGCACATATAATCACTTAAAAGCACCAACATCAAGAAGGTGAGAACAAGGTGTGAACACACACGTTACACACAAGTTAAGGTCTGCTCAATCACTCACATACAAAGAGGAGGACAAGCATGCACATAAGGTCGATACACCTCACAACAACTAAGGGCACAATGAAATCAAAGATCCCAGTGTTTGCAACATGGGCTCTGATAACAAATATAATGCCCCGCCAGGAAACCTTGAAGGGATAAAGCTAAAACATACAAATGGAGTGCAATATTTTTATTTTTTTTAAAGTTACACCACATTAAGATACAATAAGATATAAAAGATTCAGATTACATAGTGGAAGACATCAACTCACACCTAAAGAGTTTCCCAACGTGATTACTTAATTACACATTTAACTTAATTCACACTAATAAATCCAATAAGCTGATTATCTCATAACGAAATAATTCTTAAACAAGGATAATTTCTTCCAGAAGATGAAAATATAAATCACATGCTAATGTTTATCCATTATGATTCATTCATACCTTACATTCAAGCTTTTCATAAAAATATAAGCCATGCATCTAATATTCTAACACACAATAATTTCATCATAAACTTATGAGATCTTTCCATGCATACTTAATTTCCTTAACAATAACTGATTGTATTCCATTATACTAAGCTACATTCATTCATGATCCCATTTACTGCATTTTAAAAGATGATTGCATACATGCATTTACAATTAATTCCATCTTATCCACTTATACATTCTAACATAAACCATTCATACACGATAAAATTGAAAAAGGAAACATAAGAGAATAAGCATCACATAACACCAAGATGATCTTGGAGTTCACCCCTAAAGGGCTACATCTCTGAGTCTGCTCAACTGCAAGACCCCTCTGATAATTAATAAAGTTAAGAATACATGAGGTTCTCATAATTTACAATCCTGCCATCAAGGCAAAACATAATCAATATACAAATGACCACTTCGGTCAATAAATACATAAACGATCCCTGAAAAGAAAAGGATCCAGCTAAACATAATCAAAGCAAATACAAAGGTCCATTAGAGCATCCACAAAACTAAGTCATCACCACGCAAGGTCTAACATAAAACTAGGTACTCACAAGGGCATAGACAATAGGACGAATCCACAAACGTGCTCCTAACAAGACCATACAACAACACACTAACGAATGTAGGGACAAGTGTCATCACACAACCTGGTATGGATACCATGGCAGATCTTCATAGGTTCCAGCCCCATACACTGGGTCACCCTGGCAACCTAATCTGAACCTCCAGCCCATCCAAGCCTCATGTGGACACACACATCCTTTTGTGAAGACAAGGATGATGGTTTGCCATTTCAGGCCTTCTCACAGCATGTCAAGTCTTTGTTAGCACCCATCCCATGTGTGAGGCACAATTATCTTACTTAGAGATTAATATTCTAATCTAATGTTAGGTTATCACTTATTAGACTCACTTTCGATGGGTTACCCAGCAGCCACTTTGGGCATGGCCCCCAATCGAAAGCCACTTCCCCATACGACACTAGACTATACTCAAGAGGACTCAAAAACCAAGGAATACACATGGTCAAACAAACTGAGTTCAAAATGGAGGGAACAACCATTTGGTCAAACATGACTCAAAAGAGGTACACTTACTGATGGTACTCTAACCAGAGACCTGACCAACTATGGTCAACCACGAATCATCATTTGACACCCACATAAAGGATATGACCAACTACGACACCACAACAATACAACAGTCAACTTGGAACCGAGGACTGAAACAGGTGCCCAAATCAACCATACGACAGGGTCCAATCAAACAAAGAAAGGCATGCCATTATTTAAGCAAAAGTGAATACATAAATTAAACTCGCATAGGCAATAACCAGGAAGGACAATTTCCTTTCCCATTGATTTAATCAATAAAGGTCGATCAAGTTGTCTACATGATCTAAGTTTCCAAATTACACTAATAGGAAAACATCATGGCAAGGTGAATACAATACCACAATTTGCAATAGTACCACTGTCTATTTCTCAAACAAAGGAAAAGATATAATTAAACCATTCATTTTACTAAATGAGATTATCAGTAACTTAACATTTTTTCCAAATGATACTTAATCAAATTCCCAATTATACCAATAGCATGGCATTTAAACTCATAATGTCCAATGATTAAATATCCATTTCTAACATTTCCAAATGGCGTATAACATTAAAATCTTCAAATAATATATATTCCTGAGTAATGTATATTTTATCTCGAAATTTTTTTCCAATTTAAATAATATTCTATCCTTTTCCAAAAAGATGCTTCCTTAATATTACAGGTCCAAAAGGATTAAATATTAATCTATATATATTTATTAACCCACGGTTAATAAAATATATGCAATTAATAATTAATAATGCATAATAATCCAATTAAATATTAATTAATATATATATATATATATATTAATTTTCATTAATAAAATACATATTATTAATAATTTAATAATGTACAACTTTCAAATTAAATATTAATTAATATACATATTTATTTCCATTAATAAATACATATTATTAATAATTAATAATTTTATTAAAAAAATTTATTAAAAAAAAAATCTTTTTAATTAATAAATTTATTTATTTATTTATTTTTTAACTAATAAAAAATAATTAAAAAAAAAGAAAAATTCAAAGGGGACGGCGAGGGCCGGGCCCACCTCCCTTGCGCGGGGGTTGGGTAGCCACTGTCGTGCCCTAACCGCGGGTGGCACCATCGCGGTGGACGCAGGTCCTGTGGCACCCACGCGGGGGATGCAGGGCCCTGCGGCCACCGCGGGGGTCATCGCTCCCTGCAGCCACCACGGGGGTTGCAGTGAGCTGCCACCACCGCCGGCTACGGCCTGCGCAAGGGGAGGAGGCGGGTAGAGCTCCGCTCCCCGCCCTCCAAACCCCCAAACTAATTTAATTTTTTTTTTAAAATTCAATTTCCTTTTTTAAAAAAAAAAATAGTTTTATAATTTCAATTTTAACTAAATCGATTTTGTTGAGAATATATATATATATATATATATATATATATTTGTTTTATATTTTGATTGATATTCTTCTATTCAAGCACATAGGGTATCAAACACCCCCAAAAAAATTGAAGAATATCAAAACCATAAATAATTTCTTCAACAAAAACCCATATTTGGGCAAAATGGGGCATTTAAACTCAATGATTCAACCATTCTTGCCTGAAGCAACTAATTTCTAAAATAAAACTTAAATTGAGAACACCCAAAGGAGATTTAAACAAGAGTTCATCATGAACAGCCATTCTCAAATAATATCCAATATTTGGTTTTGGGAAAACAAGAACATTACAACCAGAAATCAAAGAGATGAATCTGAATCCTACCTTATCTCGCATTCCTAGCAAGATCTGCTGAAGAGCCCCAATTTGCAGCTCAAGGAATCCTTCTCCTTCCAAAACCCCCAAATTTTCCATCCAAAATATTTTCCAAAAATATATTCTTCTCCAAAAAGTTCAATCCCCAATATTTTCCAAAAGTCTAGGTTAAATGGGAGAAATTTTGACCAAAATTTATTTTTGGAATTAAAATTTTTATTTAAAATAATTCACAAAAATCATTCTTTTAAACTATATCAATAATTTAAATTTGCTCTTCAATTTAAAAATTGATTTTTCCAAATAACTGAATTTAACCTTTCTATTTCCAAAATGCCAAGAAGATAAAATTAATTCTATTTCAATTAAAATTAAATCTTTCTTTTCATAAGCATAAACATAATACATTAAATATTAAAATTAACTATTTAATTGAACTTGCTCCCAATTTAAAATTGAGCAATTCAAATTAATGATAATCGCATAAATAAACCCTCTGTTTAATTTAGTCCATTAGTCTTTAATTCACAAACACATATTTAATCAAATTAAATACTAAGGACTAATTGCTCATTTTAACCATACACACAAAACACACAACCCAAGAAAGCCACATAGACAGACGACCCGCAAACCCAACCCAAGGGAACACCGACGACGACTGACAATACTCACTTGAGCATGACTATGGTCAAACGAGGATAATACGACCACCTAATCCAACTCTATGGATTAAAGAGGTACACTCAAACCTACGAATCCAGGTGAAGACAAACCTTGCACTCATGCGGTACTGTACTGTAATCTCCTGCAACCAAGAGTCATACATGCATACATATATAAACTTAATGGAAGCATTAGCCCAAGATAATAACACGAAATAGGAGAATTAATTAACTTGCATACAAATCGGTGTGAAGACCACATAAACCGATATGCACTAAAATCAAAACATCTGACTATAATCATTATATTATGATAAGCTAACCAAGGTGAAACTGAGATTAGAAATTGATTAGGGTAGGGGTACTACAGACTGTCCTATCCACTCAATGATGAAGGAAACCATCATTCAAATTTCAAATTGGCACAGGAATCCTGCCAATTACTATCCTAGACACCCACGTATTAGAGGCAGGCTGAGTCACCACTACCACAATGGATGGATTTATTATGAAAGTATAAACATCAGGAATGATTACTCCCTAATTATTACCCGAATGGAGCCAAATGATGACGATAAAGACGGCGACGGGGACCTGTCATCTCACATTGGCTCGAATGAAGGCTGGCACATTCTGAGTAGATCTTCTGCTTTTGATTTCTACTTGAACTTAAGGGATAATAATCACTCCGATTATTACGACCTTTTATTCCAAGTTTAGCATAATTATTTTATCAATTCCGCCTTAAGCTTGCTTCGGCTCTGCATTTTTTCTAAAAGTCACTCTCAATCTGTTAAGCTGGAGGATTCAAGAATGGGGGGGGGACAGGATTATACTAGAACCTAATAAAGTGGATGAGTTCAAAGCTAAACTGATGGCTTGGTTTGTTTTCTCAGAAGGTGACATTGACAAATTTATGGAGAACATGAAGGGAAATGACGAAAGACTTTCCAGACAATTTGTGACTTCTTGGGCATACCGAAGGGTGACAATGGGGGGAATCTCTTTTGAAATCAATTAAGAGGTTATAGCTCAGGCGACAGGCCTTTCTATGGAGGGCAGAAAGTTGAAAAAATAGAGTCGTATTGCGGATTCTACCGGCCTTAACTAGTTCTTCCGCCAGGGCAAAAACCCTATCAAGAGGGTGGGAGGCTTCAACTGGGAGGAGCTCCCTTACCTATGGGACGAGGTCTACTATATCATGATGAAGTATTTTACACTAGAGGGAAGGTATGGAATTTTCTACTACTACCATCTCCCATTCCTTAACCACTTGAGGAATAAAGACCTCATTTCCATTCCATTCTTTTTACTGCATTCTATGGATGCTAATATTAAAGACATAGCCAAAGCTAAGAAAAAAGGGAAAGACTTTCCCATCCTACATCAAGGTCTTATTCTCTACTTGTATAACTTTCACCTCACCCTCTACCTGCCTTGTTCCATCTCTATGTAGAATGTTGGTCCCTCGACCCACCCTCCTACCATTATTGATTCAAGCCCTCGGCTCTCAAAAATTGGCTCCTCCAACAAGAAAACCAAGAATCACTCCCCAGAGGAGGTCAGAACCCCCAAAAGAGTCAAAATCCAAGAGATTGACTCTGATTTGGATATTACTGAAGAAGCCAATACCCCCCATTGTTCTAGCAGACTAGCCTCTAAATCCTCGGATAAATCCCTAAGAGACGCCTCCTCCTTGCATGACACTGGCAATTCTAGTCCGGTAGGTAAAATGCCCCTGGCCTAGCATAATCTGACCCCTCATTTTGTGAGCTCCACCCAGGTTTCTGAAAGCCCCTTATCCTCCAAGAGTCCGGAGACATCCAATTTCCCCTCCCCAACCTTTAGGATGGAAAAATTGATGGTCGTTGAGGAGGCCAGTAGTGTGAAGGAGGAGGAATCCAACCTGGTAGAGCTTGAGAAGAAGATGGAGGCCCTCTCTGACAATGTGCAGGTGATCACCAACAGACTGGAGGTGGTGGAGTCCAAGATGCATGATGTTTCCAAGTTTGCTCTGAATGTTATGCGATGCTCGGCTACTACGCTGTGCCTAAAGCAGGAAAGCATGACCAAAGGGAAAGGCAAGGAGGATGATTACTACAAAGGCCTGTTCAAGTTCCTCACTAAGGAATGGGCTAGAAAGCTACTCCCTAAGAAGAGCCAAGGTAAAAAAAAATAACTTTATGCATGTAGAGGTTTTCTAGTTTTTTTATTATTTTATGTAGCCTTTGGGAGGATAAGGCTAGTTTATGCCTTTGTTTATACTTCTCTGTTAATTGCCCTGTGTGGCAAATGACTAATACTCTGACTAGTATTATTTTATCGCTGATAAACTCTCATAGTATGGTTTTTGTTTTTGATAGAGGTAAAAGGATGCTAGCTTGCTGATTATATGCAGACAATGGTTCTATCATTGTCCTTCTAATTGTTCCTATGGGTCAGCCCCCTCATTTTTGGCTACTTTTAATATCAAAAACATCCACAACACATGACACAAAGATTTTGATGTGGAAACCTTGTAAGGGGAAAACCACGATGGGAAACCTTACCCATAATCATATGATACTACTGCAGATAGTAAGTGTATACAATAATGGGGTCTGCACATGCAGAAAGGCCAACCACCTAGAGCTCATTGCTCAATCACAAAATAGAAGTCACACTGACTACAATTGGATGGTTAAATCCAATAACAATGTATTGCTTCAATCTAGCATCTTCAATGCTAGATTTAGTACTGGTTTAAGCTCTGCGCATGACGACCAAAAACCTTCATAACCTTTCCTTCAACATTCAAATAATATCTATGTGATTCGCACAAGGATCTGCTTATTTTCTCTCTTCACAATGATCTTCAATATTCACACACTTTCTCATACATCTTACAAATAATATCTTACAATTATTTATACAAAACCTAAGACCTCATGATTAGGTCAGCTCCTAAGAGATATTACATTTAAATCAATTACAAAATAATTCTTGGTGCAATACAATATGTTGGCCTCAATACATTTACACATTATTCAATCAATAAACTATTTCCAAGATGTGTCATGCTGATCTGAAACATGATATCTTGTACCGGTCCATAACCTAGACCTATCTGCCGATTAAGGCAAATATGTGAACCTGATTAGTCCAATAAGAAAAAAACCAAATGTAAACATCTAATCCATGTCTTCGACATAACCAAATGATCTCCAGATGATAACAAGTCATCATCAACTTCCTGAGCTTCCAATGAAACATATACTGGTGATTGTACATAAGCCAATATCCATGTCGAGACCACAATGTGTCGGTGCATCAATAAAACAATATAACCATAGTGCTAAATCATAAATGTAGACCTCCAGAAGGATAAGTGTTGACATCAATGACAAAACCAATGCAACACACGATGAATTCAACCATAATACCAACAAACATTACACTAACCTTACCTAAAAGACACGAAAAGACACGAAAATGAAACGGATGAACCAACCTGAAAAGGTGGCAACACGAAAAACACAGACAAGCGAGGAGGTGAAACATGCAAAGAGAGAGCTCAAATTTTGCAGCAGAGGAGTGCACAAATGAATGAAAATTAACAATCTGGCCTTATTTATACCCCCCATTTCAGCGTCCGTACAACCTCACTAAACACAACCTCAGGATTCTGAGCTCCCGAGACACAAAAAAGGGAAGTTGAGAACTCCAAGGTTCCAAAGACCACACAAAAGATGCTTCGCGACTCCGGGGTTTTGGAGTTTTGGGGGAAAACACAAGATGAGTTGGGAGCTTGGGGTTTCAAAATCCCAAAACTCAAACAAAGACATGATGAAACATGAAGAACTTGGGATTTCAAAATTTTGGAATTCTCAGGCTTCAACAAAACAAAGAAAAGGAGGCTTTAGAAATTTGGGGTTCCAGGGTTCTGAGATCTCCAACAAAACAATGCAAGCAAGACTTCAAGACTTCAGGGTTCTAGAGTTTCAGGGTCTTGAAAGAGAAAAACACAAAGAACAAAGAACAAAGAGACAACTTTGGAACTCTACAATTCCAAGGTTCTGAAACAAGCCAAAAGCACAACAAAAGAGAAACTCGGGACTTTGGGGTTTTGGGGTTCCGGGGCTCCGAAATGCTCAAAACAAAAACACAAAGGCAAAGAAAAAAGAAAGAAAAACAAGAGACAAGAAGGGGGAATCGACATTTTTGATCCAAAGAAAATAATGGGGTGGAGATGCAAGGCATAACAAAACACAAAAGGAAAATGATCTAAGAACATCCACAAGCATCATGAATTACCACCACAACATCCACACCAACACAAATTACTAGAATCAACATCATTATCATCATCATTCCAAACCACATGAACACTAATTGCAATGACTTTCAACCTAGAAAAATCACTTGTGGACCTCCAAATCACAAACCACCTGAATTGAAGACATATATCAATGTTCCAAATATAACTCCAAATTCATAGATCAAGATATTACAATGCAGATCAAAATACTGAACATTGTGTCACCACTAAACAATAGAAAAACCAACCACAATATAGATATCCATAACTCACTCAAATCTTCATGCGGACCTCTGTAAATTGAGATGATCTATGGACAACCCTCTACAAACCCTTTAATCCGCAAAATTTAATCATCATCATACTAAGAAAACCAACTCACTGAACTCCACTGCATCACTGTCACAGATAGAGAAATATGTTGAAAAATTATGTTGGGAGAGAGTCATGAAAGAGGGAGAGAGTAATATGAGAGATTCGATTGATTTCTTTGTCATTGATTTTTTTTCACATCATATGTTGCCATCAATGCCAAAGGGGGAGAATGTTGGAGATTATTGGAAGTATGCTGCAAATATATGCTTGAGAGATATCAGCAAAATATGTTGACATTAATGACAACACATCTCTTAGATATCTCTCAAGCATATATCCAACACACTTCCAATAATCTCTAACAATCTCCCCATTTGGCATTGATGGCAACATATGATGTGAAAAATAATCAATAACAAAGAAATCAATCAACTCTCTCATATTACTCTCTCCCTCTTTCATGACTTTCTCCCAACACAATTTTTCACATGAATCTCTCTCCCTTTTACATCAATGGGAAAGTCACATATTTGTACTACAAAAATAGCTTATTGACTACTCCCCTTGAGTAGCAACCTCCACTCATCAATCTGGATCACAAGATATGACTGTAAAATACATCGGACTGATGCATACCAATGCATCTTATTTATTTTCAAGAGGGGAAATCACCCCTAACTTCTCTTTGAGATACTCAAAAGTATCTTTAGGAAAAGGATTCATGAAGATATCTACAATGTGTTCCTTTGTAGATACATACTCCAATCTGACTTTCTTCTCATTCACCTTATCTCTCAAAAAGTGAAACTTTATGGATATATGTTTAGTCTTTGAATGCAACACCAGATTCTTAGAAATGTTAATAGATCTTGAATTGTCACATTATATAGCAATAGGACCATCATACTCAACTCTAATATCTTTCAACATTTTCTTCATCCATACCAACTTAGTACAGTTGTTAGCAACAACAATACATTCTGCCTCGACATTAGATAGAGAAATGGAATTATACTTTTTGGTCAACCATGAAACCAATCTCTTTCCCAAGAAAAATGCACCACCACTAGTACTCTTCCGATCATCAACATCTCCTACCCAATTAGCATCAGTAAAAACACTTAAAGTAAAATCATTATCTTTAGGATACGATAAACCAGAATCAATAGTCCTTTCAAATATCTAAAAATTATTTTAACAACTAAAACATGAGATTCCTTACGATCAACTTGAAATCTAGCAACAAGACATACAACATTCATAATATTTAGTCTAGTATGAGTCAAATAAAGTAATCCACCAATCATAGATCTATATCTGGTCTAGTTTTCCTTCATACTTACTAACTCCCTTAGGAAATCTCTTGGCAACAAGTACTTCAAGCTCCTCCAACTCTCCCTCTTCTTCTTCAATTTCCTTCATCTCTTTTTCATATCTAGATATCCTCCTTGAAGAACTTTCTCCCAGATCATATCTTTGCTTTCCATTTTCAAAAGCACTAGCCTTTAATTCGGATTCTATCTTAGGAAGGGAGTCACCAAACTCACTGAATTCAAAGGCTGAAAGCTTACAAATCAAGATGTCCCTAGTTACAATAGTCACATTCTGGATCTCCTCAATAGCAACAACTTTGTGTTTGGAGGATGCAAGTAAGGATCTAAGCACCCTATCAACATTCTTTGATTCTTTCAATGTTTCACTAGCACATCTTATATTGCACACAAGTTCATTCACCTTCTACATAAAAGAAGTGATGTTCATATTCTGAATCATTCTCACTATGAGAATGGATTTCCATGTCATCTTCACTCATCCCTTGGGAGCTCATTGTTTTGAATATTTTCTGATTTTCATTGTTCTATGTCATTTTTGGATTTTTTTTCCCTATTCATCTCAAGACTCAAAAAGAGATTTGATGTTGAATCTTGAGGGCAAAATGAACATCAAATCTCTTTTTGAGTCTTGAGATGAATAGGGAAAAAAAATCCAAAAATGACATAGAACAATGAAAATCAGAAAATATTCAAAAAAAAAGTAAAAAAACAAAAAAAAAACAAGAAAAAGTTGAAAAACCCTACCTTGTGCTTGAAAAATCTCTCCAAAATGTAGAAGAATCTTCTTCTTCCTCTTCTTCTTGCTTCTTCTAGCTCCTATCACACTTGCAATCAGCTTTTCTCACCCCTTCAATCAGTCTTCTTCAAGTTTTTCCTCCTCTTTAGCTTGCTGGAAAAAAAAATTAGTTTACCAAAATGAGAGTTAAATCTAAAAAAAACATGCTTTTGTGTTGTTTTGGGGGGTTGGGTGGGGCCCACGTCCAATTAGGGTTACCCCTTAATCCCCCCAAAAATCACATGTTTTTTAAAATGTTGCTTTTTTAGTTTGTTTAGGCGTGGGGACGTAGGAGACGTCTCCACGTCTCCCTAGGAGATGCGGAGATGGGGAGACGTCTCCACGTCCCGGTGGCGATTGGGTGGCGGTGGCGGGACGGCGGGGGACGTCGCGTCCCCGTCCCCGAGACGTCCCTGATGGGGGGACGCACCCAAAAAGGGGGGGGACGCGTCCCCGTGGTTCACTGCTATTTTGTTCTTTTTTAAGGATTTCTGCCTTTTGTCGTAGGTTTTAGGGGTTTCTGTTAGGGTTTTGGAAAAACTGAACACACGACTGGAATCAAGACCCTTCAAGGAACCTCCCAGTAAAATTTGAGCCAAAAAGGAGCAACTTTCTATTTTTAGAAAGTTCCTATTCTTTAGGGATTTTACTGAGTCCCGGAATGTCGTCATTTTGCCAAAAATCAAACTTACTATTTTTAGTAAGTTTCTATTTATAGTAAGTCATTCCTATGTCCTATCTAGGGATCTAACGCTGGCACTTTAAAGGTTTCTATTTTTGGAAAGTTTGTTTTGACATAACCATCCGGGCAAGGTGACAAAGATCAGACATTTGCAACTATTTCTAATTCTGGAAAGTCAGAAAGCAGACAAAGAAAGCCAGAAGATGGTTGAGTGCTGGAAGCCCACTCCTGAAATGGAAAGCTCAAAAAAATTCTCCCTGTCTAGAAAAATCATCCCAAATTCTTATAGGCACCAAAATCAAGGGGGCATGGAGGATTCACAAATTTCATTGAATTCTCCACCAGTTCAAAATTCTACCCAAGATGAAGGACATGCGCCAAAATCAAGAAGGCAAGGAGGATTCACAAAGTTCATTGAATCCTCCCCCAGTGCAAAATTCCGTCCAAGATGAAGGACAGGTGCCAAAATCAAGGAGGCATGGAGGATTCACAAATTTCATTGAATCCTCTGCCAGTGCAAAATTCCGCCCAAGATGAAGGACAGGTGCCAAAATCAAGGAGGCATGGAGGATTCACAAATTTCATTGAATCCTCCGCCAGTGCAAAATTCCGCCCAAGATGAAGGATAGGCGCCAAAATCAAGAAGGCATGGAGGATTCACAAATTTCATTGAATCCTTCGCTAGTGCAAAATTCTACCCAAGATGAAGGACAAGCGCCAAAATCAAGAAGGCATGGAGGATTCACAAATTTCATTGAATCCTCCACCAGTGCAAAATTCCACCCTAGGCCAAAGGAAGGTGCTAAAATTAAGCTACCATGGAATTCACAAAAAAAAACATCAAAATTCTTCCTTCCTTTGAAGGGCGCCAAAAAAAGATATCCATGGAAAAGGTTGAAAGACTCAAAATTCCTTCACAAGTGAAGAATTGTGCCTAATGGGGTTGCTCTGTGCTGTCTGCAACTTACGTTTCCCAGCCCTGGCGGCAGTAGAAGTGGAAGTGGATGGAGATCCAAACATCATTCCTCCCGTCTGCGAAGCATGAGAAGTATGAAGTGCTGCCCTAGCAGACAAAGTAGTAGGCATTGAAATATTTGTGTCATCTGGAACCCCCCAAATCCTGTTAAACTCAATTCTGTATTGTATATTTTTGGCTTCCTCCAAAAACTTACAATGTTTCACGCCTTTTCCTCTCCAAAACAGAAAGTGTGCATTCACCCTACTAATGCTACCAAACCATTCTGTGTCACAAATATTGCACTTCCACTTCCTTGTTCCCCCACTTGAATGTGATGCAGTGCCTTGTACTGATATTCATGAAGCAAACTATTTTAGAGGAGACTTAGGATCAAAATGACCCCTAGCATATGGTGCCAACAACTCTGAAGGGCAACCTGTACTAGCTGGTGCACTTGCCATAGAGCTAGATTGGGCTCCAAGATCAGCCCCATTTCATGTTACATGGTCTCCTTATTATAGGGAGATGCTGGCTATGGTGGCCAAGGGAGGACCATCTTATGTGCCACCAGGGGAGACAAAAATGAGGACCTCGATCTTGGATAAAAGCTATTCCAAGATCAATATTTTGATAGAGAAGATGAAAGCATGTTGGGTGGCATCGGGGTGCAGCATAGTTATGGATGGGTGGACGAACATTAGCCATCGTCCACTCATCAACATCATGGTCACATGTGTAGAGGGCCCATACTTCCTTAGAGCAGTTGATTGTACAGGGCATCGTAAAGATGCTGATTTCCAGTTTCAGGTCCTCAGGGAGGCTATTGAGGAGGTTGGGCCACAAAATGTGGTCCAAGTAGTGACAAATGCAGCCCATGTGTGTAGAGCAGCAGGGAGACTCATTGAGGCAGCCTATAGACACATTTGGTGGACCCCATGTTGTGTGCATGCCATGAACAATGCACTCAAGGACATGGGGAAGATAGACTGGATTAGAGGAGTGGTCACCGATGCGAGAGATGTGCAGATGTTTATCTGCAACCACCACACTTCACATGCACTCTTCAGGACCTTCGCGAAGAAGGAGTTCTTGAAACCAGTTGAGACTAGATATGCATCCTATTTCATTCTCTTGGAGAGAATGATTGAGTTGCAAGAGGCATTGCAACTCATGGTTATGACTAATGAGTGGAATAGGTGGGTTGAGGCCAAGAAAGAGCAAGGGAGAAGGGTGAAGGAGATAGTGAAGAGTGATGACTAAATTAAAGTATTAAGCCCAAATTCCTTTTGTCTACTAGGTATCCTTTCTTAAGAATGAATCGATTTAGTAGCTTGAGATAATGTTTCTTCTCTTGGTTGTGTCAATACCATGAAGAAGTATAATATTAAAGCTTTTTATCTTTAAATTGTAATTATTTGCATTAGTCTATGCACAAACTTACTTGTACCATGCACCCCAGTCTTCCAAAACTAAAAATAATTGAGTAATGCAAGATTTGATTTCTCCTCCTAGATGTTCTTGCATCAATCACTTTAGGTGTTATATTTGGGAACTTGTATGATTGGATTTTTTTGTCAAATATTTGAGTATGATATAGTTAAAAGATAGGCTTGAGTAGAAGATGATAAATCAATTTAGATACCAAGTTGTATGCTTGCAAGACATTGGGATCAAATTCCTTTGAATGTAGGATTAATAGCATGTTCTTAGTGAGTATCACATCTAGAATGGGTCATACATGATTATTACTTATGAATTTATCTCCAAAAGATGACAACTAATATGAAATTCAAATTTAAAATATACTGCTATCCTTTCCTATTCCAAGTCATCAATCAATGGATGTAGGCAATGTTAAACATCTCTTGTTCTTCAAATTAAATTTTTCCCATAACTATTAACTTTATCACAAATGAGTGTATGCATATTCTCCCTAGAATCCACTCATGGTTTTGGTAATTTTTTTGCATTTATCCATGCAAAATGTGAATTAAAATTGGCCCAACAAATATTTAAGTATCATTTATCTTGAGCCCTCACTAGGTGTGGTATCTCATGGTACCATCTTGTAAACCAAGATTTTTCTACATAACAATTCACAATTCCTTTTTTATATACCAAGAACCCACAACTGTGATATCTATGAAACTTTACCTTATGTCACATGGATTTCTTATGTAATGCCCCGCCAGGAACCCTAAAGGAAAACAACACAACTAGGCAACTAAAGGGTGAAATAATTTTATTTTTTTTAAGACTAAGTGCATTAGCTACAACCATTGCACGTTTAATAACACAGTGGAAGTCTAACATATGATTTCCTAAGGGTTACCAACGAATATTAATTCATAGATTACATTAACACCACAGTTAATCCAATTGTCCATTTAATTAGATAAATTAAATGCTTAAGTTTAAAACTACACATACATCCAAATTTCATAATAAAGAAATAAAAGTATTCCAATGTATCCAATTTCCATAAACCATTTAAACACAAGGTCAAAACAATAACATTCATTTCACTGACATTACAATATCCATAAATACATGGCTTCCAATAATACCACTGATTACAAAGTTACAAATATCAAGGTTACATAAAAGTTTGATACAATGACCACAAGGTCTCAACTATGATCTCGAATAAGAGCTGGTACATAAACCACGAACCAAGAAACACTAGTGAAGCCTTTCCTCACCTGAAGAAACAATCTAAAACATCTGATGAGAAGTGGCACTACCACCCGACCATGTGATCTCGAAATGGAACCACCCCACCATGCTAGGAGATAGTAGAAAACCCTCAAGCAAGCAAAGTAAGACAAGTACGAAAGGACTACAAGACTCTGCAAACATTCATGTGACTCAGCTCACAAAACACTAGTGACTCTAAGAAGAGAGTGTCATCGCATAGCTTGATGGTTACCATGGTATAGCCTCCATAGGTCCCAGGCCCCATCCTTGGGTTTCTCTTGGTAACCTCTCCCGAGCCTCCGGTTCCAACTAAGTCTCATGCAGACCCTACCAATCCTTTTGTGAAGACAAGGTGGTAAGTTTGCCATTCCAGGCCTTCTCGTAACATTATGAGCCTTGTACTAGCACTCACCTATGCACGAGGTACATTTATCTTAATTAATATTTAATCTACCCACCCCCTAATCAATTATTAGGTTATCACTTTTTAACTGACTTTTGATGGGTTATCCTATCATCCACTTCGGGCACGGCCCCCGCTCGAAAGCCACTCTCTCTCATAGAACACTAACAGGAAATGTTTCTCTCTATGAGAACTCTATGGTGAAACAGGCAACCATAAACAATCCTGACAAGCACAGGTGAAGGACACACAAATACTAACCCAAGATTGACCATTTGGACAAACACACACAATGGCTGACATCAATAAGGTTATACAACAACACTTTGTCTAGGAGAAATAATAACATAGGATGCAATGACAATTCAACCATAATACCAATGAAATTTAAGCTTGACTGAAAACACCATTTACACAAGATCCTAATACAAGCAATCTTTCCTTAAAACAGCCAAAGCATAAATTATTTGCAAATAAAGATTTTTCCAATAATAAGAAAATACAACTACTTAATACAAAAACATCCATCTTGTCATTTGTCCAAAGGGATTTAAAATAAAAATAATATTTCTCCTAATGTATTTTTAAAATATTTATAGAAATTATAAGCTCTATTTTTGAAACATTCCAAACAATAATTAAATAATATTTAAAATAACATTTAAAATATTATAATAACTACCATAAGAAAAACATATCTAATATATAAATATATATATATAAACACATATATGAATATACATATATCTATTTATATACATATATAATATAACACATAATAAATTTTATTTATCCAACCGTTTGGTACAAAACCCGAAACAGTCATACCGCAGTCCGTACAGGGGTTAGAAATTAATTTAAAAATTAAAACCACGTTAAAACTTGTTTTATACCCCTTGGCACGGTAGCCTAAGCTACTGCTGGTAGCTAGTACTACCGTCTAGTAGCATTGCTACCGCCGATAGCACTGCTACCGTCGGTAGTACTGTGTACTACCACCGGTAGTGGATGCTACCATAGGTAGTATGCCCTACCCTTTTTTTTTAATTTATATTTGTTTTTTAATATTAATTTCCAAATGCCAAAAAAAATCATTTTACATAATTCCCATAGATTTTTAAAATTTCATATAAATTGAAAACTCCTTCACATTATTTTATTTCAAACACAATTTTTTTAAATTTAGATAATCAAATAAATTTAATTCACAATTAAATTTATTTCTAAGAAACCACAAGATTTATTTAAAGGACTATTAATACAAATTAAACTAGAGAGAATAAATTAATTTTCTCAATGTTTTCAAAATTACATCCTTCCCATAAACTAGAAAAACACATCAGGCATGGATTTTAAAACAAAACTTGAATTCACCAGAAGAGGGTTTTTATTCGACAATAATTTTATACACACACATCAAACAAAGAAAAAATAGAAATATCTACTAAAACCCACAACTAAGAATTCATCCAACCTGGTATAGCTTTCTTGGAAGAAATCTGTAGAAGCACCCTAACTTTTTCAATAAGCTTCCAATAAATTCCTTCACCTAAATTCCAGACCCGTTCCCCTATTTAAACTAAAATTCTAGGTTCAATAGCTTTTTCACAAAAAACCTAAATTTAGAATAATAGTAATTTTTATTTTATTTTCTAAATTTATCACAAAAGATAAACTAACATGCAATAATTAAAAATCATTATTCTTTCTTTTCTTTTCTCATGCACATTAATTAATTTTCTAAATAAAGAATTAAAGCAATATTTTAATTCTTATTAATTCTTTTATTCATTTATTTAATTAAAATTTTAGGAAATAATAAAAACAATTAATCTAATTTATTTTTTTCATTTAAATAAAAATATATTTCTAATATCATGCAGCTTGCAACTTAATTTAATAATTTCTTTTAATTAACTAAATTTATAATCTCAATGCATAAATAATACAACTATGAGATAATTTCATAAACTTAATTAATTAATTAATTAAATCCACTAAAACACTCAAATTAAACAAAACTCATAAAAAGATCAAACGACAAAATATGATGATCGAACAAACTAACAAGACGACCAACTGACGACACTCATACGAGTGTAACTGAGTAAAATAGGGTCAACTACTATCTCCTCCACTTCCATCGGAAAATATAAGGCACGCTCAAACCTGTGAAGCCAGGTGGAGACGATACCCCGTACCTACCCAGTACTTGTACCTGCAATAATCTGCATCACCAAACCACACATGCATATATATACAATATAGAAAACACGACATACACACCGATGAAGGAGAATCACGATGTTCCTTGTCTCACCGAAATGAGTGAAGGAAAATCGTCCCCTTGCATCCAATACACTCATAAACACACAACATATAATTACACATTGCATAGATAAAGTAAAATGTCAGCACATAGCAATAATCCATAAAATGCCATAAATCACAAGTACTAAAATACTGCAAATAAATTATACATCTCATCTCCAGTTAAAGCATAATGTTATAAAAATCTAAATAATATATCATGGTAATGTATCCATTGAAAAACAACCAATAAAATATGAGTCTAATGAGTTCAAACTAGTAGGGGTACTACATCTTACATGCATAAAATAAAATAGTCAACATAAGATCCACTTGGAGAAGAAAAGATAAACCAAGAGTTTTTACAAGTCTTGTAAGTCCTATAAATTAGGAATTCATACAATATAATAACAAGTTATGTTGTTTAGATGTTCCTGTAGACACCTAAAATTGTCCTTAATTAAATAAATAATTTTATTTATTTAATTATTTCATCCTAGGACTTCTATTAATTAAATAGATTTTTATTTATTTAATTAATTCACTTATCCTCTTCTAGTCTTTCTTTATTTAAATAAATATTTTTATTTATTTAAATTATCCTCTCTAAATTAAATAAATATTTAATTTATTTAATTGGTCCCACTTCCTCTATTAATGAAATAGATTTTTATTTATTTAATTAATTTATTATCCTTTTTCCTCCATGACACTTGTCATTCATCTCTTAATTTTCCTTTAACTACCCTCTCATTATTTTATCCTTTTTTCTTACCTACCCTTTAATCCTATCCAGCCATTTATCCTTTCTCCTCTTAATCTTATCCCTTCATTTTCTAAGGTGTTCTATATATAAGAGGATACTCTCATTCTTTCACAACCCTAATCCATCTAGCTAACACTTTATGCAATCAACCCTTCTTGCAATCAAGTGACTTCACTACCACAATATATTCTTTGTTGAGTCTTGTGCACAATACAAATTTCTGAGCGAAAATATATCAAACACGATCAATGGAGATAGGGAACAATGTAGATCAAACCCTACTTGGCATGTGAGTGGTATTATTATCTTATTTGTTGATTTGCATGTTCTAAGGTTTCTTCATTTGTGTATGGTAAATGCTTTATTATAGAACTAGGGTTTTGGTTGTGGTTGGATCTTTTGTGGTTTTGCAATAGTTTATCATCATCATCATTTTTCACTATATATAGTTCCAATATCTATTATTTTCCCATGTTGTTGGACTATAAGAGTTGATCTTCCTACTCATCCTAGAGCATTCTTAAATATAGTGTGTTATTCCAACACAAATCGTCTTCCAGTGTCATTTAATCAAATTACTCATTAGTTCAAACCATAAATAAATATTTTTAACATGAGATGTACAATTTTATTCTAAAGATGATTTCAAAAATATGCTATTAAGGAATTGAAGCCCACAACATGGGCATGCCTTAAATTAAGATACATAGTTTGAGGAATATAGTAGAAAAATAGGAAACTATCCTTAGCAAGCATCCTTTTGGCTTAAATATTTGGTCTACATACTTAACTTTTAAAAACTAGACATAATGTTATGGTGTCAATTTAAATACCTAATCTAAGGGACATAGTAGAAAACATAATTGTAAAGGAAAAAAAATTGATTTGACAATTTGCAACATAGAAGGAGAAATCACCAAATCAATTTTGTCTTTGAGAGGGGGGATTTCCTTTACATTCCAAAGATTGGAGGAATCCACACAAATTGGATAAGGACTAAATACTAAGTGGATTGATTGAATATGATGTGTTTTTCCCTCTTTTGTAAGTTGAAATGCTGATTTAGGGTAAAGTGCAGGAATTGAAGACAAATTTGAGAAAATAATAAGCTACAGGTTCTGGATTTTGTCGTGCACCTAGATCTAAGTAATATGAGTTGATTAGGATATTCCCTACAAAAATGCCTCGAAAAAGTAGGGACCATGGAATTGACTCTTTGTCCTTCAAATTTTTTGTGCATTGAAAAGGGTTTTTCAGTCTTTGTGTCTGAAGCTTAATTCCAGAAGTACACCCGCGCACCTATTTCCTACACACATAAAGAAGGGGGAAAAGGTTGGGAATAGGGGCTTGTCTTTGGTTAAACCCCAGTTTGGAATCAACCTTGAATGAAATATTGCAAATGCTTGAAATAAATTGATGGAAAGGTATACCTTCCAATGAATGATGATGATGATTTGCTTCTTGGATGCAATCACATATGTTGTATCAAATGGCATGAACATGACAAAACCCTAATCGCACGCACATGCTTGGAAATGAATGATGTAATGTTGCTCCATAATGGATAGATGAAGAACATGCAGCCTTAAAGACCTCTATAGATGCTTGAATGTAGTCTACTTGCCTTATCACCTTGTCATGTTATCATGTTATGTTATCTCCAAATGAGAGGGGAAGACCTCCTTATATACTTGTATGTCGTCAAACTTATTAATTTTTCTACATAGGCCAACATGAAGAGGAAATTCCTGCTCAAATTTGAGATAGGGCCTATGGTTTGAATTGGGACCCAATTAGGGAGGACCAAGGTGTAGTTCCCTAGTCCCAGTGAGGACCAAAGCGCCACATCCTAGTCCTACCCCAAATTGGGCCAGGGTAACAAGTCCCAACAAGGTGCAAGATGAAAATATGATGTTTTTTACATGATGGAGGCATAAACAATTCCTGATCAAGCATGAGAATGAGGACACTAAAGAGAGGGCCCCAAATGTGGTCGAAATTGCAAAGGGTGCAATTTTAGGACACTACATTTAGCCCCCACTTTAGCAAGAGTATGAGCTTATGCAAATACTCATGGTAAAGTAGATAAAGAAGAGATGAAGAAGATGAGAGATGCAAAGAAAAATCACAAGGAGTATAGGATATTGCTAATCTTGAGGAACCAAGCCCCCAATCTTAGGATTTCAACTCACGGAAACACATGGAAGGGCACACAAAATGTAATGCCCACTCTTGAGCAGACTCTTGTTTCATTTTGGATTTACTTGATTAGACTTTATTTTGTGTGATGGATATGATTTGACTTATATGATGCATGGACATTGATTATGACTACTTACGTTCCTAGTTGATGATTTTGATGATATACATTACATGACCTTATACTATTGATGTTATTGACTTGCTCATGACTAGTTATGATTTCTAGATGGTTAGTAATGGTATTTCAGCTATCACATGCTTTGATAGATTTAATGGATCATGCCTCATTTTGGAATGGATATACTAACCCTGGTTTGGTTTACTTATGATGCGATGTTTTATAATTTATATGCCCACTGTATGGATATTGTTTGACTATCTTCATGGAGGATCAATGCCACATCACTCATTGCGAGCGAGATATGTCATTGCGATATCCCTCCAATTGCTTGTATTGTATGTATTTATATATAGATATGTATATTCACATGTATCTTTGTTGTGGCTATAGGGTTGCAAGTACTGAGGCATTCATTCCTCCTGAGCAACTGGGTGCAAGCTCCCTTGGCTATATAGGTGCAAAAATGTCTCTTCCCAGTGAAAAATATGTGGTTTGGAGATATCATTGGTTCCCTACCCACACCCTAGGTCTAGGTTGTCATTGAGTACTTGTCGTCAGTCTTGGCGAATTCTGCCATGTCGAGTCGGTCGTCGTGATTTGTGAGTATGTTGCATGGTGAGTTTGATTATTTAGCTTATTTAATTGATTTAAATTGTGATTTATTGACTATGGTAATAGATTAATTATTTAATCTATTTAATCGTGATTTATTGATTAGTATAGATCGAGTGTTTAATTTATTTAAATATTGACGATAAATGATTTATTGTAATTCAATGATTATTTAATAATAAATTATGATTTAAATTAGTGGCATTGTTATTTTAATTTATTATAAGTTAACGATTTTTGATTATATGATTATTCTCGTGATTGAATTTAAATTAATGTTTAAATGAGATTTTATTTTATAAATAATGTCTTTAGTGATTTAATTTGTTGAATTATTGAATTATTTAGCCTTATTGATTTTATTTATTTATTGGCGATTTTAACCTTTATTTAATTATTTATTTGTTTATTTTAATTACTTTATTTACTTAATGTTGAAATTTAATCTTTAATTAATTATTATGGGTTGATTATTTAGATGATTTTAATAATAGTGATATTTTGAGAAATTAGAAATAATTGAAATAAAAAGGGTAAGTAATAAATAATTACCCTACTCGTTATATTATAATGTTTTAATAATGTTTGATTATTTTGATAATGAAAAATATATATATGAAAATAAGTTTATTAATGCCATAGTTGTAGAGGGAAAATAATTAAGTTTTCATTGGTGGATTGGAAGGCTAGGGTTTTTCATTTTTCTATTTGGCTTTTATATGCTTGTCGTGAATTTCGTTTATCTTCTTCTGCACTTTATTTCTACTAGCATTTTGGCAATTTTGGGGGGTTTTTGTTTGCAAGCTCTATTGTGGATTTGGTGGAAACTGTTGCTAGAAGGAGTGAGAAGGATTCTTCTACCAGAGGTTCTCTTCCATCACTCGGGGAAGAGGTTGTTTTTATTTTTCCCTTCTTTCCTTTTTGCTTCAGATTTAAAATTTGCGTGCATTCTCCGTGTTTGGCTCTGTTTTGAAGGAAATGTAGAATTTGATTTCCTGTAATATGATTTGGAATTTAATATGGGTTTTGGGAAATTCTGTTTTAGCTATGTGTTTCAAGTAGAGTGGGAAAAATGTTTGTGAAATTGTAATTGTTCACTGTGTTAGGCCCAATATAGAAAGCTAATGTACTGAGAGGGGAGGGGTGAATCAATACTTCAAAACTTTTCTCTGATAATAACCTTATTGTTATGCATAAACAGAATAGTGCAGTAACATAAAATAAAACTATAATCAACAGATAACAATCATACATGATTCACTCCATAACACATATATTTTGGTCACGCAGAAACTCTTGGTTAGAGAGAAAAAATACAGTGGGGATGGCACCCACAACTTCGCTACTGCAATAATAAAGAATGCTCGGTTAGAGCTACATTTAGCTATTTTTGATAGCTTACCCTGTTAGGAGTATTAAGATCAGTTAGATCTACCTTACTAAAGGATTTTTACAACACTATATAAGTGTAGCACTTGTTTAAAGGATTTACAATTTATAGACTTGGTTAGAGTCGTTTACCCTGTTAAAGGTTTCTCTTACAACTTCAAAATATTACAATATAATCTTTACAAATATCTGCAGCTTTACATCTGTAATGCTAAAGCAGATTCTATGTGCTCTGAATAAGATTACCTAGCTTGTAGCATACCTCGGTAACCCATAATGAAACTCGGTAAACCCTTCTATTTACTTTGTTCTTCGACTGTTCACTGATAACCTTCTCGGTGACCTCTCTGTGTCTCTGTAATAGTCTTCCTTCATGCATACACACTGCTATCTCATTGTATCTCATATCACATCATGTGTCTTATATTTTCAAACCCTAGAATCATGTTGTATATATAGATCTCTTATAGCAGTGATCTGATTCATTGCTTCAATCTTACAAAAAGATTCTTCGAATGAATAACTAAACAAAATATCTCATTGGTTAGATTGACCTTGTAATCATACACAATCTCATAGTGCAATTTCCAATGTAAAAATGGTTAGATGTGCCTCGATGTTGTAACACATTTTCATGTGCATGTTCAGGTTCAATGTATCTGGTAAAACGTTTCACTCAGTGAATATCAACTCGGTGAGTTATCTTTATCACTCGGTAGCCATGAAACTTTACTCGGTAAACAACTCGATGAATACTATGTTCTGTGAGTGCTTTCTTCAGTAACCAACTAGACTGTTCATACCGACTTCTCTGTGTGTACCAACTGCATGATTTGGTAATACTAACTGACTAGAATATAGTATGACTTTGGATATGAACTAATGGCAATTTGATAAGTAGTAACAATCTCCCCTTTTGACATTAGTTGAGATGTTTGACAAAAACTACTTACAAAGTCACAACTCAAAAAACTATATACTTGACAAAATGACTATACTTGACAATATGTACAATAGTCAATAGTACATGCAGATATACTCCCCTTATCATTATCCTGTACATAACTCTAAATTTTTCATGTTTGGTTCTGTTCTGTACTTATGTGCTCTGAATGCTCTGTATATTCTGCTCGGTATACTCCCCTTGTATACAATACTCAAAATTGTGTTATCAAAACTGTACTACTCTCCAAGTGTAGAATTACTCCCCCTTTGCTGGGCTTTCCTCTGTGTAGTAACATAATATTACTCCCCCTTTTTGACAAACATTAAAAACTTAATTTGCATCCGGAGGTGGTAACTAATCAAAAATAGTCTTATACTTGGTCCAGGCGTCAGTGAGGGCGACTGAGAGTGAGTCCTTGAGACTTTCCATTAATGAGTTTTGTGCTTGAATATCAGATAAGAGTGATATCAAGCCATCAAGAGTGCTTCCCTCTTGTGTAGTTGACAAGCTTGTAGCTTGGTTGAGCTGCTCTTGGACTGATGAGAGATGAGGAAGGAATAATGTTTGAAGGGTCATTATATCCATCCTAATTTCATGCTCTTCATTCCTCAGTTCTAACTGTTGAGCCATGAGTTGTTGTAGCTTTTTGTAAAAATTCTGAATGAAATTAGGCTCAATGGTCAACTTGGATGAGAGATCGGTGATCTCTTTCTCAATTACATTAGTTTTATTTTTGATGTCTTTAATAAATAAAGAAAATGTACACAATTTTTGGAATAAATAAAGAATGTGCTTGAGTTGAGGGGACAACTCGGCAATGAATTTGACAAGTTTTACCTTGCTAATAACAATTGATTTTTGGACTTCCTCTATCATTTTTGTTGTGAGCTCTTTATCCTTGAGCTTGCTTAGGTATTCAGATGCATCAACTCCAAATGTTTCAATTTGATTAAGGAGTTCATCCAACTGAATATGGATGCCTGCATCGATTGACACTGTTGCTGATGGTTGCATTTATGTGAGCAATGTCCTAACCTTTTGAAGTACCTTGTTCTTTTTTCTGTATGGCCAGTTGCTTCTCTTGTTCGGCCTTTGCTTTGCATAGTTCACCAAATTCAGTGAGTGCTTGCCCTTTTAATTTGGAAATGTCGACATTGGGCAATATGATTGGTTTAGATAAGTCAAATTTAAAATGATGCTTTCTCACCTTCTTCTCTTTTCCTTTGGTCTAGGGCACTAAGACAAGTGCTTGTGAGGCTTGCTATCCCTCGGTAGGTTGCTCGGTAGATGCAACACTTTGGACTATTCCTGTAGTAGTTGCAGTGTCTTTGGATGGCTCGATGCTAGGGGTCTCAGCTATAATATTTGTTGTGCTTGTCTGTGCTTGAGACATTTGATCTTTGGTTGTGTCTGCTACAACTTCAGACTTATTACTTGTATCTTCTACAGCTTTAGATTTGTTACCTTCGGTAACTTGTCTGGTGTCCTTGGGAGCTTCAGTTGGGACTGGGGGCTTCACCGGCGGATAAGGCTGAACTTGTTCTAAGACCGATTCACTAGACACAAGTTTTGCATAAGTGGTGCCTTCAATCATTTCCTGCTCCGGTGCGGCTTCATCCATTACATCTTCATCAATTTGTATTGTGTCAACCGGGTCTGGACCTTGCTCGGTGACATCAACAATTTCAATTTGAGATTGTTCACCGACATCCTTTTGTTTGAAGATCTCCTGCCACTTGGCCTTAGTCTCATTCTCCACATCAATATATAGCCCATTCATCAATTTTAAGGCTCTTTGTTTCACAAGAAATTTTGAATTATATGTGGACAAATGCTCCTTGATTTCAGCTATGGACATGTTAGGAAATAAATGGACAAGACTTCTTTCTCTTATTTGTCTCTCTAAATCCATTGCATATTTCCATCTGTTATCAATATGTGAGTAGAGTTCACTCGGAAGTGACTTTGCTAGTTCTAATGGTGCTAACCAAAATTTCAGAAGTGTACATATGACAACTTCTTCAATCTGTCATTTCTCATCATTATTCCTAGACTCATACTTAACATATCTAAATCCTGTAAATCCTCCATATTCTTTAAGATTGGCACAAAAGTTTTCAACATTTGTGAATATTTACCTTTTTTCTCTTCACAATCTGGAATTTGTTTGCATCATCAGACTCTATATCACTCGACTCTTTTGCCAAAATGAGTCTCCAAGTAGATTTCTTGTAAGTCTTTGTTACCTTAGGAATGACAACAGTCTTTTGTTTCTTGCTCGATGATGCAGCTGATGCTCTCGTGTTGGGTCTCTTTGTTGGTGGAGTCGGTAGGGCCTTTGTGATGTCCTGTTTCTTTTGTTTTAGAACTTTTCCCTTTGGCAACTCTATGCTCAATGTTATTGCAGCCTCCTATGCTTTTGATTCTTCCTTGGTAATGGCAAGATTGCCTTTGATAGGTGTAGATGAGGATTCTTCTCCGAATTTCTCAGATAAAGTTTTTATCATCTTTGTAGCTTTTCTTGTAGCCTTAGGAACTACAATGCTCATTTTTACTTTCTCCTTCACCTCTTCATAGGTTCCATACCTTAGTTCAATTGCATGCCTTGGCAATGATAGGTAGGCATCAATTTGTTGCTGTGTGATATCATAATCAATTTCATAACCCATTGGTTGCAACAATTGAATCCTTGGTTCAATAGCATTTACATAGCAATAATCAGTGTTGACTTCAAAACATATATTGTCCTTGTATTTTTCGACCAGCTGTGGTGGGATCCTATACCTATTGTGCATTTTCTCTTGGAATTTGCTAAAGTAATCATCCATGACATCATTAAAGTTATCTCCTAACTTCTTGATGTAATCATTGATTTGATGGGTGATAGGTCGGTGTAGCTCCCATACTACTTTACCGACTGAGGGAAAGAACTTTTCAAAATAGAAAAACATACAGACAAGTAGTGAACTGAACTTGAGTGTGTTTGCCGAGTTGTTCTTCTTCGGCTTCCTTATTGTGTTTAGGTTCTCAAATAAGTTCTTTAGTAGCACTTCACATAAGTCTACTTTCATTCCCTTCTTTACTATTTTGTAGGCCAGGTCCACTGCAACACATGGTACAATGCAGATTGGAAGAAACAGTAACCAATAACTCTGATTGCAAATTTTAGTTTAGCATCAGTGACATTATTCAATTTCAGTCCTCGGTAGTCGGATTCTACTCCGGTTAGACTAATTAGCTCCTTTTGTGATATCAATGTCTATGCACGAGCATGATCGTAGATGGGATATATGGTGATTAGGTGAATGACTTCCTTCATGATTTTGAATGGTTGCTCTTGTAGCCACATGAAATCATCATGTACTCTGCTCAATACAAACTTAACCCATTGGGGTTTGAACACACGAGGATAGACTAGGGCTTCAGTTAATCCCTTGATTCTGATATGTTCAAATTTACTATCCAGTTTGTCGTTAGTGCACAGTTCATCATATGTGTCACTAATCTCTACATGACCAAGTTCCTCAACATGACACTTGGTAAAGAGTCTGACATCTTCTACCAATAAGACTCAATCCAGGATGAGTGAAAATGCAATTTTATCATTCGATTCTGAGGTGACTTTAGGAGCTAGGGAATACTTCAGAGATGGCTTCTCCACATTTTGGACAACTACAGGGTCTTGGATCTTGGGCGCCATGGTAGATCTCGAGTAAAATTTGACAGGTTATCCTTAGGGTTTACAAGTGACTTACTCTTCACACTCGATAGACACTAGCAATTTGACTAGATCAGAAACCAGCTAAACAGTGTGAATAGATTGATGTAAATACCTTGAAATTCGCTCTAAATGAAGTTTGGTCGCTTTGATTTGCTCTGCTCTGCTTCTCAAAAACTTGGGTAAATGAAAATGACCACGAAAACACTTTTAAGTACTCAAAAATACCTTATCGGGCTCCGTGCAAGTTAGGTCAAGATATTAAATGCACTCGGTTCACCTTTTACTGATTTACTCCATTTTCTGTTTTCACCGAGTACCCAACTTTGCTTTATTAACCGACTTGACAGGCTTCCTGTATACACTGACTTGACAGGTTTCCTGTATAGTATGCAAACTGACTAATTGCATCTTAACTATGTAGATTTTGAATTCTTGTTCATAATAAAATAGGAACTATTATGATTTAACTTTTAAAGAATGCAGTCCCTTCATACCTTTTCTTGACTAATTTGAAATCGGTGCACCTAACTCGGTAGGTAAGGTGCTTTCTTCATCAGACATAATTTCTTTCTTTTTCCAAATCATCTTGAATTTTTCTTTTATCTCTTTAGTGTCTCTTCTCAGTTGATCTCTGCAATCTCCAGCTAAATGTCCAGCTTTGTGACAGTGAAAACATGCCATACCGGGATTTCTCCATGATCTCTAGTTGATCATACCAAACCTTATAAAATAGTTGGCACTTATATGTCCATATCTTCCACAACATTCACACCATATCCTTGTATTGTAATCCCATGGTACTGCTGCATATTGTCGGTAAGGATCTGTGTGAGTTTGGTAACCTCCAGTGTTTGCTCAGTGTGGATACTTCATGTAGTTCTTTTGCTTAAACCAGCACTTCTCAGTACTATGTCCATATCCATTGCAGTATTTACAAAACCCTTTGAATTTTTCCTTCTGATGGTTGTTAACAGACTTTGTCCTACATTGATTAGGTATGTGACCATATTTATTGCAATTATAACAATATCCATTGGACATAGAGATATTCGGTTGCTTACCTTTTCTGATCTAGCATATGTTGGCAGTATGAACTTGATCTCCATAGTAGTAGCAAATAGGCTTCTTCCTTTTGATTTTATTCCTTTTTCCAGCTTGTTTTGATGATTCTCCTCTCTCGGTAGTATGAATTCCTCGGTAACCGAGTCCTCCATCTTTGTAGAGTCTTCTTGTATTCAATTGCTCATCCAACATCTTTGATGCTTCATAATTTTTCTCCAATGATTCTTTGGATTTCTTTTCTGTTTCAAGTTCACCAGTCAACCTTGATACTTCAAGTTTCAATGATTGATTTTCATCATTCTTCAGAATTGCTTCATGATGTGCATAACCTAGTTGATCTGTCATATTTTGTTGAATACCAGTTAACCTTATGATTTCATCATCCTTATCAGATACTAGAGCTTCAAGTTGTTGTTTCTCTCTTTGTAGATCTCTTGCTTTATCCTCAGCTATCCTTAATGCATCTAGATTTTCAGTCATTTGTGTACTAAAATGTTCATGTTCTCTTTTCATTGCTTTTAGTTGATCAGCCAATGCTTTGTTCTTTTCTTTCAACATTCCAATCATTTCTTCAATTTCTTCAGATATACTGTTCTCAGATGATGTCTCGATTTGTTCCACTAGCTCTTGAGAATCCTGCAAGTCATCAAATAATCTTCTCCTTACTTTCAGAGATTTTTACATTTGCCTCTACATGTCTACAATCACTTGATTCACATTATCTAGCTCTTCTTGAAGATGCACAATCCTCCGAGATTGTTTGTAGCCTTCCATTGCTAAGATCTTTCTCTTTAGGTAGTTAAACCCTTTTCCAAGATTCAAGCTCTGATACCAATTGTTAGGCCCAATATAGAAAGCTAATGTACTGAGAGGGGAGGGGTGAATCAGTACTTCAAAACTTTTCTCTGATAATAACCTTATTGTTATGCATAAACAGAATAGTGCAGTAACATAAAATAAAACTATAATCAATAGATAACAATCATACATGATTCACTCCATAACACATATATTTTGGTCACGTAGAAACTCTTGGTTAGAGAGAAAAACTGTGGTGGGGATGGCACCCACAACTTCACTACTGCAATAATAAAGAATGCTCAGTTAGAGCTACATTTAGCTATTTCTGATAGCTTGCCCTGTTAGGAGTATTAAGATCAGTTAGATCTACCTTACTAAAGGATTTTTACAACACTATATAAGTGTAGCATCTGGTTAAAGGATTTACAATTTATAGACTTGGTTAGTCTTTTACCCTGTTAAAGGTTTCTCTTACAACTTCAAAATATTACAATATAATCTTTACAAATATCTGTAGCTTTACATCTATAATGCTAAAGTAGATTCTATGTGCTCTGAATAAGATTACCTAGCTTGTAGCATACCTCGGTAACCCATAATGAAACTCGGTAAACCCTTCTGTTTACTCTGTTCTTCGACTGTTCACTGATAACCTTCTCGGTGACCTCTCTATGTCTCTGTAATAGTCTTCCTTCATTCATACACACTTCTATCTCATATCACATCATGTGTCTTATATTTTCTAACCATAGAATCATGTTGTATATATAGATCTCTTACAGTGGTGATCTGATTCATTACTTCGATCTTACAAAAAGATTCTTCGAATGAATAACTAAACAAAATATCTCATTGGTTAGATTGACCTTGTAATCATACACAATCTCATAGTGCAATTTCCAATGCAAAAATGGTTAGATGTGCCTCGATGTTGTAACACGTTTTCATGTGCATGTCCAGGTTCAATGTATCTGGTAAAACATTTCACTCGGTGAATATCAACTCGGTGAGTTATCTTTATCACTCGACAGCCATGAAACTTTACTCGGTAAACAACTTGGTGAATACTGTGTTCTGTGACTGCTTTCTTCAGTAACCGACTAGACTGTTCATACCGTCTTCTCTGTGTGTGCCAACTACATGATTCGGTAATACTAACCGACTAGAATATAGTATGACTTTGGATATGAAACTAATGGAAATTTGATAGGTAGTAACACACTGTTATTCCTCTATGTATTGGTGGTATTTTGTACGCAAAAATCGTATATTGGTTGGGGTTGCTGGCTAGTGTTGCTACCCCCATACCTTATCTCTTTTTTTTAGCAGGCATGAATTATATTGTCACTCCCTTAATCTTTTTTTTTTCATGATGTTGTATTTTGTTTTAACCCACACCATGGGTTTAGTGCACAACACCACCCACAACATGGTGGATGTTGTTACACCACCCATGTCATGGTGGGTGCATAGCACTCACCCATGACATGGAGGGTTTAGAAACACCACCCATGTCATGGTGGTGCCTAGCACTACCCACAACATGGTGGGTGTTGCGGGATCTCCCATGTTGTGGAGGGTGAAAAGTGTTGAACACAAGATGCCACTGAGAGAGAGGGGGGGTGAATCAGCGATTTCCAAACCTTACCCTTTTCTATCCTATATGTGTACAACGGTTATATAGGAGGATGACACAAATTCATCAGCACACAAAAGGGACATTGCATAACACTAGATATACAATGAAAACTCAGCATGGGAAAAACCTCAGTGAGAAAAGTGAGAAAAACCTCTTGATCTTGTAGGAACAAAGCCTCTTCTTTTTTTGTTCCAAGCATCACTTTGTCTCTCATATGCTCTATATCCATTTCCATGTTGAGCATAGTTGCTACACCAACTATCATGTGACTGAACTTTCCTATTCTTGCATTCATGACATCTATGGCCAAGTCCACTATAGTTATAACATACATAGCTTAAATTTCTTGATTCAACAAATGGACTCTTCTTATTGTGCATAGGAGTAGATCTATGCATGTTTCTACATCTCGACATACTATGGCCATATACATTACTTCTTGGATAGACTACATTCTTATTTCTAGACCTCTTTATGCATTCATCTGCCCTATGACCATAATCTTTACAAGAGAATCAGTAACTGGAGAAAGGGAGCACATAACTTACAAATTTATTTTGCCATTCTTGTGGAGATCTTACCAATTTAGTATCTCCATGTCTTCTTCTCTGGGGATAGATCTTGGTATGTTCACTTTCTACAGTTCTTCCATCCAATCCCTTCTTTTCCCACACTTTCTTTGTCTTGTGGGCAGTAGCATTTCCTTTTCTTTTATCGATGGGAGGTCTTCTATGTTGTCTTCTTCTGTTTTTTCTTCCAGTGAAGCTTCCTTCTTCCATCTTTCCTTTTCCTTTGGGATCTTCATTTTTGCTCCTTCTTGCAGCATTGGTCTTCATCCTTAGCTTCATGTCTTCACCAATTTTACTTTGGTCAACCTTCTTCCTTGGAGCATTTCTAACTGTGAAGGTATGACCCTTGCCATTTCCATTTGAGGAGACAAACTGAATATCTTTGTGGGAGGTCTCTTTTCTTGTAGAGCATTCACCAGTACTACATCCTAATCCTCCAGTACCCTTGGAATGATTTTGCTTCTTCAACATTTTGTCCAAGGCATCACTGCTGCCATCAAACTGGATTCTCACCTTGAGCTCATCTTGACATTTCTCAAGGTCATTTCAAAAATTATCCATATCTCCTCCTAGATGTTGATATTCTTTGTTCTTCGCCTCTAGCTCAGGCTCTAGATCTTTACATCGGCACTCATTGATGTCTTCTCATTGATTCTTCAACTCTGAGATACATTTCTCAGATTCTTGAAGACATTTGATCAACTGGTTTTGTTCCACAATAGAAGAATTCTTGAATAACTTGTATTCATTTCTTACTTTGCTATGTTCATCAAGAGTACTTACAAGTTCTCCTTTAAGATCTACTTCTGCTTCATCTTCTTCATTTTCACTATCACTGCCAAACACATCTTGTCGGTAGGAATGATTTGCATGATCACTCATAGATGTGTGCCTCTCATCTTTTGACTCTTGAGACATGAAGAGGTGAGTCTCTTCTTCATCATTGATGTTGTTGCTGCTAACTGGTCTATCTTTATCTGGAGACCCATGTGACATTTTTCTCTTCTTGCTCTCACAAACCGGTTCTACAATGGTAGGCTCATTTCCATAGAGCTTCTTCAGTCTGTCCCATAAGCTCTTTGCCAATTTGCATCTATCCACCTGCGAGGAAATATCATCTGATAACCCACAGAGTATAGCCTTCATTGCTACATCATTACACTGATGTCTTTTTTCTGCATTTGAATCGATGGGAGGACTAACTTTACTAGGGCAGCCATTTACTACTGACATCCATACATCAAACCCAAGGGAGGACAGGTGGACTTCTATTCTACAACTCCAAATAAAATAGTTTGAACCATCAAATACAGGAGTAAATATTGACACTAAACAAAACATTATGTTCAAATACCAGAATCTACCCAAGCTAGAGAAAGCTTATAAATCGGGAACCTACCCTCTGATACCAATTCTTGAATATAAGATTCCACTAAGAGGGGGGGTGAATCAGTGATTTCCAAACCTTACCATTTTCTATCCTATGTGTGCACACTAGTTAGCAGATCTAACATAAATAAAATAGACCAATTAGATAGAAGGATGACACAAATTCAACAACACACAAAAGGGACATCACATAACATTGGATATATGAGGGAAACCTAGCATGGGAAAAACCTCGATGAGAAAAGCTACTGGAGACTATTTCTCCAATCCAGCCTCACAATGAAAGATTGTTACAAAATTAAGAGCACCAACCCAAGGAGAACCACTCCTGCTTTAGGGAACCAACCCAAGGAGAACCACTTCTGCTTTAGGGCACCAACCCAAGGAGAACCAACCCCTAATTTTTGGGCACCAACCCTTGCACTGAGCTCCAACTCAGTGATTACAAGATCATATAATAAACACAAAAGTGATCTCCCAATTACCAATGAGTTTTGTAACCATTGCAATCTTTCTTCTTTGTTCCAACCTTACCAGTTCAACCTCTACCTCTTCTATGTTGTCTTCTCTACTAGTTCAATCACCTCTGGTGCACTTCAATATCATACTCAATGACATTCTACTGATTACCTCACCCTCACCGATTAGACTCTTCTAATCGGTTATCTCTCACACACTCAGTCTCCTCTATGATTTATGATGAGCACTTTACTGATTAACACTCTGATTTTTACTCCCTTCATCGGGTTTACTCTCTCATGCAGCTGCAATAGATTTGGTCTTCGATCTGCATATTTATACCGAGCCTTCCCACCAAAATGACATTCAAACTTCTAGCATGCTAGGGTTCCTTCATCGACCTCGAGGCAAACCAAATCCACTGAGATCTCCTTCCAGAGATCAACCACCCACAATAGATCAATCAGACTCCACCAATCTCACTGCATCCAGAACACGTTAGCCATATTTGGGAAACACGACACCTCTTCCAGTCTGCACTTGTCAAACACTTATGAAGCAATCATGTAGATAGCTTCATGTACCTTGATCAACACCTAGACACTTAGCCTCGATCATGAAGCCACTAAGTCATATCTTTTTCCTCTGATCAGTCTCAAACTGCACTCTTCTGCTCTAGACTCATGAAACACGCTATCAACATTAATGTCAACCAGTTACCACCTACCTCATCAATAGGAATTCATCGACCACAACATGCATGATACATGTCTCCTACATGTCATTATTGTCGGCATCCACCTCTACTGAGTCTTTTGAGTTGGTCCAGACAAAATCATAGACAAACCACACAACCAGGTTTATCTACCGGTTCACAAACCTTGTCAGTTATACCCTAACCGGTCTTCCTTCAAAGCTACACTTTGCTAAACTTCTGGTGGAACACCTTTACTGGTCACTTCACATGCCAAACCATAGCGTACACAACTTCATTAGACAAGAGCACTTCACTTGTCACTATATCAACTTTACTGGTAGACATACTTACCGACAACCACCTTGATGACACCATGTCATCAACCTTCAACTATTTTCATCTATTTGAATCTACATTCTAGTTGCACTTTCTATCTAGAGATGCTCAACCTTTCTTCTTCATCAGCCCAGACATCATCTCAACCGGTTTGTCAAAAATACAAACCCATCACTTCTTTACTCTTCCTTCTCTATCTTGGCAACTCATCATGTCTACCTAGTTGATCCGGTGCAGATCTTTGATCTCATGCACCTGAGGCAACTTAGTGTTTCATCAGATCATCCGATGTGAGCCTTCAATCTCTCACCTTTATCTCTTCTATCTTATCTTGGAGGACTATGATGCATTCCATGTATAATAGGATATAAGCTCCACTTACCAGTGGGAGTGGATCCTTGTTATCTGCATCTAGAATTGCACCAAAATGGCTTCCCTATTTGAGCAGGTATATCTTCAAATAGGCACATGTGATCTGGTTGGGCACACTCTCTATCAATCTTCTCATCAACTTGTGATATCTTCTTCATTCGGTGACTGCATCTTTATCTGGTGGGAGTCATGTTGTTTCACAACCAAACATCTAACATCCAACAACATACCAGTTGGCCCTTCTTCATTGGCTCATCCTGCTTGCTCACTTGCCGGTTGGCAACAATGCACTACCAATATATCACTTACTAGTCTCTAGTTCTTATGTCTTCAACATAAGCCAACACTAACTTGTGCACCAGTGACTCCAATGGTCATTATGTTAGACCTTCTCTTCCATACTGGTGACCTGCTATGCTAGTTGACATCAATGGCACACTCTCCAATATGCATCAATGACAACATTTCTCATCAATCTCCCATACCAGTTATAGTCCTATACTAGTTGATGTCCTATACCGATTGACATCAATGACAACACAATGCCACGAACACAAAGCACCACCCACGACATGGTGACTACAACCACACTGCCATGACGTGGTGGGTTCTCAACACCATGATGTTAATGTTGTGGCTTGTAATATTTAACGCCCATGTTGTTGTGATAACCTTGCCTGCAGCATGGGGAATTTTATAATAAATGCCATTTCAATGGGTCTGCTTAGTCCCTGAACTAAAACACCCATTTCGATGGGTCTATAAATGATCTTACATATTTTAGTCGATGTTGTTAATGAAGTGTTGTATTTGGTTTTAGTATGTGCTTTCTGATTTGCCTTAATGTGAATCGTTGTCGTCGAGTGATAGAAAGTTAAGTGTAAGAAGTGATGTAGCTATTTGGTAATTATATTTTATTGTACGAGTCTATGCATTGTGTTGTCCATGAGTTTTAGATGTTAAATAAAAATTCCAGTTGTGGTTTTAGATGAAGCCCGCAAGTTATAGCGCATACCAAGCATATTGCAAATGCTACCCCAACTTAATTTATTGTCTTTTTTTGTGAATGTCATATTTTGTAATGTGTTATGCTGCATTTTGGTACCAAAGGTTGTCTTGTGTGTGTTGTGTTTCAAATTGATTTTAATTTCATTTTTGACGTCATTTCTTGGATGCAAGAATTATATTGTTTTTTGGATAGGTCTCATGATGTTTTTCCATAGGAGTTAGTTTACATATGCTCCTGATTTTAAGGACAACAAGTGTGAAGACCTTGCTGGGTTTATATTTATTTGGTTGCAGTTGTATTATATTTTGATTTATGTACTTCATTGGCTAGGAGGCTCTTTTCTCTTGTATATTGATGTTCAACTTTCATGAGCATGTTGTTGGAATCTAGGAACACTGAGAGGCAGGGGGGGGGGGGTGAATCAGTGTTCTGCTGGTGAGATCAATTTTAACCTTACTAACAAAGTAATTTAGTAACTAGTAACCCTAAAATAATATAACAGTAAGTAGAAATGATGCAACCATAAGAAAATACACCATAACACATAGATTTATACATGGAAAACCTCAAAGAGGAAAAACCATGGTGGGATTGGTGGCCCACAATATCTATCCTCTAGCCAAATGAATAAATATTACAATAGGGGCTTGCACATGTAGGAAGGCCAACAGCCTAGAGTGCACTGTTCATCACAAAAGGAGCCTCACTTACTACAAACACCAAATACTAGGTTACAAACAAAATTTTGAACTCAAAGAATGCATCTGCTATGCTGGATGAGTTCTGGTTCAAGCACTATCTAAACCAATAACCAAGACCGACTACAAAATATTATATTTGCATTTAGTCGATCAACATTGCTCGCACAATATCACATCACTATATATTCCTTCTCTATGTATATTCTAAAATAACCTAACCAGACTAACTTAAATAGCCTTCCCAATCATAAACATGAATGCCTTATGTCGACTTACAAGGATATTACAAGTTATTTACATGTTGGCCTAGACAAAAACAAACACATTAAACTTCATGACTGATTTCACTGATTGTTGCCATGTAAACCTGTTAAATCAATCTCCTCTGTTGGCGTCATATACCGGTTCCTAGTTTGCCGGTTTCCCTTGACTGTCGAATGACTTGAATGTTGGTTGCCGAATCATGAATATCAGTAAGTAGCAGTTAAGTGTTCAACCCGAAATGATGTGTGTTTCCATCAATGACAACACAGCTAAACCAGATGAGTGTCAATTGCCAACAATATCCCCCTTTGGCATTGATGGCAACACTCATGTGAAAAAATGGATCGCTGAAGTGTTGTCTCGGTTCCTCCCAAAACTGATGACAAAAACTGACCCTGCTCCCCCTGATCTATACATTACTTCTTATGTCCCTTAACATTTTTCACAAGAACCACCCCCCCTTTGACATCAATGACAAAGGTTGGGGCAAATGAATGAAATAATGAAATCAAAATGTGTCTACCAGATCTAGATGTACTTGAATATATCCAGGTAAGCACCCTTTAAAAATCCTAAGTAAGTATCTAAATCGGTTTTCAATGTCCCTAAAATACATATAAACCCATTAAGAATGTATGCATGTAGTTCTTCTTCAGTTAGATTTGCCAGTGTGGGTTTATTCATCAATTCTATACTTTCTCGCTTATGAAGTAACAATGTAGTACCCCTACCCTAGTCAGCTTTGTAAAACCGGTTTGACCTTGGTTGACTTTTTATGTGGCAATCTTGAATGGTTGAATTACCATGAGGTAATGTTGTCGTCAGATATTATGATTATTGTGCGTATCTGTTAATGTGCTTTGACATCGATTCTTATGTAAGTTTAAATTGTCCTCCTGATTCTTGTTATTAATCTCGAGCTAACATATTCATTATATATATATATATGTATGTATGTATGCTTGTGTGATTCTTGGTTGTAGGAGATTGCAGGTACAGTACCGCCTAGGTGCGAGGTTCATCTTCACTTGGATTCGTAGGGTTGATCATACCTCTTTCATCCTTAGAATTTAGGTTAGGTGGTCATAAAACCCTCAGTTTACCCTAGTCATGCTCAAGTGAGCGTCGCATGTGTTCTGGCAGTTTCCTTTTCATTTGGGTTTGCGAGTCGAGTAATTGGTTGGCTTACTTGGTTTGTGTGCTTGGCGTGTGGTTAAACTGAGTATTTAAAAGTAGTTATTTTGATTTAACATGTTCATTTACGCATTAGTAATTAAGAAACTAAAGTAAATAGGTTTCTTTTATATAATTAATCATTTATTTAAAAATTGCCCTATTCATGTTAGTAGCAAGTTTAATTTAATGGTTAATTTTAATCATGAGTTTATTTAGTTTATGTATTTTAAAAAGGAAAGATTTAAATTTATTTGAAATAGAAATAATTTAATCTCTTTTGCTTTTTGGAATAGAAAGATTAATTTTAATTATTTAAGAAAATCAATTTTGATTAGAAAAGCGAGTTTTATTCATATTTATTTTATACAGTGTGTAAGATTGATTTTGAGAATTTAATTTAATTAAAAATATTTTACCCTCATTAATATTGTGAAATGCAACTATTAGCTTTGTTAATTAAAAATTAAATGAGGGAGAAAAGCATTTCTTTTAATTAACTAAATTTATAATCTCAATGCATAAACAATTCAACTATGAGATAATTCCATAAACTTAATTAATTAATAGATTAAATTAAGTTGCAAGCTACATGATATTAGAAATATATTTTTATTTAAATTTTAGTGGAAAAATAAATTAGATTAATTATATTTATTGTTCCTAGAATTTTAAATAAATAAATAAAAGAATAAATAAATAAATGAATAAAATAGTTAATTGGAATTAAAGTATTGTTTTAATTCTTTATTTAGAAAATTAATTAATCTGCATGAGAAAAGAAAAGAAAGAATAATGATTTTTAATTATTGCATGTTAGCTTATCTTTTGTTATAAAATTAGAAAATAAAATAAAATTACTTTTATTCTAAATTTAGGTTTTTGAGAAAAAGCTATTGAACCTAGAATTTTTTCTAGGAAAGCTATACCAGGTTGGGTGGCTTCTTTGATTTGTTGATTTTTAAGAAAATAATTCTATTTTTCTCTGAATGGTGTGTGTGTAAATTATTTGTCAGATCCAAAACCCTCTTATGGTTAATTCAAGTTTTGATTTAAAATTCTTGCCTGATGTTAATTTTCTAGTTAATGGGAGTAATTTAATTTTGAGAAAATTAGGGAAATTATTATGGAAAAAATATTCTCTCTTGTTGATTTGTTATGATAATCCTTTAAATAAATCTATGTGAATTTAATTGATTTCTTTAGAAATAAATTTAATTGTGAATTTAATTTATTGGATTATCTAATTTTAAAAAAATGTAATTGGAATAAAATTCCATGAATGAATTTTATTGAGTTGGGAATTTTATTTCTATGTAAATTTTGTCGAAAGATTTTTTTTATGAATCTAGAATTTATTTTCATGTTTTAAAAAAAATAAAAAAATAAAATAAAATAAAATAAAATAAAATAAAATAAAATAATAATATGTAACTTTGGGTAGGGAGCTACCTACGGTAGCATCCGCTACCGGCGGTAGCGGCTACTATCGGACGGTAGTACCTGCTACCTACAGTAGCAATGCTACTGGCGGTAGCAAGGGCTACCATGTGGTAGCATGGGCTACTGTACGGTAGCATGGGCTATCGTGTGGTAGCATGGGCTACCGTGCCGCAGCATGGGCTACCGTGCCAGGGCCGAAATATTAATGTTTATTTTTTTAATTATTCTTTTATCCTGTGCATACTGCGACGTGTTTATTTCAGGGTTTCCTGGTGGGGCATTACATTTGGTATCAGAGCCCAAGTTGCAAACACTGGGATCTCTGGTTTCACTTGTGCCCTTAGTTGGTGTGTGGTGTATTGACCTTATGTGTATGCTTGTCCTCCTTGTTGTATGAGTGTGATTGAGCAGACCTTAACTTGTGTATAACATGTGTGTTCACACCTTGTTTTCACCTTCTCGATGTTGGTGTTTTTGAGTGATTGTATTTGCTCTTTTTGCTTATTGAGGTCTTGGTCTACGATTTCTCTTATTCTGAAGAAGAGTAGAATGCACCTTCCTTTTTTATTATTGTACTCTTTTGACTAATTCATTTGGGTTGGTTAGTGTTGTCTTGAATCTAAAAGTATGAAATGCGTGTGTTTAAGAGTATGATCTAGCTTAGTGTTGTCCACTTGAAGGACTTGTATGGTAAATATTGATTGCTTATTTTGTAGTAAAATGAATGATTATCATCCTTCCTCGTCTCTCTCTCTCTCTAGAAATTAAATATTTTTGTTATATGTGTATTTATCTCTTATGTGAGCTTTCTTATTGCAAGAGAAAGGTTGTGTTTTCTTGAGCCCTTGTGTGAGCCTTATAACGTTTATGTGGTTTTAGATTATAAAAGGGCTTTGGTTTGAAAGTGCATATTGGATATTAAGAAAAATTTTATGTTTACACTAAAGAATTCTCCATGTGTTTTGTAGGAGTAATATAATTAAATTCTATCTTAAGCAAGGTGCATTAATATGCGAATAGTTGATTTTGTGAAACTACTTTGGTTGTAAAAGAAGTATCAAAAGAGAACATGTTATAGTAGCTTCGAGAGTGTATTAATGTAATGCTACTAAATAGTGCATTGATTTAAATAGAGTGTTTATATAACATGTGAAATTGTATTTTTGGCTTTTTATGGAAAGATGAAAGTCTTGAGCTTCATAACAAAATTTGCATAGTTAGTAATGTGGTTGTGGATGCTTAATGGATTTAGAAAAGATATCAGAATGATGTTATTTCCTTATGTAATGGTGAATTGTTAAGAATTTTAGTACTGGTATCTAGAGTAAACTTTATTCAGTGATTCATGTGGAAAGCATAGGTAAAATCTTTCTTGAGTAGATGATAGTGTATCAAAAATTACTCCCCGTAAATGTGACTAAACCAGTAATGGTGTTATTCCTTGTGTATTGTAAGAAACCCGTGCTTGCTATGTGTGTCCATGGGATGGTGAAGTAATCAACCATGGAGGATATGTTTGCTTATGAGTATGGGAAACCATATTGTTTATGTGATGTTGCTTATTTGTTTCCTTATTGAAAGCCAACCCATGGGTTGTTGATAATTTAGTATGTGAAGGGGTAGTATTAGAAGTCAACATTCCTTGAATAGTATGGAATGGCGTATAAGTAATGTTGATGCGAAGCGACTTTAGCTTCTCTATTTCGAGGAAAAATATAGTTTTGTAATGAAACTGTATTATAGGTGTACTCAATACTTTCCCTTGTGATGAACTGATTTATAAGGTTCATGTGTGCCAGCCTATTGCTAACCTTTATTTGAGCATATTGATGTCAGTTCTTGAGCAGAATGATGGTTTTATTGGAGGATATTTTGCCTTGTCTTCATGAAAGGCAGGTTATTTTTCCTTGTCTTCATGAAAGGTATGTTATTTTTCACATGAGTTGCCAATTGTCCAGCGTTGGTAGACATGTGGGTGCACCTTAGCCATGTATACCTCTGGCTTATGGTGAGTATCCTAAGAGGTACATCACTATGCGGGGTGTGACCTGCGCGTGCCCTTTTCCGTGAGGTACATTGCCATGCGGGATACGTCCATTGTGTGCCCTTTCCACTTTGGAGTATTTCCATGCCGTGTTGAGACATGATACGGGATGTAGTAGACATTTCCATGTGGGATACGTCCATTGCATGCTTTTTCCGCTTGGAGTATTGTCATGTCATGCTAAGGCACGATGCGGGATGTAGTAGGCATTGCCATGTGGCCTACTAACAGGTTTAGGGTAGAGCCATGCCGCGTGATGACATGATGTGGGGTGATATTGAGGTGCACATTGCCATGCCATGTGGGTAGTGTGACTATGTCGCACCACATGATGAGCTACTGCGATAGCTAGATGATTGTTCCTTCCTTCCTCATTGGTGGCTAGATGCTAGTCACATAGTGATGTAATGTACACTTATGATATTTTTTTTAATTTTATTTCCTTGTGGGCCAACAATTTATTTTATTTTGACTTTGAAGGTTTAGCCATGATCTTATGATCTTTTGCTTACTTGATTTGGTGTTTCAATTCCAGAATTATTTTCTTGCCTTACTGTTGGAATTGATGATTATTATCTTTATTCTTCTATACTTGGTGGCTAAACTAATTTATCCTTATTGTTTTTCATATGCTGGTCTTGTGTTGAAATGTGAAATTCCTCTCCCAGGACGTATGAGATGGTCTTGGTTGAGTGTGCACAAGGAAGTAGACATAAGGAACCTTGAGGATGGGGGTATGTGAGGCTGTGATGCAACTAAGATCCACTACCTACCTATGTGTGGTGACTATCTCTTGGAGGCTAACCACCTTACTCAACAAGGGATGTTCACAAAGGTCTTGTATGGAAGGTAGCACCGCTATGGTGTGCCCTAGCACCATCAAGCCTTTGAGTGAGATTTTGGATATATATGATCATATTATTGTTCTGAGATCAGGCATAGAGATGTTGATCATGCATGTTATCTTTGACCGAGCATTAGACATGCTCACATGTGGCCTATTGTGTTGTACATTCCAGTTATGTGGATGATTATCATTTGTAATCATGAAGTAAATTGTGTTAACTTGTCACTATGTTATGGGACATAGTCTTTGGAAAGGTTTTTATATGCCTGGCAAGTGTAAACAATTGAGTTATTTATGTTGCTCTTATTTATTGAAAGTTAACTTGGTTGTAGAAATTGAATTGTGAAGCTGGTTCTATGCGATAAAGTGTTATGAAAAAGATGTATTGGTAAAAGAAATTGATCATGATGGCATGTTTTCTTGTCATGTTTGATAGATGAGTATAGTAATTGTTGATTACCTCTTTTAATGCTTTAATTTGGTGTAATGAAAGGAAGAAAATTCTTGTTTCTCTGCTATGATTGTGGATAATTCCTAGAATATTTTAAGAAGTGTATGGTTTTAGATGTATCTTGCAAATGGATAATGACATTCGTAGAGGATTTAGCAATAATGTTTCAATTGTTGAGAAAATATTTATATGTGCAATTAATAATTGTTAAATGAGTTTCAGGGCTAATACGTGTTGCATGATTTTCTGCTTAGCCTTACGACTTCCGGGAGTAAGTTGGAGCCTAGGGGGGGAGGATGTAGTACCCCTACCCTAGTCAGCTTTGTAAAACTGGTTTGAACTTGGTTGACTTTTTATGTGGCAATCTTGAATGGTTGAATTACCATGAGGTAATGTTGTTGTCAGATATTATGATTATTGTGCGTATCTGTTAATGTGCTTTGGCATCGATTCTTATGTAAGTTTAAATTGTCCTCTTGATTCTTGTTATTAATATCGAGCTAACATCTTCATTAAATATATATATATGTATGTATGCTTGTGTGACTCTTGGTTGTAGGAGATTGCAGGTACAGTACCACCTAGGTGCGAGGTTCGTCTTCACCTGGATTCATAGGGTTGAGTATACCTCTTTCATCCTTAGAATTTAGGTTAGGTGGTCATAAAACCCTCAGTTTACCCTAGTCATGCTCAAGTGAGCGTCACCTGTGTTCTATCAGTTTCCTTTTCATTTGGGTTTGTGAGTCAAGTAATTGGTTGGCTTACTTGGTTTTTGTGCTTGGCGTGTGGTTAAACTAAGTATTTAAAAGTAGTTATTTTGATTTAATGTGTTCATTTACGCATTAGTAATTAAGAAACTAAAGTAAATATGTTTCTTTTATATAATCAATCATTTATTTAAAAATTGCCATATTCATGTTAGTAGCAAGTTTAATTGCAAGTTTAATTTAGTACTGCGATGTGGTTATGTCAGGGTTTCCTAGCGGGGCATTACTTTTGGTATCAGAGCCCAAGTTTAGGCTACATAAGTTCCACATAATTTACATTCCTGCCATCGAGGTGAATCATACCAATAAACAACCAACCACATCGGTCAATAATTACATAAATGATCCCTACAAAGAAACAGATCCAACAAAACATATTAAAAGATAATATAAGGTCCACTACCCGATAGTACTCTAACTAGAGACCTGACCCGCTATGGCCAACCAAAAATCAACACTCGACACCCGCATGAAGGATAGGACCAGTTAAAACACCATCACAAGGCAACAACCAAACTAGAAACTGAAGACATAAACAGGTACCCCAAATCATCCGAACGACAAGGTCCAAACAAAAATATCAACACAGGGCACAATGACAACTCAACCAGAATTGCAATGAAATTAAGCTTGACTGCAAACACCATTTACACAAGATCCTAATACAGGCAATGTTTTCTTAAAATAGCCAAAAGAATAAATAACTTGCAATCAAAGATTTTCCAGACAATAAGAAAGTACAGCTATTTAATACAAAGAAATCAATTTGCCATTTGTCCAATAAGTTAAATAAGACCTCATAGAAATAATTCTCCTAATGTATTTTAACATAATTATCAATTATAAAAATTATAAGCTTTTCTGAAACATTCAAACTATAAACTGGTTTTATAACTATAATATAATTGTATGCATACCTATATATATACATTGTATATATATATATATATTATATACTTATAATTATATTACAAATATATATATCAACTCATAACCAGTATTTAAATAACAGTAAAATAATATAATACCCACCATAATGAAAACACATCTAATATATAAATAAATTATTAATACATATATATATATATATATATATATATATTTATATACATATTATATATTATAAATCATAAATTATTCTGATTACCCAACCCCTGGGCATGAAATCCTGTGCGTACTACGACATGGTTATTTCGAGGTTTCCTGGCGGGGAATTACAAACAAAGTGTTCAACCCGGGACTAACCAATCCTCTCAATTCCCTTGCACACCGGATTAATTTGTCCATATATTTCTCCAAGGCTAATATCTTTGATTCTGTAACCAAAATTTGACCATCAATAGCGCTGGTCAATGACTGAGTACCATCAAAATTGTTAGCCAAATGTTCCAATTGGGTGGGCCTTTGCCACTTTTATTTTTACCTCCAGGGCAGCTGTAAGTTTGCCAGTGTTAGTAAAAGACCTATATATATAGCTACACTGATTAAGAGCCTCATCAATCTTTGCTAGTTGTTCTGTCATCTTGACCTTGTCTGATGTGATCATATTATCACAAGTGACCTTCCTAGATGCATTGTACCTCTCTATTAACTATCGGTTTGATATCTGTAGAAGAGTTTGAAACTCTTTTGCAATGTGTTCAGTCAAACTCTTAAGCTTACCAGAGGGGCTAGCTACTGGACTAGTGTATCCTGGAACTAGTTGCTGCAGAACTAGAATGGCTTGCTTAATGACTTGCTTTTCTTTTTTTTCCTTTCTTCCTTAACTTTTGAGATGCAACATACTTCAATTAAAAAATTCTTGGTTGCTCAATGTTCCTCTATCCAAAATCAACTTGACCGGATGAGCCAAGTGCCAACAATGAATTACTAGAGCCCCCAATCTGCTGACTGGCACTAGTGGCTTCGCCACTTGGTGTAGTAACTTGCTCAACCTTAGCCTCTTTTATAAGTATATTTTTTGTTGGAGGTTCAATATCCTCAAGTTTTTTTTTGTCTATATCCACATCAATAACCTCTACATCCAGAATGTTCTGTTTTGGTGTATCCTTCTTATTATGCACAACTTCAATATTATCTACCAGTTTCTCTATATTATGTATAGGTGATACTGTCAGAGGAATATCCTTTGTTAGTTTTTGTTTGAAAACTGGTGAATCCAAACCTAATATACCTTTCCCCTTACCATCAAATGAGATGTCATAATTAGGAGGGAATATCGGTGGAGTAAAGAAATCAGGTTTATCTACAAATAATTTGACCCATGCATCATGGGTCTCCTTAACTATTTCATTCACTCTACCTACCATGAGACTTACATGCCGGTTTCTGCTCTAAAAAATTGTTTTATTTGCATATTCCAAACATTGCTACATCTCCTCATCAGTTATTGCACCACATATAGACAATAACTCCTGCATCTTGATATATTTATCCTCTTCAATTGCAGATAATTTCCTAGAATCTAGCTTATTGTACAAATCTCCCGGTATTTGTTTTTCAATCTAAATTAATCCTCTCTTATATATATCTAAGTATAAAAAAATTGCTTCCTCAATCTCCATTTGTTTGTTATCATCCATATGTACATAAAAATGTTGGATATTACTCAAAATTCTATCTTTATTTATTTGATCAATCAATTCAGCAATTGAGAGAGGAGTAATGACTTCAATACTCTTACCGGATTCAAGAGCCATATCTATATCTGATTTCTTCTTCTTGCTGGGAGTAGAAGTAGACTCTTTAACCAGTTTCCTCTTCTTTGTGGGTTTCCTTTCCTTCAAAATTTTCTTTGGGGTAGTCGGAGGGGTAACCTTTACTTTTTGTTTCTTTCCTTCCTCAGGCTTATTCCTCTGTATCTTGATGTAATTCTTAGAAATATTTGAGGGCACACCATTAGTATCAGAACTAGATTCAACAGGGGCAATATAAGTTTCCGGTTTCTTCCTCTTCAATACACCCTTGGTGACCTATCATATTGGATTCAAAATCCATAATCTCAGTACCAGAAAACCTTTAGATTGACTTCTCCAAGATCTGAAACAAGTTTTTAGACTGCTACCAAGGGTAATGCAAGATATATCATTAATTTGCCTCCCCCTAAGGCTAATGCCTTAGTTACTAGATGAGTTTCTTGTTGGTGCAATAACATTCTGCTCTGTTGGTTGAGTAACTAGGTTGTTTATCTCTGTTAGTTGATCTTCTGATTTCCTAACCCATTTCTTCTCATACTCCTTCCGGATATCATCAACCTTTTGTTTTCCTTTCTCATCATTTCCTACTGGATTGTTCTTGCTTCTGCAGAATTTAGCAATATGTCCTATTTTGTTGCATGCATAGCAAGTGACATTATTTTTTAGAATTACTTTACCATATCCTTGATCATTCCTTGACCTACATTTATTATCCATATGTCCAAAATTTCCACATACATGACATCTCACATTCATTCTACAATCTTTTGTCCTATGACCATACTTCTTACAGTTTGAACACTGGCTGAGAACTGCATTATTGTCCTGATTTGCTCTATTTCTGCAATGTCTTGTAATATGACCAAATTTATTGCAAACAAAAATCTATCATTGAATTTATGTGCATTGGGTTGCCTTATCAGTGATTTCTAGTTCCGATTGACACGTGGATTCTCCTTCTGATCGGTTTCTTCAACTTTATTTGCAGTACTGGAGCTTTCTCCATGCTCAAATCCAAGACCTCTAGTGTCTCCCTTGTGCCTTTGATCCTTCAATATCTCATCAAGCTTTGCAGAACTATCCTTAAACTTGTCTTTGTATTCATTTGTAGTATCCATATCTCCCCTTAGGACTACTATCAATCTTTCCAACTCCTACTCATTATTCTGGGTTTACACTAGCTCAGTTCTCAACATATCATTCTCATGTGCCAGTCTAATGCATTCCTCAGATCTGTCTTTCAGAGATTTGCCAATATTTTTTGCATTCTTCTTCCGATCTTCAATCTCCTTGGAAATCCTCATAGTTAAGGCTTGCATTTCATTCTTCATGACACTATTCTCTTGACTTGGCTTCTAACATTATTCTTTAAGGGCATTCTTTTCGTCATCATCCTGATTTTGTAAAAGTTCCTTCCTTCTAGCTTGAGCAGATGACAACCTCTCTTGTAGGATAAGAATGAATTCCTTTGTAGAGTTCAACTCATCTTGCAACTTCAAGTTCTTCATCTTTTCAACACCATAGTATTCAAGTACTACTTCAAGTTGTTTCTCCATACTCATCTCCATGGATTACAGATTCAGGATATTCCTTAAGCTGTTAGACTTACTCCAAGGTACCAGGCTCTGATAGCCAATTATTGGAATCCAAAACACTAAGAGGGAGGTGAATCAGTGTTCTACCACTAAGATCAATTTTAACCTTATTAACAAAGTAATTCAGTAACCAATAACCATAAAAGAATATAATAGTAAGTAGAAATGATGCAACCACAAGAACATACACCATAACAAAGAGATTTATACATAGAAAACCTCAAAGAGGAAAAACCATGGTGGGATTGGTGACCCACAATATCTATCCATTGGCAAAATGAATAAATATTACAATAGGGTAGTTAGATAATTTAAAAAGATAATAATTGATAACTAATAAATGAATTTGAATGGGTAATTAGATAATTTAAAAAGATAATAATTGATAGTGCCTCGTGACTCGGTCCTAGGGATGATGTTTTAGGCTAAGCATGAGAAGACCGTGGAGATGGTAAGACAATCTCCCTTGGTGTCTCATAGGTTGAGATGGCTTTGCATGCCCATAGGCTAGTGCCTTGTTTTTGGTTTGGCATGTGATGACACTCCCTTGTAAATGTGATTCCCTTGTGTTTTACATTTGCATTTATGCCTTATTGTTTTGTCAACCTCTGGGAGTTATCTTGGTTGTGATTGCATTGGTGTTTGGTCCATATGCATGGAAATATTTCTTGGTGTTAATCCCTTTGGTCTTAAGCATCAACCTAGGTTTAGTGTGTGTGTTGGAACCTAGCGACATCTCCTAGCTTGAGGGTGTGGTGCCCAAACTTTTGAGCAAAAATGCAACAACACATTTTTTTTTAATAATGCTAAATTACTTGTGATCTACTTTTAGTTAGATGTGATAGTTCACTAAGTTACACTATAATGATATCCTAAATATCAATTTAATTGGGTCTCTAATGTGAGCGATAAATTATTTTATCTAACTATGAGGCTTAGAACTTATCCCAAGCTCCTAAGTGATTTAATAATCAAATTAATTAAATTTTATCTAAGTGTTGAAAGCCATCCAATTTATCTTAAATATAATTCCTAATAAATTATATTTAAATTATTTAACCTTTACTAATAATTCCCATTAATTAAAGTTGAATAAAATATTCCTATAAAGTCAACATATCTTTAATAATTAATTAATTCGCCCAATTGCAATCTTCAATTTTGATTAGTGTTAATATTAGTTCCTTATATTATTTAAATAATTCCAAAATTCATTAAATTGATATTAATCCAAATCCATTGTATTAATATTAATTAATAGAACAAATGTACTATATAACCAAAAATGTCATTAAAGTCTGTAGTTCATTAATAATGTTTTCTACTTGGACTAAATAAATCGATAGGATCAAAAGTCCATTAACTTTTTTTTTTTTAAATACATTAACCCACTTCAAAAATCCCTTCTAATTAAATTAATCATTTGCATCAACAACAATTAAAATACACCCCTTACATAATAAAACATCCATCTAAAAAATTTCCATTAAAATACTCCCATTAAGTTATTGTTGGCATTTACATGAAGATTGCATTAATGATATGTTATGTTGTCATTGATGTCAATTGAACCGGTAATGATATTGTTGTTATTGTTGATATTGTCTTGTAACCGGTAGGAAGAGCTTTGTGAAGGATATTGTAAACTGGTATGTAAGTTTGTGAGTTGAATTGGTAACCGGTGTAAAAGGTTAAACCCTTCTATGTAATGTAATCGGTAAACCCTACCAGTTGTTTTTGTTAAACCCTAACCGATTAAGGTTGTTGAATTGGTTATGTTGGTTTATGATCTGATGTTGAGCGGTAATGATGGTGACACATATGGTCATTGTATGAAGACAAGTTCAAATTGTTTTGGCGTGTTTGTTTGTTTGTCTATGGAATGAGCAAAGTGTATTGCATCTAATGCAAAGAGCATGATGAGTTACTGATCTCGATGAAGCGGTAATCAAGGAGCGGTTGAGGTTTTCTTGATTGATGTGTAGAGATTGCTATGTAATCCAACGGTCATACTTGTATTGACTTTTTTGTAATCTCAATGAGAGGATTAGGTTTTTGTTGTGCTACCAACCTAATTGATTTGTATTTAAGGTCAATGAAGTTGTTTTGTTTAGTGTTGGCAAGAATTTGCTGAAATCAGCTGAGTGTGTGGTTGCCGAACCCGAGAATGAGTATGCAATTTGAGTAAAGGCAGATAGAAGCTTAAATGGATCTGATCAAGCAAGTGTAGTGCTATTCAGATAGATCAAGGAAACTCCTGTTGTTTTCTAACAATTACACCAAAATTGAAACCCCCTAACTGGGTAAGCTCTAAAAAGCTTGGTTACTTATTAAATCCTCTAACAAGGTGGTCCATTAGATTGGATTATCAAATCCTCTACTGAGGTTACTCCTTATAGGGTATTTTCTTCTAACAAAGCATTTCTGGTCAATCCCTTAACCAGGTGATTCCTAACAGGATCAATTCTTAATAGGACTTTTGTAAAAGCTTTAACAAGCTTGGCTCCTAACAGGGCGAACTTCAGAAGAGTTCAGATATTATCTTGTGAGTCTCATCTCATCGTGGTTTTTACCTATTTGGTTTTTCCACGTATAAATACTTGTTCCTTTTGGTGAATGTTTTTGTGGTTACGATCTTATGGTTGATTTGATTAACTAGTTAACTATTTCTGATAAGGCATGATAACCGGAAGCATTGAGAAATGAAGTATGTTGACATATGATAAAGAAATTGGATGTTTACAAGTTAAATGTTGATTACTATTAAGTTACTATAACAGTCAACTGGTATCCTTATGAGTATTAATCTTAACAGTGGTATTTCATTGATAAGTTTACTTTGTGTGATTGAGTTTGAGTTTGGGGAACTTATTATCAGTTTTTCTATTTACTGAATCACCCCCCCCTCCTAGTAATCTACTAGATACTTATTCTTTCATCATACCATCAGTTATAACCCCTTTAAAATTTCCATCTCACTTAATAAGTCACCAAATTTCAAAAACAATCTCCTCTTTAATAAAATTTGCTCCTTTTTTATTTTTTCTCTTAATACAAAATATCCTCTTTAAAAAGATAAAGTTCCTTCTTATATTAAAATAAAACTCAATAAGGTATTATAAAATTCCTTCATTAGAAATGGGGTTTTCCCCCTACTATTTAACTTTATTTTAAATTTCAAAACCCCTCTTTTAATATTCTATAATATGTTATTCTTATAAACAACCCTAAAATTTTAAATCATTCTTCAAGGCCCTTTTTATAAATTTACCCTAATTTTTAAATTATATTTTATCTAACCCTTTTTAGGGTTTCTATCTAAAATAATATATGAGATTGATATCTCATCCCATCACTTTTATTTCCTCATTAACTTTCCCTAACCCTAAGTCGGGTTAGGGTTTTTGTGAAAATGCCTTTCTTGTTTGCAGGTCGAAAGGGGTCATGGTGGCAGTGAAAATGCATAGGTGGCAATGATATCACGCATGCGGCGGGAGGTTTGAGCAAGGCGATGATGGAGAGGAGGGGAGGGGTGGCAACCGTCATGGCAGCCACCGCCCACAGCGCTGGGGAACTCCCTTCACCTGTGGGGATGCCCCCCCACAATTACGGAGCCCCTCCCCACAGTCGTAGGGGAGTACCCCACAACTATGGGTGGCCATGACCCCCACAGATCGGCCCCTCGCCCCCCCGCCCCCCCGAAATAGTTAATATTTTTTTTTTATTAAAATGTATTTTTAATCAAGTTCTTAATTCGACTTAATCGATATATATATATATATATATTCTCTATGAGAAAATTACATTTTCCAATTTATAGTATAAATCAACAACATTTAAAATTATTATATAAGGTATATGTGTGTGTGTACACAGAGGTGAAACCCACTGTGTTAGAACATGTTTATTTTATTAAAACAACAACATTATATATTCCCAAAGATGATCTCACTGTATATTTCTTCCAGAACTAGTTTATTAGCAACACTTTCATTTTCTTAGATGTATAATGAAAATATATATATGTGTGTGTGTATATATATATTTACATGTATATGTATACACATATATGTATATGTATATGTATATGTATATGTATATGTATATGTATATGTATATGTATATATACATGTATATATATTTACATGTATATGTATATGTATATGTATATGTATATGTATATGCATATGTATGTATGTATGTATGTATATACATATATATATACATATATATGTATATATATATATACATATGTATATACATACATATGTATATATATATATACATATATATATACATACATATGTATATATATATACATATATACATATATATGTACATACATATGTATATACATATGTATGTACATACATATGTATATACATATGTATGTACATACATATGTATATACATATGTATGTACATACATATGTATATATATATATATATATATATATATATATATATATATATAAACTGCATGTTTTAAATTAATTACTAACTATATTTAGACAACAAACTGAAATAAGGGATAAATCTGCAATTTTATAACAAAGGCATTGCTTCTTATTTCTTTCCTTCCTTAGATATTACAATTGAAAATGACACTACAACTTAGCCCTTTATTTTTTAAGCTATTGAATAAACAAAACAATAAAATAAATACATTTTCTTTCTTTTTACTTTCATTATACAACAACAACAATAGAAGTACAAACTTTCAAGTCCTTTTAAAAAAAAAACTCAATAAAAGCACGAATAATAGCCTTATTACTACTTTTCTTTTCAAAATTCTTCAAGATACACATATGATGCACAATCACCAATACACATGTAGAACATACTTCTTCAAGTCTGCCACAAGAATAAAATTATTTCTTTCTCCTGCTACTTCCAACAAGAAACCTGCAAATAAAGCTTTGGGTGTGACCATTGAGGCTCACCTCCTAACCTAGGCCTACTAGAGGCTACCCCCAAGCTAGGAGAACCAAGGACCAAACATGTTACATACTTACTCAAACACTAATACAAAATAAATTAGATTTTACAAATAAATCATTTCAACAATGAACTCCCAACCCAAGGCTTGCACATAGTCACCAAATGACTCAAAACAAGGGGTGAAGGTGGACGAAATATCTAAGGGGAGAACTGCATTAACTATTGATACCAAATGCCTTCACAAGGCTAAAAAAATAACCATCCACTTGGTCTCTCACATGACCAAAAACAATCCTTATGACCCCCAAAGGCTTTAAGTCAAAACTCCCCTTATGATCCCTAATTTTATACAAAAATAACAGTAGCAAGGATCTCATAATCCTTGTTTATCTCTCTCTTCCTAGAAGAGAGACTCTACACCCTTAGACTGTCCTAAGAACCCTGCACCCCAAGACTACTCTTCCCTCCCAAGGGTGAGTTTAGTATTGACTCCCAAGTACAAACAACAAGAAAAATCCAAAGGAAAATAACTAAAAATAATTCAAAAACATGGTTTCAAGAACATAGAGACATATTCATTTCACAACAAGTTACTCCTGCTATGGAATGTATGTTGTAGAAGAGTTGTTCAATTCCCTTACAATCGTCATACTTAGCCAAAATTTAATTCTAAAATTCCAAATCCAATACCAAAACTTGTCTCCAAGATTGGAGAGTGGGTGATCAAAGTCCCAAGTTTGAATTTCTTCCCTAAGTAGGCTCTCCTCACACTTTCCAACTTCCTTGGAAAGGATGTGAGTTCCCATAGGTTGGTCTTCCCAACCTCTTACATGGTTTCTATAAATGGAAACTGAAAGGTGGTTGTAAGATGGGGAAGTGCACCTAATCACCAGAAAGGAAGGTTGTCTACTAAAGAGTCAATCTTCTAAAAGTTCAATTTTCATCCATCTTGGAAAACCCACTTTTTAAGTGACTCCACAATGACATGTGAGTGACCACATGGCTAAAAATTCCCCTTACCCATAGGTATATCAAATGGGCCTTCAAAAGTGACCTTAACTCAACCATAGGAGTTAGTTTGACCCCCCAAAAACCCACCTAAAGTTTGTCTACGGGTCAAACTTGATTTGACCAAACTAAAGGCTCTCTAACCAAGGTATCTTTTGGGACCACAACAAGATATTTGAAAATGCATTAGGTTCCACAATTTCCCTCCTAAGGACATGTCATTTGCCAACTCACAACACATCACAAGCAAGTGACACCATAAAATACACATCACAAAATACACTTGGCATGTCCTTTTTAGGAATTAACATAATTAACAAATACAAATACGAATATTCATTCAAGCATTCACTTTTATGAATTTAAACACATTACATATGAGGTATTGTCTCTCCAAATAGACAACTCTTGGCTTTACTATCACACATAGGTTTGGTGTAGTGTCCACCCTTGACTTGACTTATTTTGATTAGAGTTGACTTTTATTCCATGCGTGATAGATTTATCTCGACTATTTATGATGATTTGGATGATGATTATTCATGTGTTTTGGTTATGTATTGTGATGATAGACATTATTGGGCATAAGCTATTTTGGATGATTTATACGATGTTGATACTATCATTATTTTTCGTGTGATTTGATGGACACTATGTGCTTACTATGTGATAGATTATCAAAATATTATATTGATCATGGATTTGATGTTGATTATGATTACACTAACCCTATTTCATGATTACATTTGATGAGATGCTTATGGGATGTGTTTGACTATTATTTGACTATCTTCATGATAGAGATGATTCCACATCACTCATTGCGAGCAGGACATATCATCTTGACTCTCTATCACTTGCTTGTTATGATATATATGTATATGTTGTATTATCATTTTGTGGTTGCAGGACCTTGCAGGTACCAGCCATTGACTCCACCTGGCTTCACAGGTCTGAGTGTGTCTTTACCCGAATGGCTTATGTGGTCTAGAGATGACATGAGTTCCCTACACATACTTTAGGTCTAAGTTATTCACTTTGAGTTGTCAATGTCTTGGCGTAATTCACCATGTTAGTTAATGAGTTGTGGCTTTGTGAGTATGCTAGTTATTGTTGATTTATTTAATTAATCGATGCGTGATTTTATATGGTTCTTGATTGATTAATTTAATGGTTGGTTTAATATAGTTTTATTTGAGTATTTAATTATGTGTGATTTAATGTTCTTTTATTTATTATTGAGTTATTGGCATTTTGATTATTTGGAATTTATTATTTATTTACTTATTTATTTATCATTCATTTGGAATTTATTGTTTAAATAGTTATTTATTTATTATTTATTTTATATTTATTATTATTTTGAGCTTTAATATTGAATAATATTTTAGTAAGGATATTTAATTATTTTATAGTCTTGGTTTAATTTTTTAATTACCCATTTGGTTTATTTTATTATAGCCTATAATTTGATTATTTATATAGCTTGCTTAATAATAATTTGGGGTGTATAAAATACTTTAGCTTATACAAATATGCCCCAACTCATATAATTATTACATGTTTATATTTCTTTCTACCTACCTTTTAATCCCATTGGTGGAATTCGAATGAGAAATAATATTTTAAACTATGTTGGGTAGGTCAAATATATTCCAAAAATGAACATTTTTATAGGTCAAGAATGTGCCTAGGTTTTTTGTTTTTTCATGGCTTTTTATTTTCAAGCCTATGACTATTCACGGTTCCTCTTTTTGGCCTTCTCTATAAAAATTTAGTTTTAGCATTTTGGATTTGGGGATTTTGTTGTTGGAGCTTGCTGGAGTGTGTGGGCTTTTCTTCAACTTCCTTCCATCACACAGGGTGTAGGTTGGAGCCTCTTTTCTCTTTGTTTTTTTTTTGTTTTTTGGGTTTCATGGTTGTATGCTCCATGTCTGCAATTGTTTTGGAAGCTCGGGGAATGAAATATATTCCCATTTCATATAGCTTTATATAGTTTATGGGATAAAATGTACTTGTATTATATTTATTCTTCTTGCAATGAATATATTTATTTGTGCATATATTAAGTTGTTGGTTGTATGCATTTTTAGTTGCCTATAGAATGTTGTTCAGAGAAATGGCCTCATCTCTATACATTTATTTTTTGAGGTTGAATAGATATTGTTATTTTATTCATACCATTGGAATCATTTTGGGATAAACTATATTGGGTGTTTTTATTCATAATTTTGCTGTAGAGAGATTCATTTCTTATGAAATCTCACTCTTCACTTAGCCCTTTTCATTTTATTGTTTCTGAGTGTTGTTAGGATTGGACAACCCTGTACCTATTTTTTGTATTTCCTTCAAGTGTTGAATTTATTTTCTTAGATGTAAAGTCTTCTGTGTCGCAACCTGTATTTTATGTTTGCATTGTATTTGTTGTTCTAATGTACAAGTCTGCAACTTTCTATTAAACGTATCTCAAAAAATTTCAATTGGGTTTATGTAAAATTTATTGAGTGTTTTTACCTTGCAGTATTATAAATTATGTGTAAACATCGTAAAATTTTCTATCTGGGTTTTAAATTTATTACTAAAACATGATGACTCTATTTTTAGAGTTTTCCAGTATTTCTGCTTATTTTGATTTATTTCTCTCAATCATTTTCTGTACCAGAGGTTAGATTATGATGTATTTTTATTTGTGTGTTTCATATTTTCCTATGCTCAATCATATGGTTTTGTGATGTTTTATGAGCTCTTGATCTTCATATTTTAGTGCTATTGGGTTCATCTCATGTAGAGATGCCACGATAGAAGGCTGCATCTGGCTGTTGTTGATACGAGCAAGTGTATGGCCTTGCTGTGATTTGTATTATGTCTTTTTAGCGGCCTATTATGGCCTTGTTGATTGGCCCTTTTTTTATGATTGCTTTCCAAAGGGTCCCCTTTCTTATTCTCCTTATTGTTGTAGTCTTGTTTCATGCTTCTTGCTCACATATATGTTCATGTGGAATGTTTGGGCTGCATCATATGAATCTCTTTTCAATTTTCATACTTTCTTTTAGGACCTCTTGGGCATGTTAATTTTGTATGGTTCCATGATAGGGGGAGTGGTATTCCTTGTGATGACCGGGGTCATGAGAGTTAGACTCTCATGAGGTTCCTTGTAAGGATGCATGAAGTCTAGACTGCTAGGGCACAAGGGGGTTTTCATTGCATTGTAAAACAAGTGATAACCTAAAATGAATATGGGATGGGTAGTTAGAAAACTAGTAAGATAATAATTTGATTTAGCCTCATGGCCTAGTCCTAGGGAGGATGTTTTAGGATAGGCATGAGAAGGTCATGAAGGCGGTAAGCTAATATCCCGTAGTCTCTCATAGGTTGAGATGGATCCACATGTCCATCAAGATAGTGCCTTTTTGTTATTGATGTAGAGCCCTCCTTGTTACCTGCCAAACACCTCAAAATGTATGACACTGACCCCCTAAAACAAGAATGGGATCCTATCAAGGTAAGACTCTACAACTTTAGCTCAATCTTCTCACCATTTGCAAAACTCTTGCCTACTCTATCAGGGGTATCTTGCTACAACACACTCCATGATACCTCCAAGGTTTAAAATCATTTGCATACCATTTTTGGGTCATACAAGACTCCGTAAGGTCAGACAAAGCACCGGTTGCAAGGATACATGCCAATTCCTTAAGAAACTCACCCAATTAGGCTTAGTTGCTTATAGCCCTATTTAGCGGGTAAAGAGACCTTAAGTTCAAATTTTCCCAAACACCTTGGAAAAAAAATTATGGATTAAAACACCCTTATGGAAGTTATACAAGTCCCCAAAAGGAAAGGTCAAGGTCTAGAAAATAAAGGCCTTTGCCGATAGGATGTTGATTGTCCTAAAAGGGATAATTAGGTCTCTTTTGTGAAGAAACTATGCTTAGATGAATGAACCAGACAATTAAAATCCCATGGGAATGTTGGGAAACTTAAATAAATAGAGATTCCAAGGTTACACACTTGGAATCATCACCATTTACACACAAGGTACTTTTGTTTGTTCAAGGTCTAGGTAGCCACATAGAGATGTGTACCTAGGGTCTCTCAAAAAACTTCTCTCCCTTGCTCCTCTTGAAAAAAACTCTTTTAATCCTAGAATAAATTGACCATAATTACATTTCACCAAATCCCATGAGCCTTATATTGGTAAAGTGAAAGATATGGACATGAAGGAGGAAAAACCCAAGGTAAACCCTAGTTTTCTGGGTACCTATAGTAAAACTTAAATATCAGGAGCAACACACACAATCAAGACTTGAAATAACAACCAAAAAAGAGTTAAATATCCTCTCCAATCAATTCATACCATTGGGAATGGATCCCAATCTGTACAGAACTATACCACGGACCAAAACTCTAGAATTGCAAGAAAAACTCAGAATTCTATTAGTTTACTAGCATCGAAACTATTCTCCATACAATCACCCCTTGGGAATTAGATCCACAAGGTGTATAAATTATTTCAAAACTTATATCAACCGAAAATCAAGAGGTTAGAGCCATTGGAGGAGTTTCAATTTAACAAAATGCAAAAAGTGCATAAAAGTTGCTCATGACAACTTTTGCAAAAGTTGTCAAAATGTCATCTTTCATCTCCTAATGCCTTGGGTCAAGTTTAACCCCACCTAAAACATCTTAAAACACTAAAATCAACACATTTGATCCCATATTGTCCAAAAGTCCTAATTGGCTCATAGAAATGCCAAAATAGGAGTTTGGCTCACAGGATGGGGCTCATTATTACAAACACATAATGCATGATTGAAAACCTATACAAACATTCTAAAGACATATTTAATGCCTTATCCTCCCTTCTTAGAATTTTAATTGTCATCTTGAAGGGTTTGATGAGGTGCTCCTACACCATACTCCCCAAAGGAAGAAATCTCAAGTCCACTTGAGATGAGAGTCTGCAGGTTAGCACCATGATCTTTGATATGTTGCTCTATCATCCAGACTGCTTTAGAATTAGGTTGCCCTTTCCAAGCCACCAAATACTCCATGTAAAATTTTCTCCTGGTTCACTTTGCAACCTTAGTATCTAGAACCTTATGCAACTTTGGTGGTTCATGTTTGGGAATGTCATCATCAGCAATGTCTTGAATTGTGTCTTCGCCTACATCAACACTACACTTATAAAGAGTTAATTCACAAACATTAAAAATAGGTGACAAACCAAGATCAGATGGTAGTTGAAGTTCATAGGCATTTGAACCACATTTCTTCAAGATTTGGCAGGGTCCAATCTTTCTTTGCATCAGCTTTGTGTATCTTCCTTTTGGAAGTCTTTCCTTCTTCAAGTGAACCCACACCAAGTCTCCCACATCAAACTGAATGTCTCTCTTCTTTTTGTCAGCATGAGTTTTATATCTCTCTGTAGATTGTTGAAGATGAGTCTTAACTTGGTCATGGATTTCTTTTATGGCAGTAGCAAAGGTTTCTCCAACTGCACTAATGGCTTCTCCTTGAGGTATCTCTCTCAACTCCAGCACACCCCTTGGGTGGATGCCATATACAATTTGGAAAGGTGACTTATGGTACTCCTATTCACTATATCATTATAGGATAATTCTGCTTGAGACAATATACTATCCCACCTTTCTCCATGTTGTCTAGTCAAACACCTTAGTAGATTCCCTAGTGATATGTTTACAACTTCAGTTTGGCCATCTGTTTGGGGATGGTAGGCTGAGGAGAAGGATAAATTTGTACCAATCTTCTTCCAAAGGGTCCTCTAGAAGTGACCAATAAATTTTACATCCCTATCAGAGACTATGGTCAAAGGCAAACCATGTATCCGAACAATCTCCTTGAAGAACAAGTCTGCTACATAAGAAGCATCACAAGTGGTTTTGCATGGCAAGAAATGTGCCATATTACTAAACCTATCCACCACTACAAAAACACTATCATATCCTTTCCTTGTCCTAGGCAATCCTAAAACAAAATCCATACTTATGCTTTCCCACGGTCTTGAAGGTATGGGTAAAGGCTAGTATAAGCCTACATTGGTCGACTTTCCTTTTGCCTTTTGGCAGATCACACATGTCTCCACAAATATCCTAACATTTGCCTATAGTTTGGGCCAAAAATAGTGTCTCTTTACCAAATCTAGTGTCTTGTCAAGACCAAAATGGCCTACCATTGCTCCACAATGTTTTTCCTTAAAGATATTCAGTCTCATAGAGCATTTGGGTATGCATAGTTGTGCACCCTTAAACAACAATCCATTTTGAATCAAAAATTCAAAATACTCAACATGAAACCATTCATCAAATGAATTACATACCTTATAGGCCTCTCCAAAATCTTCATCATCCTCATACGTGGCTTTTAAAGAGTCTATTCCAACACTCTCCAACTGAATTTGATTTGCAGTTAGGAATCTTCTGCTCAAAGCATCTACCACCTTATTCTTGACTCCTTTCTTGTGCTTAAGAATGAAAGTGAAAGCTTGTAGGGTCTTTACCCACTTCATGTGCTGATGATTCAACTTTTCTTGACTGTTTATGAAGCTAAGGGCTTGATTATCTGTGAAAACTATGAATTCTTTTGGTAGCAAGTAGTGTCTCCATTTTTTCAAGGATTGGACTAGAGCATACATCTCTAGGTCATAAGATGAATATCTTCTCTTTGCCTCATTCAACTTCTCACTGAAGAAAGCAATAGCTCTTCCCTCTTGACTGAGCACTGCTCCAATAGCCATGTGACTAGAATCACACTCCACTTGGAAGATCTTGTTGAAATCTGGTAGGGCAAGGACCGGCTGCTCTGCAACTTTTCTCTTCAGTATTTCAAAAGAGTTATCTACTTCTTCTGTCCAACTAAACCTGCACTTTTTTCCTCCCTTTATTGTATCAATCATAGGGGCACACAAATGGCTAAATCCTCTTATAAAATTCCTATAGAAGGTAGCTAATCCATGGAAACTTCTAACAACATTCATTGTCCTAGGTGTAGGCCAAGACAATATGGAACTCACCTTTTCTTGATCCATTTTCAATTCACCATATGAGATTACAAATCCCAAGTAAATGATCTCTTCCTACATAAAGAAACACTTTTCCAAGTTGATCATTAATTGTTCTTCATACAATCTTCTTAGGACCAAGTCTACATGGTTTAGATGCTCTCCTTTGGTTTGACTGAAAACTAGAATGTCATCTAGGAAGACTATAACAAATTTCCCTATGAAATCCCTCAAGACTTCATTCATTAACCTCATAAAGGTACTAGGTGCATTGGATAAGCCAAAGGGCATGACTTTCCACTCATACAACCCCTCATTTGTTTTAAATGCAGTCTTCCATTCATCTCCCGGCCTAATCCTAATCTGATGATAGCCACTCTTTAAATCAACTTTTGTAAAATATCTAGCACCCCCCAAACAATCTAACAAATCCTCAATCCTAGACATGGGAAACCTATACCTAATAGCAATCTTGTTGATATCTCTTGAATCAATACAAAGCCTCAAAGTGCCTTCCTTTTTGGGTGTCGAGACTACAAGGACTGCACATAGGCTCAAAATTTTTCCAATCAATCCAGATTCCAATAATTCTTCAACCTATTTTGCCATCTCAACATTTTGATCCAGTGTGAGCTTGTATGCTACTTTATTAGGCAAGGTGGATCTAGGTATAAGGTCTATACAATGGTTTATGTCCCTCATGGGAGGTAGTGACCTTGACATGCCATCAGAGATGATACCCTTGTATTTGTCTAGTAGCTGCTACACTACAAGGTCAATCAACCTCAATATGTCCTCTTTCTTATCCTCAGACTTATCCACCTTTGTTACTATTGGAATAGGGATAAGGGCATAATAGACCATGCCTTCATTTGCCATGTTCTTCATGAATTTCTTCCCTCCTAATATCAACACCTTGGCCTCCTTTTTTTTGGTCTCCTCCTCACCCTCCATTAAAAGTAGAAACTCAATCACCTTACCATCCTTGGTGATGGAATATGTATTCCTAGCACCATCATGTTGTGCCTTCAAATCAAACTACCATGGTCTCCCAAATAGGAGATGGCAAGCATCCATCTTTTCAATGTCAAACATCAACCTATCTCTATAGGTTCCAATCTAGAATTCCATCCAAGCCTACTCTTCTACAACAACTTGTTGTCCTTGTGTGAGCCATGAGACTTTGTAGGGGCAAGGGTGAGGTAGTCTTCTTAACTTTAGTTTATCCACCATCTCTAGAGACACAAATTTATCAGTTGAACCGGAATCTATTAGGACCTTGCAGACCTTTCCACCTTCTTTGCAAGTGGTCTTGAATAGAGACTTCCTTTGTGGGGGTTCTCTATTAGACATCTTCATAGTGGTTACTACTCTTTTGATCATCAAAGCTTCACCTCTTTCAGGGTATCTATAGCTGTCAGGGGTATTGACACTTTGGTATGTGTTTGCACTTGCCACACTTTGGCAGCCAACCTCTAAAATCAAGTTACTTCTCCTTTCTCCCATGGAACTAGTAGTTTTTTCTAGGAACCTATTAGCCATTTGTCCTTCTTGATTGCAGTTATAACATCTAATTGGACCTCTACCTTGAGATCTCCCTCTAAATGGTGATCTTCTTCCTTTGAAGTTACCTCTCTCATTGTATCCTCCATTGTTATTGGAACTTCTCTCTCCTTTAGTGCCTTCTTGACTGGTTTCACTTTGATTTCCAAAGCCATTTCCTTTACTTCTGAAAAAATTTCTTCCACCCCTCTATTGTCTTCCTCTTCCTTTATTATTCTACTCTTGTCTCCTTTTGATCTTCTCTTCCACCTTGATATCAAGTTGATGGAATCTACCAATGGTATCTAGGCTAAGAAGGTTCAATTCTTCTTGAATATTGTACCTTAATCTAGTTAGGTACCGAGCAACTTTCTCACTCTCTTCCTCTTTTATTTTAGACTTCATGCATAGCCTTTGGAACTCCACAGTATATGAGTTCGTGTCCATCTCCTTCTACTTGAGATTTTGTCTCCTCTTATGGAGTTGTATTTCATAGTCTTTGGGTACATAGGCCTCTTTAAGGCAACCATCCTCTTCCAAGAAACAATCTTGGGCTTATTGTCCTTCTCTCTTTCCTCTTGGACAAAGTTCCACCAAGTTAGGGCTGCTCCCTTCAACTTGGACTTAGCAATCTTCACCTTCTAGTATCCTGGAATGTCTTCACACTCGGGGAGTCTATCCAATCCATCATAACATCTGGTTCCATTTTTCCAGTGAAAGTTGGCAAATCAATCTTCTGCTCCATAGTTCTCCTCTCTATGGATTTGAGGGCATTAAGGAAGTGCCTCTGGTCAGGAGGAATCACCTCTTCCTCTAGCATAGGGATCTCATCCTCATCCCCTTCATCACAACTACTAGTGCCTCCATCTTCCTTCCCATCTACTCTGTCTCTCAACCTCTCTATCTCCCTCTACATTGCCTTGCAAGAAGTGGCCTTCTCTCTCACAATCTTTGCCAATTCCATGTTGGTGATTGGTCCTCTAGGGACCTCTTCTTCTTGTCCCTCTGACATCTCTCTATTCTCTATCTCCTTACCAAAGTTGTTACTAGCTCTGATACCACTTGATGTAGATCCCTCCTTGTTACTTGCCAAACACCTCAAAATGTATGACACTGACCCCCTAAAACAAGAATGGGATCCTATCAAGGTAATACTCTACAACTTTAGTTCAATCTTCTCACCATCTCCAAGACTCTTACCTACTCAATCAGGGGTATCTTGCTACAACACAATCCATGATACCTCCAAGGGTTACAATCATTTGCATACTAGTTCTGGGTCATACAAGACTCCCTAAGGTTAGACAAAGCACTGGTTGCAAGGATACATGTTCATTCCTTAAGAAACTCACCCAATTAGGCCTAGTTGCTTGTAGCCCTATTTAGCGGGTAAAGAGACCTTAAGTTCAAATTTCCCAAACACCTAGGTAAAAAAATTATTCATTCAAACACCCTTTTGGAAGTTATTTAAGTCCCCAAAAGGAAAGGTTAGGGTCTGGAAAATAAAGGCCTTTGCTGGTAGGATGTTGATTGTCCTAAAAGGGCTAATTAGGTCTCTTTTGTGAAGCAACTATGCTCAGATGAATGAACTAGCCAATTAAAATCCCATGGGCATGTTGGGAAACATAAATCAGTAGAGATTCCAAGGTTAAATGCCTAGAATCATCGCCATTTGCATAGTACTTTTTTTTGTTCAAGGTCTAGGTAGCCACATAGAGATGTCTACCTAGGGTCACTCCAAACACTTCTCTCCCTTGATCCTCCTGAAAAACACACTTTTAATCCTATAATACATTGACCATACTTTCCTTTCATGAGATCCCATGAACCTCAGATTGGTAAAGTGCAAGATATGGCCATGAAGGAGGAAAAACCCAAGGTAAACCCTGGTTTTCCGAGTACCTACAGTAAAACTTGAATATCAGGAACAACACACCCAATAAAGAATTAAAATCACAACCAAAATAGATTTAAATATCATCTCCAACCAATTCACACCATTGTAAATGGATCCCAATCCGTACAGAACCGTACCACGGACCAAAACTCCAAAATTGCAGGAAAAACTCAGAATTCTATTAGTTTTCTAGCATCAAAACTCTTCTCCGAACAATCACCCCTTGGGAATTGGATCCACAAGGTGTATAAAATATTCCACAACTTCTCTCAACCAAAAATAAAGAGGTTAGAGCCATTGGAGGAGTTTCAAATTAACAAAATGCAAAAAGTGCATAAAAGTTGCTCATGACAACTTTTGACAACTTTTGCAAAAGTTGTCAAAATGTCATCTTTCGTCTCCTAATACCTTGGGTCAAGTTTAAACCCTCCTAAAAAATATTAAAACACTAAAACCAACACATTTTATCCCCTATTATCCAAAATTCCTAATTGGCTCGTAGAAATGCCAAAATAGGAGTTTGGCTCATAGGATGGGGCTCATTATTACAAACACATAATGCATGATTGAAAACCTATACAAACATTCTAAAGACATATTTAATGCCTTATCATCCCTTCTTAGAGTCTGACTTTTCATCTTGAAGGGTTTGATGAGGTGCTCCTGCACCAGTTATTTTTGAGGATGGCATGTGATGACACTCCACTCCTACATGTCTTCCCTTGATGATTTATGATTATGACTTATTGGATGAATTTATGCCTTGTTGATTTGTATGTATCTAGGAGTTTATTCTTGTTGTTTTGTGTTGGTTCTTGCATAACATTCCTTGTGTGAGTGGTCTCTTTGGTTATAGGTGCTATCCTAGGTTTAGAGTGTGTGTTGGGACCTTGTGTCATCTCCTAGCATGGCGGGTGTTTCCTTCAGTTCCACATGGTTGGGTGGTTGGTGATTTTTAGCCATTAGGATGTTCTCTTGGTTTCTTCATGTGTAGATTCGGATTCTTCTTCATGATGATTATGGACGTACCTTGTAGTAGATTTATGTAATGAATATGATGGAGTTCATGTAATGTAATATTCTTGTATGTAGTAGTTGTAAATTAGGATTATGCCATAAATTGTAATAAGACATTAGAGATGTAATTGTAATATTGTAAGGATGTGATTTTATGTACCTTGAAATAGAAATGGAGTTGCATTATGGTTTAATTGTGTTATTCTAATGTTTAGGATGTATAATAGAATGTAAAGGAAAATATTAGAATTCCTACATCATGTATTGGGGTTAATATCAAATGAAATGATCACGTTAGGAAAGTGGATGCATGCATAGTCTGGGTAATTGATAAAGTGGATAATTAACCGTAAGGAAATTATCTAGCCCATAGTAGATGATGTGGAATGAGACTTTGACTCTAGTAAGAGAATAATCATGGATGTGTCTTATTGCGTCATGTAGTTGGTTTAGAAAAGGAAACTATTGCTATTGGATTCGTGCATTTTCTTTCAGTGCTATGTGTAAGCTATGATGTAATGAAGGAATTATAAATGTCAATGGATCATGTTGCTAATAGGTAAATCATGATAGAGGAGACATATATGTTCTTGTAAGAATTTGGAATGTAAAATAAAATTGGGATTAAAAAAGTTTTGAGGCTTTAGAAGGAAATTAATAGGAAATGGTTGTTTTGCATAGTAATGGAATGTATAGTAAATGACTTTTATATGATGTATGCCATTTACTTATATTGAAATTAATAGATTCATATTGTTAAATGTTTGTAAGTTAAAAAAAAAGACTCTGTGATTGAAGGTTAGTGTGATGTTATGCTTGCTCATGCTTAAGTAATGAAATAAGGGAATTAGTTATCATGTTGGTTGAAGAGTGAATTACACTTCATACATTATGAGTAGATAATCATTATAGATGGAATGAGATCATGTTAGTATTAGATACAATTGAAGTATGTTTAGATAGATTAGTAAAGATGGATTATACCCTTGCATTAGGATTGCATTATGATGGAAAAGGATAGAGAGAATGTAGATAGGGAATGATGGGTTAAAACACATTTGGTTTTGGTGCATAAAATGAATGTAGGATTAAGGGGTTGTCTTACATTTTTAAAACAAGAAATGTAATTTTATAGTAGAATGATAGAACGTTATGCATATCATGATGGATAAATAATCTAGTAGGTTGCATATCTCATGATTTGGAAATTAATTATGATGCATTAATTCAAGATGGAATATGTTTATCATGTGTGTAGGATGTCATTATGGTAGTTAACTAAGTAATGGCATTGAAGTACCCTAGGGAAAGATTAATGATGTTATGTTATTTCCGCTTGTGTTAATTAATGAAATGTGTAATGATGTATGTTAATAATGGGTAAATGGTTAATGAATGTAGTTAGATGGATATGTTATGTGTTACACTAGTTGTTATTAGCTTTTAAATAATTATTTTTATCTCCATTAGCATGTTAGATGTTTATTTTATCTAGGGTATTTTGGCGGGCATTATATTTGGCCTTAGTTCTCCGTATAATTTCCATGGTCCCATGGATTAATTTCCTGCACATATCATTTCAAACATTAGTATTCCAAAACCACATGCATATATAAATATATGAAAGGGAATAGAAATTAGACTCATAGTATTCAATTCACAACATCTCACAATTTAATCCAAATCAAAGCTCAACATAATTAGAACTCAATTACTCTTCCCTAGCAACTCCATAAATAACCAATTTCTCAACTGCATCATCATAGAAATCATATAAGGCAATCATCCATAAGGCATGCATAAATGAATGACTACATCCTCAACCTATATATTGAAATTAATCATAATGTGGGATACATCTTATCCTCTAGTCTCATGGACATCATATGCCTAAATTTTCATTACCATAATGTATCAAGGTTCTATCTTGACAGATAAATCCTTAATAGAGATGAAATTTATTCTTATGATGGGTTCGAGATAAGACCCCAAACCCCTAACAGATATATGATACACATGAATATTACATTTAATTATCCACAATGGGTCAACATTCACTAATTTATCCATCTAACATAGTTCGTCATATTGAATCAAAGCATCTTTACATAGTGTTCCAACCATCCATGCAAACTGTTAGTAAGGTCAACCATGGTCAAACTAGGTTAACCAGAGCTTGATCGGAGAGGGGCACTACAGGGGGGTGGTTACTTGTAGGTTCCACATTGGTCAAGTGGTTGGAGCTTTTTGCCATTGGTGTTTTCCCTTCTTGTTGTTGTTCTTCTTGTCCATGGTCTTAGATCTTCTTCATGATGACTATGGATTCTTTGGAGCAGATTTATGTATTAAAACTTTGTCATATGAGTTGTAATGATATGTGATAGTATAGAAACATTTGAAAGGATGATTAAACCTCATGGCCATATGATCTATGTAATAGTAACATGTAGTGTATCCATGATTGTACATTAGACTTAGGTATTTAATGGAGTTCATTATTTGGTTGTGATGTAATGGTTCATATGTATCATTGGTTTGCAAATGGTTATGCCACTTTTGGGATAACATTGTAACCATGTAAAAGAGTATATTTTTTTGGATGTTTCATCATTAGGACAACATTGTAAAGCATGTGTAAATACCCAAACACTTGTGTTGTAAATTCTCATATGTTGTAATGTATTCAGCAAGTTGTATCTTGTGTGTTTATAATGGAAATAGCTTTGGGCAGAAAGTTAAATATTCATGTGATATTATCATGCCATGTAATGGATATTTATACATGTATATAGTTCCATGTTGTAATCTAGAAATATATAATTGTTTACTTACTTCATGCTATGTTCAAAACTATGTAAGGAAACTTGTGTGGAAATGATGAATTTTCATGTGCAAGAGGATGCAATATAGTTAGTTGTTAGAACATGTTCATGAGAGTCTAAAACTTATATAGTGAATATTATCAAGACCTTTTTAAAACATTAATATTTGAGAAATGAAACATGGTGTACACAATAGTTGCATTAGCTAGCATCATAGAAACTAAATCAGCCATAAGGCTGTAATCTATGATAAAACTTAGAATTCTAAAAATGTATAGAACACATTTGATTAAGAACTACTTAATATCACGGCTGCAAAAAAACATTTGATGTGTGGATGATGAAATAATAATTAAAGAGCATAAGTGGTTATGTATGTATGAGTAGGGTGGCAGAAATGAAACAATCAATGTGTAGACAATGTCAATGTTCATAATGAAGGATAAATAGTTAGTATGTATGAATTTTATGACAACAATAGCTAGAATGGCTTATAGGTAATAGGTGTAGGGGAACCCCTTAAAAATGATCATTAAATCTCAGAGGAGGAAGGATAAGACCTTAAACATGTCTTAGGATGTTTTCCTTGCGTTTCAATCATGCATTTTGTGTTTGTAATAAAGGACCCCATCTTGTGAGCCAAACTCCTATTTTGGAATCTTGATAAGCCAATTAGGACTTTTGGACAAAAGGGGACTAAGTATGCTTAGGATATATTTGTCCTAGTGGTTTTAGTTTTTTTATGTGCTTCTAGGGTATTTAGAGGTGTTAGTCTTGACCCAAGTCATTTGGGTGCAAGAAATGACATTTTTGACAACTTTGTCAAAAGTTGTCATGAGCAACTTTTGTGCAAATTTTTGAATTCTTGTTGGTCTAAATCCTCCAATGGCTCTAACCTCTTGTTTTAAGTTGAGAGAAGTTGTAGAGGGGTATAAAAACCTTGAGGATGCAATTACCAAGGTTAGACTGTACAGAGAAAGATTTTATGATTGTAAACAATAAGAAATTCTGAGTTTTTCCTGCAAATGTGAATTTTTGGCATGGGGTATAGAGTTGTATGGATTGGGACCAATCCCCAATGTTGTGATTTTGTTAGTACAGTGAGTTACCAATTATTTTGTCTTGATTTTAGGTTTCTATCATTTGTTTTTCTCTAAATATCCAAGTTTTGTTGTAGGTACCCAGAAAACTAGGGTTTACCGAGGGTTTTGCCTTTCCATGGCCATAACTTGCAACCTGTCCATCTAAATTTCATGATAGTGGGTGGAATGTAAGTGTGGAATATGTTCTATGATTCTAAAATCATTTTTCAGGAGGAGAAAGGGAGATGTGTGTTTGATCAGGCCATAGGTAGACATCTCTATGTGGCTACCTAGCCCTTAGACTGCAATAGTTACCCTAGAAGACAATTGGTGATGATTCCAGGAATGTAACCCTGGAATATATAATGGTTTATGGTTCCCCACATTCTCATGTGGTTTTTCTTGTAAGGTGTGTCCATTTTGATATAGTTTCTTCACAAATGGAGGCCTAATTAGCCCTTTAGGACAGTTGGTCATCACCGGGTTTAGACCTTTCCTTGTCAGATCTTGACTTCTCCTCTTAGGGGATTGTGTAAGACCATAAAGGGTATCTGAATCAGTGATTTTTTTTCTAGGGTGTTTATAAAATTTTGGACTTAAGGTCCCATTACTCATCTCCAAGGGCTATAAGCAAATAGGCCTAATTGTGAAGGTGTCATAGGGAATTGGGTTAAATCCTTGAAACCAGTATTTGGTCTGGTCCATGTGAGTATTGTATGATCCAAAATAGGTGTTGTGAAGTTGAGGAACCTTAGGAGTCTTCATGATGCATAATGGAGCAAGTTACCCAATTTGAGTAGTATGAATCTTGGAGTGAAATGAGAAGTTGGAACTAAGATTGTAGAGCCTTGCTTTGTAGGATCCTATTGGCATTTTGAGGGGTCAGTGTCATACATCCTAAAGTGTTTGAAAAGATACAAGGAGGGCTCTGCATCAGTAATGCATTATGTGTATGGGTATCAATAGCGTAGTTGTCAACATAGTAGCACGAGGTTTTATGTCATTTGAGTGTTGCATTTTTCTTGACGGCAACGATAAGAATATTATGACAACGGTAGTAGGATCTCTTCCTTAGCATGTTAAGGTACAAGTATTTTGTAGAATTTAAGTTGTAGATTGAGGGTTGATGGATATGTGTTGCATGGTGTGGTATATCATCTAGTTGGATGCATTATAATCATGTAGGCATAAGGATATGTAATCATAAGTATGGTGCATATGATAGAAGCTATCAATTAATGTCATGCACTAGAAAGAATATGAAGTGCCAAGGAATTGGGTAGGATAAATAATGTAGACTTGTAGGATTGATGGTTTGGGCTCTTAGAAAGAGCTAGTTCATAGAGAGGTTTACTTCCATATTTAGTTAGGTAGTTGCTAAGAATTATGGATAGTAGAATGCATTAGAGTTTATAGGGCAGCCTATATAATATACCTTTGTGTGGAGGCATTATGTTAGCTAGATCATTAAGTGCATATATGAATTTCCATGTTGATTGTGAATCTAATGTATGGATTAAGAATCATAAAGTTAGTATGTAAGTATGTGGTGGCGTCAATATACCCTAGGGAGCTATATGAGACTATGTAAATATGTTTCTGCTTATGTTAAGAATATAATTAGACAATCAATGTTAAGATTAAAACTAAGATGAATTAATTGTATTAATTCATACTCACACTACCTAGATAAGGTTAAAAGGAAACTTATTAGTAAACAAAAAAAAAATTACTCCATTTCTAGGTTGTTAGTGTAAGTTCCCTAGGGTTTGTTTTTTATTATGGAAAAAGAAGGCTTTGAAGGGACCTCAAAACCTTTTACATAGATTACATAAGATAGATCAATTAAATCCCTTTCAAAACAAAACCAATACACAAAACCACATAGGGATGAGAGACAACAAAAACAAACAAAAAAGACCACCCAGCCCACAAAGACAACAAAAACCAACAAACTACCAGCACAAACCCACCAACAGAAACATAAAATCAACCCAAATTTTTTAAGTTCTTCACAACATCAACACTAAGCTGATGCATCTTCTTGGCATCAGTCTTCAATTCTAGGATATCCTAGGGAACTTTAGTGAATTTCTTCTTCAGGCTAGCCCGAGTATGCTTTCCTAGAGGACCCGAATATTTTGCACCAACAACCATATCCTTGTCCACGTCCACCGCTGTCCTTTCCATATGAGCTTTCTCTAGCTTTCTAACCATGGTAGACATGGTTTCAACATAAACCTTGATAATGTTCTGACTTCTTTACATTATACCCCGAAGGGTAGTCTCATATTTGGAAATTCTAGCCTCCATGTCCACAAATTTTTTATCAGAAATCCCCTTCACTCTTTGGGTGGCTTCCATGTTTTTAGCAAAACAATTCATCATGACTTGTTTTTCGCTTTCTTTCCAAAGAGAACCCATTGAAGCCCCCTCAACCACCTCTTTACTAGTACTAGCAGGATGAGCACTAACATCAACATGCGACATATCTCCAACACTCACATTAGCTTGCATAACTTCCATCTTGGAAGATAAGGACCGTTGCTTGAGATTAATGTTCTCAATCTTATAAAACACCCAACTAAAAAGACAAAAAACCTCCAGAGAGTTGTTCTTGGCAATGTTGAGCACATCAAATGGGATCTCCTATTTGGGATGAAAATCCTGTGGAGTAACATCTGTTGATTCCTAAGAATTATGTTCAAAACCATGGGAGGAAGAGGATGCCTCAACATTGTAAGTTTGGTCCAGGGAATCCTATTCATTAGAGCTGTCTAAATCCCTCAAAGTGGTCTTTCGAGGTTTACCCTTAGGCACTCAAACCCTCACCACCAACATCAGGGGACCCCTTACTAACACTCGAAGCAACCAGCTTAAGCCCAGTTTTAGCCTTTTTGTTGGTGTGAGGGACAAAATCCCCATCATTATTATAAGTCTCCCAACCTTCTAATTCTGAGTCCTCACTATCATTAGATTTTGATTCCTAAAAATTAGGGCTTTGTTAAATAACCTCTTAATTTAAAAATTTAAATTTGGATCAAGGATTGAAATTTGGAAATTGAAAAGTTGGGAATGCACAAGATTAATTTAAATTTCAAAATTAGGGTCTTTTTAATTAACCACTTAATTTTAAAATTTATATTTGAAAGTGAAATGAATTTGAATTGAAATTAGCAACCAAATTTGAAGAGGGAAATTCAAAATTTAAACAACCCACAAGCTCAATTTTTTTTTTTTTTAAATTAGGGTTTTTGGAATTAACCTCTTAATTTTAAAATTTAAATGTGAAATTTGACTTGCAAATGAAATTTTAAATTTTTGAAATTGAAGAAGTACTCAGATCTAAAATAATTAACCCAAATTAAACAATTCACAAGATCAATTTTGAAATTAAAAATTAAGGTTTTAATGAAATTAACCTCTAAATGTTTTTAAATTTGCAAGGAAATAAAACTTGTAAATGAAAATTTGAATTTTCAATTTCATACACTCGGATCTGAAAACAAAAATCAGAATTAATGGGATAAGGAGTCGGGTTCACCAAAATGTGAAGGAAAAATTTTGATTTGGCAATTTGCAACATAGAAGGAGAAATCACCAAATCAATTTTTCCTTTGAGAGGGGGGATTTTATTTACATTCAAAAGAGGGGAGGAATCCACACAAATTGGATAAGGACTAAATACTAAGTGGATTGATTTAATATGATGTGTGTTTCCCTCTTTTGTAAGTTGAAATGCTGATTTAGGGTAAAGTGCAAGAATTGAAGACAAATATGAGAAAATAATAAGCTACAGGTTTTGGATTTCGTCGTGCACTTGGATTTGAGTAATATGAGCTTCTTCGGATTTTCCTTTCGAAAATGCCCTAAAAAAGAAGGGACTGTGGCGCTACCTCTTGGTCCTCCAAATTTTTCACACATTGAAAAGGGTTTTTCTGTCTCTTTGTCTGAAGCTTAATTCCAGAAGTACAGTTGCGCACTTGTTTCCTGCACACAAAAAGAAGGGGGAAAAGGTTGGGAATAGGGGCTTTCCTTTGGTCAAACCCCGGTTTGGAATCAACCTTGAATGAAATGTTGTAAATGCTTGAAATAAAATGATGGAAAGGTATACCTTTAGATCTGCAATGAATGATCATGATGCTTTGCTTTTTTGATGCAATCACATATGTTGTATGAAATGACATGAACATGACAAAACCCTAATCACACACACCCACCCTTGCAAATGAATGATGTAATATTTTTCTAAAATGGATAGATGAAGAACATTTTGGAATCAATGAACACTGAGATGGGGGTGAATCAGTGTTCTATAATTTACAAATTTATTAAAGTGTTTCTTAAACCATCAAATGCATAAGAATGAAAGTAAAGTGCAGAAACATAAACCAATCAACCACAATACCATAACACCAAAAAATTTATGTGGAAACCCAGAAAGGGAAAAACCATGGTGGGATTTGAACCTACAATATTATTATACTTTTATTAAGAGTATGATAATATTGCATAAGGAGGAATGCACTTGAATTCAAGCACACTTCCTAGAGCTCACTGCTCAAATACAAAGAGGGATACAACCCAGAGGAAGGCTCTCTTCCTTAAAAATTATTACAATTAATTACAAGTATGACTGAAATAAATAATAGCATCTACATATGCCAAATAACAGTTCTGGCTAGGCTCAGTTTGACTTTTGAAATTGTTCTTCTTATTTGCTCTATCTTGCTGCACTATCATATACCAGAGCACCAAATATGCAATCAAACTTTTCACAAACACTCATACAATCTTGACACACTCACACCATCATGCATAATTCTCAATCAAATCATTATTATATATTTGCACTGCCAAAATAGATCAATTATCGTGTCGGCTTCCAAAAACCGCATAACATGCAATATGAAATGTGCACCAACAAGTCAGCTCAAATCATCCACACAAGCATATGCAAACCTAAAGAAAATGATAACAAGATTCATAGATGTTGGCCCAATCACCTCTAACTCAAAAACAACCACCAAAATTACCCCAAGGATTTTGCATCACTCCTTACACCAAAATAGCTTTGTTCTTCTTGAATTATTGGATATCGAACCTTCAATCTCGCTCATGAATCAACATCAGATACTAGAATTACAAAATAAACTGCCTCTATCACTGTAACCAAATTTATTAAAACCAAATTCAAGATCTACACAATATACTCATACTCTGTCAGATATTGTGTTCCACCTTCCAGACATGCCTTTCGGTAAATCAAATCTGGATATACCGGATATGATTTCTGAATTGAGTTGTCATCAATGACAACCCCTAAACATCTCTCATGCATAAATATTCACCAGAATAGTGTCTCTTTCCAACAATATACCCCTTTGACATTGATGGAAACACTATGAAAAATGACATTGTACACCCAAAACTACAAAATCCTAAAAACACTAAAAAATATTCAAGACTTAACAAGCTACCCCTGAGAATATACATCATTTTTCACCTTTCTCTTGTCCCCTTTAACAACAATTCCAAAGATAGGAATTTTCCAAAGTTTATATACAGAGATATATACATTGACTTGCAAAAGTTTGAAGATATCATCAAAAATTATCTTCAAAGACTTCATGTGCCTATCCCAACCTTCCTTCAAATTCTCCAAAATATTGATTAGAGCACTGAATAAGTAAGCAAGCATTTCCACTCCTCTATGATCTTCTGGAACACACTTATTCAAAGCATCCATAGCATCTCGGTTACTAATGATCAATGAATCTATTTGGGGAGTGATAAGGCATCTTAGTTCTCCCACTCTACCCAAATAAAATCCCTTCTCCTAATTTAAGATCTTTATTCTATCAATTATACCCACAACCTGACCTTCAAAATTATTCGCAAAGATTGATTGAGGTTCATAGGATTGAGATATGTTAGCTAACTACTCTTCACACTCTTTTATTTTCTTATCAATGTCAATAGTAAACTTAGGCAAAACTAGACATGACTTATATATTTGACCACTTTCATCTAATGCATCTTGTATTTTCTTCATAGTAGTTATCAAAAGAACCCTATCTTCTTCAATAATATTCAAAATTGTCCTCATTCTCAAAGCATTAAATTTATTCAAAACTTTTAACATTTTCCGCTCTCTCCAAAGACACAAAATGAGAATTTACTGCATTAAGTAGGCTTCTAATCTTACCGAAGGGAGTATCACCTGAATCAGCCTTAAATGATGGAAAAAATTTGTCTATTACATTTGCGGTCAAAGTTATCAACTCTTTGTCTATGGTGCGAGACTTGAGTAAGTCCTCATTCACTTTAGTTTGTGCAAGAGTTGCTAGCTTCAATGCTTAGATCGGTGATAACAAACTCAGATCAATAGGCCCTTGAGTGAAATTATCTGAGTGAATGACAATCTGTTTGCCCTTATCAGATATAATGTCTCTTGCCATTGTAACCAAAGCTTGATCATCCTTCTCTTCTCCTTTCTCCTTCTCTACCACTTTAGCATCTACATCTTTCACAACATCTTTACGCTTCTCAGTATCAACTTCTCCCTTTCCATCATCAACTTTCTTCTAAGTTGCCTTTTCTGAATCAACTTCTATCACCAAAGGATCTTGTTCAGCATCATTGAAGTCGTCAACCTTAGTAGTATTAGTATCATCTACAGCTGTGTCTTTCTCATTTATCTGTACATCCAGAGAAGAGATATCATCTTGCAAATGCACTTATGAAATGGAGGTATCATGTGTCTTCTCTTCCAGTTGGGTGTCATCTTGTGTTGAATTTACATCATATCTGTGCTCTATCAAAAATTATTTCAAAATTTATTTGGTCTCTTTGAAAACTTTATCTATTTTCCCAAGCATAATATTATTAACTCTGTTTTTTCTTTTGAATCTATCCTTTGCAAGATTAAGCAATCTATCAACTTCAACTTTACAAATTATAGAAGACAAGTTGACTAATACATATTCTTTTATTCTTTCATCCTCTAGATTGGTTGTATGCCTCCTTGCACCCAAAATATCATACAATTCCTTTTGAATCATGTATGACAACTCTATCAAGGCTATTCTATAAACATCCATATATTGTACAATTGCTTCCTCTAATGCTATTTGATCATTATCATCACAATTTTTATAATAAATAGGTACATTCTTCAAATTACCTTCCTTTAGAACTTCATCAATTATTTCATTTAATGTCATTGGGTGCACAATAGTACAAGTACCTTCTAACTTTTTTGACTTCAGAGCTTCATCAAGCTCAAACTTAGGATTCCTGCTAGGTCTAGGTTTACTGGATGACTCAACTTTGGTTCTTGGCTTCTTGATCAACTGGGCTCCACCAAATTGATACTTCTTCACTACCCTAGTAGAGGTAGCAATATTCTTCACACATCTCATTGCCTCATCAGACTCTATCTCTACATCTTCAGCAGTGGCTGCAACATATTCCCTTTGTGGCTTCTCCTTCTTCCACTTCTCAATTTCACTAGCTGACTTAGATTGTGGCTTGGGTGGAGGGACATGCTTCTAAACACTAGAGGTAGGTGCTGACTTGGTTTTCCTTGGCTTGGGTGGCTTGGGAGGAGTGGAGATTGGTTTTGTCTTCTTAGGCTTTACCATGTCCTCCTCCTTTAGAATGTTCTTCTCTCTTGCCCTTTGTACAACTTCCTTAGTTATTCCCATTTTTTTTGCAATCTCTTCAACTTATTTTCTGACTTTCCTCTTCCTCGCGGGCTTAGTAAATTTCTTATACAAGTCTAGACTTTTCTCCTTATAAATACTGAATCTTTTTTCTTTCTCATCTACTAGTTTACTCAATAGGTGTTGAGCATATGCATCAAGTGTGTTTCCATCCACCTCATACCCCATGGACATGATCCATACAATTCTTGGTTCAATTGCCTCTATGTGACATTGATCTTTATATACCATAAAATAGATAGTATCCTCATATTTTTCTAAAATTTCCTTTGGAATCCTCTCTCTATGCTGCATCATAGCTTGAAATGATTTGAAGTAACCCCACAAAGCAGATTTTTGTTGTACTACATCACCCAAACCTTGCAAACCTTCTTTAATCTGAACTGCCACCGATTTATCATAAGTCCACTATACTTTTCCTACATCGAGGATTTCATTCAAAAAGTAAAATACCAAATAAACAATCAAAGAATCAGACTTGAAAACATGTTTCTTATCTTGCTTGATCTTCTTCAGATTTCTCATAGGCTTACTAAGAAGAGCTCCACACATGTCATATCTCTTGTCTTCCTTGAGTATTTGATAGGCTACATATATTGCAGTACCGGATACTCAATTTTGATTGCTAGACTGGTATGCCTTATATCCTATCACCATTGAAGAAAATATCACATCATGTTCAATGATATCACTTATTATCATTGACTAACTATTATGCTAGGATTTGGTGGTCTCTATCACAGTAGTGTTCTTGTCATGTCTCAGGCCGAGGATCTCACTAGTTGCATTTAAATAGGTTAACTCCTAAATGGATTTCTTTGTGATCTTATGAGGTCTATCTAGCCATATAATCTCATCATGGATTTGGCTCAAGACATACCTGACCCATTCAGGTTCATCGAACGCTGGAAAATGAACAAACTAGATAAAACCCTTGTCTTGCAATGATTTGAATTTGGGCTTTAGATTCCCAATCTCATCTATCATATGCTTAGTGTATAATGATAGCATTTATGCATTCCCAAACTCTTTGATATTGTAGTGAATGTATGCCCTAATACCCTTGTTATTCAACACTACATATGACACAGAGGAAAATACTCCATTCGGATCATCTTCTAATTATTTGAATGGGTGTCTCTAGAATATTGGCCTTGTCTTTTTAGTAATTTCTACTACCAACAAAATTGCTATACTAGATAATTCCATTTCAAAAATAGGGTATGAAAAACAACTCAAACATGAATAAATACCTTTTCAATTTCAACTGGATGTTAAGAATCATTGTCGGATCACTTCAAGCTCTGTTTTCATTGCTCAATGTCATTTTCCTCACTCTTTTTCTCTTTCTCTTCATTCTCAATATGAATAATGAATGATATAATGGCTTTTTATCCTTTAAAAACATAACTTTAAGTTGTAATAAATGCACAACCCTAAGAGCTTCCCAGATACCCCACTTCTCAAAAATTCATCATTGGATTCTCAAATAGGCATGAAATCTTCCAGAAATCAACTGCATAACTAATCTCAATCATCTACAACCTTTCATAGCTGATTATAGGTCTCCTAAAGGCAGTTTTAAGGATTTGCATGAAAAGATTCCCCTAAGGCCAAAATGCCTTAGTTACCAGATGAGGTTCCAACATTGGAATTAGGTGTGTATCATTTTGTGCATTCGAATCTTCCTTCTTAACCTACATCTTCTTATTCTATTCTCTAACCTCTTCAGCCTTCGCTTTTCCCTTTTCATCTGATTTATTCTTGTCTATCAGAGCATTCTTGCTTACATTCTTGTTTCTGCAATATTTTGCAATGTGATCAGATTTGTTGCATGCATGGAAAAAAACATTACCTTGCATAGGTGTGAAGTTCATCTGATTTGGTCTCATCTTGCATTGGTTAGAAATGTGTACAAACATTCCACAAGCATGGCATCTCTTATTTTAAAAATTATTCATCACTGTTTTGCACATGTTTGACTTATGACCAAAGTTGTTGCATATGAAACATTGACTGGTAAAAGTAGAACCATTATTCATCACACTATTCATCATCTTATTTCTGTATTGACTTGCCATATGATTGAATTTACTACAAACAAAATATTTACCATTGAATTTATAAGCATTAGGCTATCTTACCGGAGGTCTCTTGTTCTTCATAGCCAAGTCCTCACATGTCTTTTCCACTTCTCTGAATTTCTAACATCTCATCTAGATTGTCTGAGCTAGCTTTAAATTTTTTCTTTTTATTCATTAGCAGTGGAAATTTCTTCTCTTGAAATTATGATTTGCCTTTCAAGTTCTTGTCCATCATTCTTGGATTGTACCAATTCAAGTTTCAATTGATCATTCTCATAGTTCAATCTGAAACATTCATAAAATCTATCTTTCAATAACTGAGTTAGATTTTCTTCATTCTTCTTCATGTCTTCAATCTCCTTGGTCAGCTTCATCACAATAGATTGCATCTCATTCTTTAGGGCTGCATTTTATCTAGCTAGATTTTCACATTCATCTGTTTTGTCTTGTGAGACTTGATTATCAATGCTTTGTTCTTCTTTCTCCTTTAGTTTGTCTATTAGTTATTTTCTCTTCTCTCTGGATGTGTTCACTTGTTCTTTCAGAGATTCAATGAAATCCTCAACAACATCCAAACTTCTCCTTGGGATACTCTTTTCTTTCATCGATGCATCAAGATCTTCAAGTGCCACAATAAGTTGCTTCTACAAATTGGAGTCCATTGATTCAATATTTCACATCTTCCTCAATTTGTTAGGCTTCTTCCAAGGAACTAAGCTTTGATACTGATTGTTGGAATCAATGAACACTAAGAGTGGGGTGATTCAGTGTTCTACAATTTACAAATTTATTAAATTGATTCTTAAGCCATCAGATGCATAAGCATGAAAGTAAAGCGCATAAACATAAACCAATCAACCATAATACCATAACACCAGAATTTTTACATGGAAACCTGGAAAGGGAAAAAACATGGTGAGATTTGAACCCACAATATTATTATACTTTGATCAAGAGTATGATAATATTACATAAAGGGGAATGCACTTGCATTCAAGCACACTGCCTAGAGCTCACTGCTCAAATACAAAGAGGGCTACAACTCGAAGGAAGTTTCATTTCCTTATAAATGATTCAAATTTATTACAAGTATGACTAAACTAAATAATAACATCTACACATGCCAAATTGTAGTTCTGATTAGGCTTAGTTTGACTTCTGCAATTATTCTTATCTACTTTGTCTTGCTGCGCTGTCATAAACTGAAGCACCAAATCTGCAATCACACTTCACACAAATTCTCATACAATCTTCACACACTCACACCATCATGCAAAATTCTCAATCAAATTTATCTTATATGTCTACACCACCAAAATAGATCAATTACCATGTTGGATTTTAAAACCGCATAACACGCAATATGAAACGTGCATGAACAAGTCGGCTCAAATCATCCATAAAACCATATGTGGAACCAAAAAATGATAATGAGCTTCACACATGTTGGCCCAATCGCCTCAAAATCAACAACAACCACCAAAATCACCCCAAGGATTCTACATCACTCCTTACACCAAAATAGGTCTGTTCTTCTTGAATTACTGAATACCGAACCTTCAATCTTGCTCATGAATCAATATTGCTTACTAGGATTACAAAGTAAACTATCTCAAACCTTGAATTATCTGTCTCTATCACCACAACTAAATTTATGCAACCAAAATCAAGATCTACGCAATATACTCATACTCTATCGGATACTGTATTCCACCTTCCAGACTTATGCCTTTTGGTAAATCAGATTTGCATATACCGGATATGATTTCAGAATTGAGTTGCCATCAATGACAACCCCTAAACATCTCTCATGCATCAATCTTTTCTAGAACCATGTCTCTTGCCAACAAAATATGCGGCTTTGAAGACCTCTAGAGATTCTTGATGATGAATGCTTCAATGCTTTAATGCTTAAATGTAGTCTCCTTGCCTTATCACCTTGTCATGTTATCATGTTATGTATTATCGGAAGTTGATCAAATCATATGAACAAAAATGGATTGATCAAGTGTATCATGTTGATACTAATGAATTTCTCTTTCTCTTAGTATTGTTATCATATCAATGATAGAGGTATCTCCAAACAAAAGGGGGATGAAATTCAAGAAGCAAGACCTACATCCATTTTTTCCCTCTTCTTTAGTTACTTCTAATATTGATCATATTAAAAATACAAAGATAGGTCACGTTGACCTAGAATAATTTCTCAAAAGAATCAAGAAACTACCTTCATATCTGGATATGGAAGTTGTTATCAATAGTGGTATACACTTAGTTGCAACTTTTCCCATGTCAGTACAAGATCTTGAATTTGTGATGGTAGTGGTGAAGCATTTTGATCCTAAAAGAAGAAGAGTGAAGGATGAATCTAGAAAGAAGTTAATCAAAATTTATGAACAGTTATTTTATTCAATGTTCAAATGTCCAATTATTGAGAGATATTCATATATCACTATGCAGTCAGTTGTAGCCTACTTTGACATGAATTTTTCCAAGTTTAGGTATAATATAAATGACAATTAGCTTAAAACTCTAAGGCCGACTATTGAAAGATGGCCGGAAACTCTTCCCATATATGACTTCATTGAAGAAGTCAATGAATTGATAACTCTTTTAAGTAGAGTTAAAGGACTCCCCACTTTTAATACTCTCCATAAGTGGATGTATCAGTATATCCATGTGATCAGACAGAATAAGGAGAAGATATTTTGGGGAAAATAAATCAGTGATGCCATATGTGAACAGCTCACCAAGGTTCCTACTACTCTTAAGTTCTATATGACTTCTTACTTAGTGTATGTTGTGGCTTCAATGAGACAATTTCTTGGCTTGACTACTACTGGTGATAGAAGGCAAGTTGAGGTACATGAATACTATATCCAGTTGGTCTTGAAAGAAAGTCATGGTCATTTCTGAATAGTCAATGATGCCTTCTTTGGTTATTATATGGTTATGATAGATAAAAACCTATATAATAAGAGGGTGTCTGATCATGCATGGGAATTTGTCAATAAATATGGATGCATGTTTCTTTAGTTTCCAGCCTTTACCTATATTAGGGTTGGATATTTCAATGATGAGCCCTTCATGCTCCCAAGATATCCTTCTAACAAGATTTTACTCATGGATCTTTCTCTTCAGATGAATATAATACATGAGTCTGAATCTGATTCTCATAAGATAGGTTTAAAATTCTCTATATCCATTGGAAGATATTCTATCAATTCTATTTTCAAGGCTAGAGCCATGGAGGATGAGATGAGAAGAGTCACTATGAGATTCTTCAAAGTTAGGAAGGAATTTGACTATAGAGGGATGAGAAACAAACTAAATAAGGCATATGTGCATGTTCATCAGATTGAAGATGTTTGGGCTGATTGTAGTTCCGAGCATGATATAAGGAAACTTGATTATTGTCGCTTGACAGTTGAACAAATTGATAACTTTGGTCTTGTAGATGTTATTGAAGATTTGGAGGAAGACGGTGATATCTTGGACACAATGTATGAGAAGAACAAGGTTTCTTCTACTCTTTTTCCTCTCATTCAATGGTCACAAAAGGATTGAACTTCTATCAGGGCACGTTTTCAGAGTAATCTTACGAATACTAATGTTTGGTTATCTTTGCATGGTGTTTCTTTAAAACCTTTCTCTTCTGCTTTTGATAATGACACTGTTGGCCTAATGGGAAAGAGATAAGAGATTAGAAAAAAGAACAAATAGGATCCTTCTACTCTTACAAAGGCTCCTTTGTTGAAATTTATAGTTGGATCCAAGAAAGGTAAATCTTAGGAAGAAACTTCAAGTTCTAATATTCAGGAGATATCAGAATTGGATGTACCAAATGAATAGGAGGAGCATGAACTTTCTTATGAAGAGTTAGTTCTATTGGATATGGTTGTTCATCATTTCTGCTAGGATATTTTGTTGTCATTGATGTAAACATATTCCTATGATTTGATCCGATGTACTTGGGAAGATTTTTTGATCTAGTTTTGTAGCTTGGTTTTGCTGATCACTGTTTTACAGAGGTTGATATTTCCTCCAGTATATTCTAGTGTGATCAGATATAGTGCTGAGACTTTGGGATATTGTTTTGGTTGGTCTTGTGTATCTTCATTTTAGAGGGTTTATGATTTGGTTCTCCACAAGCTATCTTTCTTCATGACAGTTGTTGATTGGCTGTGTTATTGAGCTTCTAGACATTGACAGATGAAGATTTGAAAAGTGGTGTTGGTGCAACTATTTTGGAAGATTCTAACGTGCTTGTTGGAATTTCCTAGTCATTTCCTATTTATTTTGGTTATCCGCATTGATCCTTATGGGATTTTATGGTGACTTTCATTAACCAGTATTGATTTTTATGTCATGCAGTATTTCTGGTGGTGTAGTGTGTTGCGGTTGATCTTGACGTGATTTTTGGTCGAGTTAATCATTTGGGAATTTGAATTAGGACCATGCTATGCTATGTAAATCATTATATTGGTTCGGTGGTAGATCTTTGTATCATGTGATGTAATTTTTTAATTGAGGATTGAGGGTTTAACCAACCTTGTTATCAAGGTTGATGAATTGTATATATAGGTGAGTTATTCATGTAGTTTGGGCTTTGATGTTGTGTTTGCATTATCAGAGAGAGATTTGTGTGCGAACAAGTGATTTATTATTTGGTATTGAGTTTGAGGTGAGATTGGTGTTGTAGGGCAGACATTTGTGCTTAACTGGAATTGTAATAAGTCATTTGGAGATGCTATTCTTTCAATTCACTTCTTCCAGATTGTAGTCTGAATCTTATTGTAAGTCAGTGAGACTTCCCTAAGGGTTGTAGCCTTCTAAAAAAATATCTTTTGAGTAGTGACCTCTAAGTAGTGTGCCTAAATGCATGTGCATTCCCCATTATAATATTTTTACATACTGCTACAGAGTATAATCTTACTGTGGGTAGGTTCCCACCATGGTTTTTCCCTTAACAAAGTTTTCTACATCAAAATCTTGGTGTTGTGTGTTGTGTTGTTAATTTTATTATCTATTTATTACTGCATTTTTCTAGATTTGTTATTGTAAATTTTTTATTTATTCTGGTGAAGACTGACTCACCCCCTATCTCATTCTTCCTTCTTTTTTGTTGCTAACAATTGGTATCAGAGCATGTGGTTATGATGATGGTCAACATGTTTTGGCTCATGTTTAGCCTAAAGAACCTAAGAAAAATGATCATGTAGAGACTGTTGATCTAGATGTTGATGTTGGTGGTGAAGAAGTACATGAATCTAAGAATCAGAATGGACAGAAGACTCTGAGGTATGTAAGATTGAATCATTCTAAAAATAAGATTATTGGTGATAATAATAAAGGTGTTATGACTAGAAGAAGGTTAGTTGTTGAAGAAGTATGTTTGATTTCTAAAGTTGAACCTAAAGATGTTGCTGAAACTTGTACATATGAAAGCTGGATGAGATCTATGGAAGAAGAACTAGATCAAATTGAAAAGAATAATACTTGGGAACTTGTGCCTAGACCTAAGGATAAGAATATTATTGGTACTAAATGGGTATTCAGAAACAAGTTGAATGAAGCAAGTGAAGTTGTCAGAAATAAAGCTAGACTGGTTTACAAAGGGTACTCACAACAAGAAGGAATTGATTATGAGGAGACTTTTTCTTTGATTGCCAGACTTGAAGCTGTTAGATTGTTGCTTGCTTATGTTGCTTATAAAGATTTCAAGGTATATTAGATGGATGTCAAATCAGCCTTTTTGAATGGTGATCTAGAGGAAGAAGCTTACATTGAACAACCTTATGGATTTCTAGTATTAGATTATGGAGACATGGTATGTAAGTTGAAGAAACCTCTTTATAGATTGAAACAAGCTCCTAGAGCCTAGTATGCTAGATTAGATAAATACTTGTTGAAATTGGGATTTACGAAAGGTACTACTAATAGTAATCTATATTTTAAGATTGAAAATGATAACTCCTTGATTCTTGAAGTCTTTGTTGATAATATTATCTTTGGTGGTGATGATGACTTGAGGATGAATTTTTTCCTGGTTATATGCAGAAAGAATTTGAGATGTATATGATTGGTGAGATGAAATTCTTCTTAGGTTTGCAGATTGCACAGATAGGAAAAGGTATATTCATATCTCAAACTAAGTATGTGAAGGAATTGGTGAAGAATTTTGGATTAGATGACTCCAAACCAGTGGAGCTCATATGGCGACTGGTTTTAAATTGTCTAAAAATGATGAATCTCTGAAAGTTAATCATATTTTGCACTGATCTATGGTTGGTGAGCTACTATATCTTACTCAGACTAGGCCTAACATTATGCATGGTGTTTGTATTGTTTCTAGATATCAAGCTGATCCAAAGGAGAGTCATGCTACTACTATTAAGAGGATATTCAGATATCTAAAGGGAACTATGGTTTATGGTTTATGGTACCCGAGGAATGATGACTTTATGTTGTGTGCCTACACTAATGCTGACTAGGTTGGTGTTGTAGATGATCATAAGAGAACTACTCATGGAGCATTATTTTTGGGTAAGAAATTGGTTTTATGGGCCAGCAAGAAACAAGATTCAGTGTCCTTATCTACTATTGAAGCTGAGTACATTGTTGCTACTAGTAATTACACTCAGGTGGTTTGGATGAAGCAAATGTTGAGAGATATTAGAGTTATTCATGATGAGCCTACTATTATATACTGTGATAATTCCAATGCTATCAACATGTCAAAGAACTAGTGCAACATTCAAAGACTAAGCATATATCAGTCAAATATCATTACCTGAGAGAACAAGTCAATGAGGAGAAGGTGAAGCTGGAGTATGTATCTACAAAGGAACAAATAGCTGATAGTTTCACTAACCCTTTGCCTATAGATACATTTGTCAATTTGAGAGACAAGTTAGAGGTATCCACCCCTCTAGATGAGAACTAGATGCATTGAGTTACATCGATCTAGTGGATTTTAGAGCTTTATCTTTTATCCGGATTGGTGAGTTGGTGTTGCTCTTTTGCTGGAGTAGTCTGTCTTTTGGGGAGAGATTTATGTTTATGTTTTTAGAGAGTTTGGTTATCAGTTTTGGAGATCTTTGGAATTGTTGTCAAAGGGGGAGAAAGATCATGTGAAAAACTACTTTATCTATCTTGATCTTAGGGGGAGTTTGCTGGTGATATCTTCTTTCTTTGCATTGACTATTTTTCACATTCATATCTTGCCATCAATGCCAAAGGGAGATATTGTTTGATATGGTCGATCATTACTGCTGCTAGGATATGTTGTTGTCATTGATGTCAATATATTCCTGTGATTTGATCTGGTGTACTTGGGAAGATTTTTTGATCCATCTTTGTAGTTTGGTTTTGCTGATCATTGTTTTGCAGAGGTTGATATTTTTTCTGGTATATTCCGGTGTGATCAAACTTGGTGCCGAGAATTTGTGATATTGTTTTGGTTGGTCTTGTATATCTTCATTTCAGATGGTTCATGATTTGGTACTCCACAAGTTATCTTTCTTCATGACAATTGTTGATTGGTTGTGTTCTTGAGCTTCTAGATGTTGACAAATGAAGATTTAAAAAGTGGTGTTGGTGCAACTATTTTGGATAATTCTAATGTGCTTGTTGGTGTTTCTCAGCCGTGTCCTATTTGTTTTGGCAATCTACATTGATAGTTGTGTTATTTTTTGGTTATTTTCATCAATTCGTATTGATTTTTGTGTTATGTGGTATTTCTAGTGGTGTAGCATGTTGCGGTTGATCTTGGCATGATTTCTGGTGGAGTTGAATGTTTGAGAATTTGAATTAGGACCATGCTATGCTATGTAAATCATTATATTGGTCTGATGGTCTATCTTTGTATTGTGTGATGTAATTTTGTAATTGAGGGTTGAGGGTTTAGCCGACCTTGCTATCAAGGTTGATGAATTGTATATATAGGTGAGTTATTCAAGTAGTTTGGGTGTCGATGTCGTGTCTACATTATCAGAGAGAGATTTCTATACGAACAAGTAATTTATTCTTCAGTGTTGAGTTTGTGGTGAGATTGGTGTTGTAGGGAAGACATTTGTGCTTAATCAGAACTATAATCAGGCATTTGGAGATGTTATTCTTTCAGTTCACTTCTTTTGAATTGTAGTCTGAATCGTATTATTAGTCAGTGAGACTTCCCTGAGGGTTGTAGCCTTCTAAAAAAATATCTTTTGAGAAGTGAGCTCTAGGTAGTGTGCCTAAATGCATTTGCATTCCCCATTGTAATATTTTCACATGCTACTATAGAGTATCATCTTACTATGGGTAGGTTCTCACCGTGGTTTTTCCCTTAACCGGGTTTTCCACATCAAAATATTGGTGTTGTGTGTTGTGCTTTTAATTTTCTTATCTATTTATTACTGCAATTTGCTAGATATGTTGTTGTGCTTTTAATTTTCTTATATGTTTATTGCTGCAGTTTGCTAGATCTGTTGTTGTCCTTAAAGTTTTATTTATTCCGGTGAAGACTGATTCACCCCCCCTCTCAGTCTTCCTTCTTTGCTACTACTAACAAGTTCATGAACAAGAGGGTGATTAGGAATAATATGGGTTAAATGTAGAAGAGTTGCCACAAACAGATGAACCTTTACCCCAGGTATCTTCTCCTACATCTACTTTGCAGTTCTTGTCTCTACTTCTGATTCTAAGCCTTTGGTATTTGCAAGTGTTGTTTCATCAAGTTTTATTTGCGTATCTTCCACAAGTGCTAGTGAGTCAACCCTAGACACACCCCGTGATAGAATTGAGAATGTTTTCTCATCTTTTCCCATGTAATCTGGAGTGTCTACATCTATGTTAGATGATTTTGATAAGTTCATCAATGAACTGGATCCTAGGTCAAATGAATCTTTATTATAAAATCCCACCAATGTGATCACCATAGCCTCTCCTTTTGTGACTACAATTGTTAAAGACTTTATCAATCCCTCCTAGGATGTGGTGGTTGGTGGGGAAGATGATTCTACCTTTCCACCTTGGTTGTTTTCTAATACCCCGAAAAGGAAGAAGAAAGTTGTTTCTATTGAAGATTTTAATTTTAGTCAACTTGTCCCTATCAAACCCATAACTACCAAGAAGGCTAAGACTCTATCAAGAGTTAAGGCTGATAAGGATAAGAACAAGTATGTTGAGGTTTCTATTCCTCCCCAAGATGCAATTATTGGTCAAGTGTAGGATACATATTACACTATACAGAGGGTTGCGTTGGGAAAATAGACTCATGGTTTTGCATTGGGTGATGAAATATCGTCTTTGGAAGTTCTTATTGCCAGATATGATGAGGACAAGGTCAAGAAAGATCAGCTCAAAACAAGGATTGAGCAACTCACTTCAAAATTAATCAAGGTAAATAAGTCTTCTGAGACTATTGAGCCAATAGCTTCATCCTTGGATGAGTAGGTTGTTAAAAGAGATGAGCAAGCAACATGTCATAGTAGAGTTGTGGAAGAATGGATGGATCATATGTTGAGTTAAGGCACACGAATCATAGGTTTAACTTGTACCATTGTCAACAACTTTGATATCATCAGGACATATATAGGTAGCACCATAGAAGTCTTCTCCCAGGAGCTCAAAATGCAACAAAGAGATTTTGAGGCTTGGCTTAAATTTGAAGATTTTGATCTTGATGAACTCATACAAAATAATGTTATTCCTTCATGATTCATACATGTGGAATAGCAAGAAGCCTCAGAACACATAATGAACATTCTTGAGCATCTAGTCAAGGATATGAAGAAGGCTTTACAGGAATATGTTGACAAGATGGAAGAGATTGTAGCAAAGGTTTCAAAAACTCCATGTGTGCTCCTTGATCGGGATGGGAAAGTGCTACCAGTAAATGATGTTATTAAATAATTCAATTTGCTGTAACTACTGAAGTTGACAGAGAGGATTTCTCTTTATCTTCGATAGATAAGTTGGTTGACCTTCAGTTTGTCCTGGATTTCTTGGATACTATTATGAGGAAGAATAAGAAATGTTGTACTGATTTGGAGGATTCCATTACTAGTGTCAAGATCATCACAAGTAATACCCAAGGACCTGATGGAGTTCAAATGAAGCATGCTTTCCAGAAGTTTGAGGAATTTCAAAAGAAGAATTATACCTAAGGAAAGTGACACTTAGTCATTTTTGGGGTTCTCCAGTGGCTTTTTGTTTTATCCAGCGACACTTCAAGTGTTTGTTTGTAACTTCTCATGTGTACCTATTGAGTGCACAAGTCCTAAGTCAAATCAAACTCTTCTTTTGACTTAGCCATAGAATTAGTTATATTTTCCTATTTTCATGCTACACCCCTCTCCTATATATATAAGGATTATTATTGTAATATGGATATATTTCCATCTTTATTTTATGCAACAAAACTCTTCCCAAGTGAAGAACAAATTGAGACTTTGTGTTCTTTTTGTAAATTTACAATTTAATCAAGAAGGATTGAAGCTTGGTATTCAAACTTTGTTTTGAATTCAATCTTTGTATGATATTGATTTTTTTATGTCATTTAGTATCATATGATCTTAATTGATTACAGTTGGTGAAAGTTAATGGTGATAGAAATTGAAGAGCTTTATATTTTTACAAGTAATCTTTGAGTTACTTTGAAGATTCAATAATTGGGATTTGGTTAGGATAATATTATTTCAAGTCTTTGTGCTTTTGCAAATTATCCCTCGAGTTGAATTTAAAAAGATAGAAAGTGAAGTCTTTGTGTTGCGTAGACTATCTAGTTAGAGTAGAAAATTTTTCAATGTATTTGTCAATCTTTGAGCTAATGGTATGTTTGGGTTATAGTGGTTTATAGGAGTTATAATACATAAAAAAAATCTTTGAGTTCTTAAGTGTGTGAGTTCCCATCCTTAAGTCATTTTCCGAAGAGGAAAGTAATGGGAGACTTTGTTCTTTCATGGACACTTTACTTTCCAAAATAATTAGTTTAAGTATTAATGCAAGTTTTCAAGTTATTTAAATTAAGAGAAAAGTATATTCTTATAAGAGAATTAGATGGAATTGGTTCAGAAAAAAGAGAATTAAGTTGTTGTTGTACCTTTTATTAGTGTAAAGTTAGCAGGTAGAAGAAAGTAGAATAATTTCAATAGAAAGGGAAGCCTTCTCTTATAATTAGGAGGGAGTGTATCTTTCCTTCCAGGAGATATTATCCTAAATGCTATCATGAAACACTCTTTTTGTAGCCCTTTGCAATTTTATAAAAATTTCACCCAACATTATGTTATCTCCAAATGAGAGGGGGAGACCTCCTTATATATTTGCCTGTTGTCAAACTTATTAATTTTCCAACATAGGCTGACATGAAGAGTCAATTCATGCTCAAATTTGAGATAGGAGATAGGGTTTGAATTGGGACCCAATTAGGGAGGACCAGGGCATAGTGCCCTAGTCTCGGTGAGGACCAAGGCGCTATGCCCTGGTCCTACCCCAAATTGGGATAGGGTAAGGGGTCTTGGGAAAATAGGTGTTATACACCTTGCATAATAATGTTTGTAATTGTAATACTTATTTATTATGTGAGTTTCCCATGGACGTGTAATGTAGTATTTATTTGATATTGCACATGGACATGTAACATGTACAGATTCTTTGAGAATATTCTCGGAACCACTTGATGAGTTGTATTGTAACATAGGGATGCATTATATTGTATTTATTAAATATTGGAAAAATTAATTTAATAAAGTACCCAGTATTAGATGTGGGGTCAAGGGAGTGGGTAGCCCATGGTATTGTAGCACATGGTTTTGATGTAATACCACTTGATGGTTTTGTGGGAGCTTATGTCTATAAAAGCACCACAAGGGTAGTTGTTTAGGTTAGCTAGGTTAGCATTTGTGAAGGAAGCATGGCATGGGATGTGTGGTTACATGCTTGGTCACATGGAGTGCTTGCTGGATGGCTCATTTTGAAGGTTTTCCATAGTTGTAATGTAGTGGTTGCATTGTTGGTAATACATGGTGGATGATTTTTGAGGCTAGGGTTTTCCCTCATGAAGATTTTTCCAGGGTATATCTTGTGTCACATTTTCATGGGTATGTTGTATATTCTTTGCATGTGGATCTTATGTGTTGATTCGATTAAAATCTAAATTGGGTTATGTGTAAATTATTATAAAGTTGGTTGCAAGTTTCCTTACAAGTGGTATCAGAGCTATGGTTTTTTATGGTGTTATAACCCTAGGTTGAATCTATGAATGCATGAAAGTATGTAAAACAAGGCAAGATATGAGGGTTTGTTGCAAGTTGTGGGTTGTAGATTTGTGGGCATTTGGTGTAGATCTAATTTTATAGAAATTTTTCTCAAATTGGGTTTTCCATGGATTTGCATTTTGGGGGGTTTTGGGGGTGAAGTTTCAAATTTGGCCTTGTGGGACCAAACGGACCCCATGGCTATGATCAGAGAGGTTGGGAGACAAATTTTGATATATAATTTTCTCTATTTTGTTGATGGAGACCTGAGTTTGAATTTTTTTTAGGCAATACACCTATACGACCATATTGCAAGTCGTCATCAGAAAAAAAATATTAAAAAAATGCCCTGGTGTTAAAAAAAAACTGAAATGCCTTTTTTATGAAAAAATGATTAAAAATTTAAAATATATGAAAAAAGGCAAAATAATAAATAGAAAAATTAAATTTGTTGGGGGGCGGGACTGTGCCCACCCCTATACCCCATTGTTTGTGTCAATGGTGGTACACCACTGTTCGCGGGTAGTGGTGGTACCCAGACTATCCACAAACAATGGGTGGTACCCCACCATCTGCATAAGTAGTGGGGGGGGCATCCCACAGGGAAACCCCGGGGTGGGGTAACCCTCAACAAAAAATTTAAAAAATATTTATCCCATGTATAAAAATGATTGTTAAAATATGTTTTTATAAAGTTTTTTTTTCAGAACTTTGAAATTAATAATGCCACCAATGTTTATTAATTGCCATGGTTTATATGATGGAGGGGTCTAGTCAGGGGCCAACCTTGATATTATTAAAAAATGAAAATATCATATGGGGAAAAATTTGAAAATGTTTTTTATGTCATATTGGATATTTTTGGAGTCTAGGCTTGCATTTTTAGTCTAATTGGTTATTTTTCTTCAACAGAGCATATCTTGGTCCAATGATGTCAGTTTTTCTACTTCTTATAGTCGTTGGAAAGGTGTCTTAGTGTATTATGTTATGATATGTGTAGAGTCCACCCTCAACTTGACTTTTTTTGACTAGAGTTGACTTTTAATTCATGTGTGATAGACATTATTGGGAATATGCTATTTCAGATGATTTATATGATGTTGATACTATCGTTATTGATCATGTGATTTATTAGACACTATATACTTATTATGTGATTGACTATCAAAAGATTATATTGATCATGTGATTTGATGAGCATAAGTGTTGATGGATTTTACATGCCTTACTATAATCATGAATTATACTGATCATGCACTTGATGATGTTTCTATGTACTAACCATATTTAATGATTATCTATGATGAGTTGATCTTATGGTGTGTTTGATTGTTGTATGACTTTCTTTGGGATAGAGACAATTCTGCACCACTCATTGCGAGCGGGATGTGTCATTGTGATTCTCTAACCCTTGCCTGTTATAATATATATGCATATGTCGTATCATTGCTTTGTGGATGCAGGATTTGCAGGTACCAGACATCGACTCTACCTGGCTCCACAGGTCTGAGCGTGTCTTTAAATTCCAATGGCATGTGGTTTGGAGTTGGCACAAGTTCCCCTCACATACTCTAGGTCTAAGTTGTTCACTGTGAGTTGTCAACATCTTGGTGCAATTCACCATGTCAGTTAGTAAGCTTGATTTCTTTTGTGTTGTGAGTATGTTAGTATTGGCTGGTCAATCCTGTTATGTTGAGGCTGATTGATTATTGATGCGAGATTAAATAGTCCATAATGTTTATTTTAATTATTTTGATTCATAGCGATTTGATTATTTGGTTATCTAATGTTTAAATTAATTTATTGGATTCTTGCCTTTTGGGCATTTAATTACTTGATATTTAATATTTATTTATTTTAATGATGATTTAATATTTATTGTTTAGCTTATGTTGTGGTGTTATATTTATTTGTGATTTGACCTTTTATTAGTATTTAATTGTTTATTTATTTATTTAATCATCTATGGTTTAATAATTATTTGGTATTTAATGTCTAATTGGTTCTTTAATTCATTTATGAGTCTTTGGTTTATTTAATTTAATTTTCCCATTTGCTTTATTTTATTGTGGCTCATGTTTTATTTATTAGTTGACTTTTATATTAAGTGGGTTGTATAAATACACTTTAGAATAAAATAATAAAACATTCCCACCTAATTGTAAAAGCATGATTTATATTTATCTTACCTACCCTCTTCTTTTATTGGTTGAATTTAAAAAGGAGGTAAAATTATATTATATGGTGGGGTTGGTAAAATATATTATAGATTGGAATATTTTGATTGGCTGAGATTGAGGCTAGAGTTTTTGGATTATTGTTGCTTTTCATTTTCATTCCTGTGAAGTTTTCGAGGTTGGCTCTCCTTTGGAAACTTTTTATCCAGCAGGTTTTCTTCTTGGCTTGGGATTTCTTCTTTCTTGGTTTTGGCTGGAGCTTGGATTGGATTTGGTTTAGCTTGTGGGAGCTCTTCTTCAGCTTCAATCCATTACTTCAAAGTTGCAAGTTGGAGTTCTTCACTTTGTATTTTGGTTTCAATGGTTTCTTTGTGTGTGCATTGTGTCTGCATTGTTTTGGGTATTGGGTTGAAATAATATTATATGCTATAGTTTTATTATTGCTGAAAGGAAATATTTGGGAGAACTTTATATTATTTGGGTTTTGTATAGTTGCTGGAAAATGAGTATTTGGTATTTCCTATGTATGTCGTTCATGGTTCTGTGAAAACTCTTGTGAAGATATTTGATTAAATCTTGATCTATAGTTTGAGATATTTTATTGTGTTTATATCCAAGTATTCCTTGTTTCTGGGCGTCTCTATTTATATGTTTTTCGTGGCTTTTTGTAAAGTCTGGATTTTATCATTTTACTCGAAAGTTTTTGAGATTTCTATAAGTCTTACAAAAGCGCTGTCTTTTTTTGGTAGAAGCGTTGTCTTTTTTTGGCAGAAACGTTGTCTTTTGTTTTTTGGTAGAAATGTTGTCTTTTGTTTTTCGACAGAAACATTGTCTTTTGTTTTTCGGCAGAAACGTTGTCTTTTGTTTTTTGGTAGAAGCATTGTCTTTCTTTCGGCAGAAGCGCTATCTTTTGGTAGAAGTGTTGTCCTTTTGGCAGAAGCACTGTCCTACCAGGCAAAAACGCTAACCTACATGTGTGTTGTATTTTGTGAGTTTTTAATCATATCTGAAGTATTTTTCCTGAATGGATTTTGTACCAGAGGCTATTTTGAGGTCTGTTAATACCTTCTAGATTTGGCTCTTCTCAGTCTTGATGTATTTTAATGGTTTATGTATATTTATCTCTCTATACCATTATGGGTATTTTAGACTCTCTTCCATGTGGATAGGCTATGGATGATTGAGATGATTTTTATGCTGTTTTGGACCAGCAAGTGAGTGGGCCTTGCTGTGCTGTTATTCTTTATTTGATGGCAACATTTGATAACTTGTTATGCCTTTGTTTATTGCTAGCCAAGAGGCTCATTTTGTTATATGGATGTTGTTGTAGCCTTGCATATGTTGTGAGAGTATGTGTGGAAGTTTTTAGTTGCTTTAAGTATTGTTTTCATGTATTTATGTTGGTAGAGCCTCTTGTGATTTATTGTTGGGCCATGTTAGGAGGAGTGGGCTTCCTTGTGATGAATGGGGTCATGAGAGATAGGCTTACATGAGGTTTCTTGTAAGGATGCATGAAGTCTAGACCGCCAGGGCACATTGGAGTTTTCCATGATTTGTAAACAAGTGATAACATTGATAATGAATTAATTGGGATGGGAAATTATAACTAATTTAAACAAGATAATGAATAGTTTTGGTGCCTCATGGCTTACTCCTAGGGATGATGTTTTAGGATAAGCATGAGAAGGCCATGAAGACAGTAAGATAATCTCCCTTGGTATCTCATAGGTTGAGATGTGTGAGGCCCTACCCCGACCCATCCTAGCATTTCAGTGATTTTCATGTTGGAACTATTATGGATGCTTTATTTTTATGCATTATGGATATAGAACTTTATATGATCCTAAGAATTGGATAAAATTGATATATTGATGCTTCATTTCTATGCATTGTGAATATAGAATTTTATATGATTCTAGAATAGGATAGCATTGAGATGGTGTATGTCATTATTTGATTTATAGGACTTTATTATGATGCTATAAATATGATGCATATCTTATGAATGGATTAAATTTATGAAGATTATGATAATTGCTTATGTGGATTTGCCTTGTTATTGTTGGTATTTTGGTATGGTTTTGTCATTGATGTCAACACGTACTAAAACACTAGCACTTTGGAGATCCAGCAACATTCACCAGCAAGCAAGTAAATATTGCATAGTTACTGGTATATAGTTCACCAGTAGGATATAATGATCACCGACACTTGGAATGATATGGAAGACACCTGGTAATGTCGAAGACATTGTGTGGACACTTTGTTTTGAAGAATTAATCATTGGTATAATCATATTTGCATATCTGCTTTTACCGGCAAATAGGTCTAGGGTAACCTAAGGTTACACCAGCAGGTTTATCTTTTCCAGATTAGCATGGCACGCTATGAAGATGATTTATTATTATTGTAAATGCATTAAGCCGACATGTTTAATCGGTTATTGCATTGGATATTATATTGTTTGTAAAATGTTTTTATTGTAATATCTTGTAGAGCCGACCTACTAAAATTGGTCTTAGGTTATGGTATAAATGTAAGATCTTATTTGTAAGATCGAATGTGAAATGCGAAAAAGAATTAAGAGAAGGTATATGTGAGATTAAGAAAAGCTATACACGAAGACATCATTCGAAGGTGAAGTTAGGTTTTTGTGGAAGCATATTAGCATTACACCAGTACTGAATCTAGCATATGAAGATGCTATTTTGTGCAATACATTCTTATTGGATTTAACCATCCAACTGTAGTCAGTGTGACTCCCATTTTGTGATTGAGCAGTGAGCTCTAGGTTGTTGGCCTTTCTGCATGTGCAGACCCCATTTATGTACACTTACTATTTGCAGTAGTATCCTTTGATTGTGGGTAAGGTTTCCCACCGTGGTTTTTCCCCTTACAGGGTTTCCATGTACAAATATTGGTGTTATGTGTTGTGGATGACTTTATGTTTGTGTTTCATGCATTAGTCTTTACCGGTATAGCAATTAATTGTTAACACTGTCTACCGGCATACTTAACTGGTTTACCTGTATTAAGCATTAAGTTGGTTAAGCTGATTTTGGTTTAAATTTATTAGACAACTGATTCACCCCCCCTCTCAGTTGTCTCTAGGACCTAACAATTGGTATCAGAGCTTAGTCCTCTTTTTGTAGAAGTTTAACAACTTGAGGAGATCCAATGACTACTAATAATTTCAGGAAGGACAGTCCTAAACTTGATGGAACCAACTATGGGATATGGAAGATCAGGATGGAGACACATCTGGATTGCATTGGTAAAGACATCTGGAAGTTACAAAGAATGGTTATACTACTGCTATAGCTGGTCAGATTGCTCCAACTACCTTAGCTAAAGATGAGGAGAATGATTGCAAAGCAAGAGAAGCACTTTTAAGCGCTTTATCAGATCAACAAATCATGGGATTATTAGATAGGTCTACTGCTAAAGCTATTTGGGATCACTTGGAAACACTGAATGAAGGAGATTCCATAGTCAAGATTGCAAAACTTGAAAGCTTCCGAGTCAGGTATGAACATCTGAAAATGGAAGAAGATGAAAGAATTTCTGCTTTTATAGAAAGAGTAAATGAAATTGTTTTGGGTATTAAATGTTGTGGAGGAACCTTGAGTGAGGATGAAATTGTTTCAAAAATCTTAAGAGGTTTGCCACCAGAATATAAAATGAAAGTTATTGCTATAAATGAGTTGAGAACAATGCCTAATACATTAGTAACTAGGGATACATTGATTGGAAAACTTTCAGCTTTTGAAATTGAGGAATTTGGTCCTGTTGCTACTATAAAGACAGATTTGGCCTTTAAAGCATCAACATCATCTGCTATATCATTTGACAAATCAGATTGGAAAGCCTTTTATGCAAAAGAACTTGAAGAAACTAGGAAGGAGAATGAAGAGCTTGAAGAACTTGAAGCACTGTTTGCAAGGAAAATGCCAAAAGGTCCTATTGGAAGTAAGTATGAAGGTAAAGAACCCTTTAAATGTTTTAACTACAATAAGATTGGTCATATGGCTTTGAGATGCCCTGATAGACATGCTAGACTAAGAGAAGAAGATAGAAGAACATACAAGCCTAATCTTGAATATCAGAGATACAGATTTAAGAAGAACAAAGACAAATCTTGTTACATTGCTGATGAAGGTATAACTGATGATTCTAATAAGGATCTAGCAGACAATGGATGGGTTTTTGTTGCTATAACAGAAGATCAAACGACACCTACTGCTCAACTGGTAGTACAGGCCTTGGCAGCTAAAGTTGAAGTAAAGGATGAATGGATCATTGACTGAGGATGCTCACATCATATGACAGGAGACAAAGGTAAATTCTTGAACTTTCAAGAATACAATGGAGGTTTAGTAAGATTTGGAGATGACAAAGCCTGTTCAATCAAAGGTAAGGGTACAATATCTCTTGATGGTAAACATAACACTAACAATGTCTACTATGTTGAAGGATTAAAGCATAATCTTTTAAGTGTTGGTCAATTAGTTGAGAAAGGATTTCAGTTACAATTTAAGAATGGAAAATGCAAAATCATGAATAGAAACGGTTTAGAAATTGCAACCGGTAATCAGACTAGAGGTAATATCTTTCATTTGAATAACAATGAAAAGGCATGCTTGATTGCACATATAGATGAAAGTTGGTTATGGCATAAGAGACTCTGTAATGTAAAATTTGATTTCATGGTGAAGATCAATGCTTCTAAGGCAGTTAGAGATCTACCTAAAATTGTGAAACCTCAGAATACAATTTGTAAGGAATGTCAATTTGGTAAACAAGTTAGAGCTAGTTTCAAAAGTATTACAAAAAATCCAATAATGCTCTTGATTTGATTCACATTGATTTATGTGGTCCAGCTAGAACTAAAAGCTTACAAGGTGATAAATATTTCATGCTAATTATTGATGATTATTCTAGAATGTGTTGAGTTACTTTTCTCAGAGAAAAATCAGAAGCACTTGGAAAGTTCAAACTGTTCAAAGCAATGGTTGAAAATGAAACTGGTAAGAAAATCAAATGTTTAAGATCAGTTCAAGGAGGTGAATTCACATCTAAGGACTTTAATACATTCTGTGAAGTGAATGGAATCAGAAGACAGCTATCAGCACCTCAGACACCACAACAGAATGGAGTTGTTGAAAGGAAAAACAAAACTAGCTTGGATGCAGCAAGAAGTATGTTATCTAAAGCAAATTTACGACATGTATATTGGAGAGAAGCAGTTAGCACATCGGTCTATACATTCAACAAAGTTTGCATCAAAGGTGAAACCGGTAAGACCCCTCATGAACTATGGTTTGGTAATACTCCTACTCTAAAGTATTTTAGAATTTTTAGAAGTAAATGTTATATTAGAAGAGATGAGTATATTGGCAAATTTGATCCTAGAAGTGATGAAGGAATATTTCTTGGTTATTCATCTAAGAGCAAGGCATATAGATGTTTTAACAAGAGATTGCAGAAAATTGTTGAGAGTACAAATGTAAAGATTGATGAACAATTCAAAGGAACTTCAAGGTATATAGACTCTGAACCGGCAACAGAAACTGTGACAAATGAACCTACACTAAATCCACTGGTACAAAATGAAGATCCAGTTACCCCAGTATCATCAGAAGATTCCATAGTAATTGAAGAACAATAGCAAACTAAGACACCTCGGTATGTAAGATTGAATCATTCTGAAGATCAAATAATTGGAAACAAATTTAAAGGAGTTATGACAAGAGGAAGATTGGCAAATGAAGAGGTGTCATGCCCAAAATTTAGGGCAAGAATGGGATAATTTTTTTTTTATAAAATCATATTTTAAGCATTAAATTTACGAATGTGAAGAAAAACTCTAACATGTTTTGTCTTAACTATGTTGGGTTAACTTAAACCACTAACTCAAGTAATCAAAAAATTATTTAAATCATATGCCAAAAACTAAAAGAGATATTATATCATTTTCTCCAATTTTAATTCATAGCTTATTTTAAATCATCTCCCTAAAATATAATTGACGAAGATAGAATTAGTCTCCAAAGTCGTTTACGGTTTAAAGGAACTAATTAAATTAGTCCTAGTACTTTGTTTAAAATGTCTAAAAGTTTATCTAAATCAATAATCATAATATGCTTTAAATTAAATTGACAAGAGGGCCAATAAATTTTTATAATGAATACTTACCTATAAATTAAATAGCCCCATAACCAAAATTAATTTTACCCTATTTATTATAAGATTTCTAAATGTTTAGACCTTGAAAATATTATTATATATATATATTTTTAAAACATCTTTAAAATATCCTTATGGCTTTCAAAAACCATTACTAACCCATATATTTATTAAGACAACTATAGTTTATAAAACTTAATCAATTATACAATCTAAAATTTGTCTTCTTCTCTTACATTGGGGCTCTATGTGTAAAAGTATATATAACTTATATATATATATATTTTTTTATTTTTTTACATTAAGCTTAACCACCATGAAAACCCTAACATTCTTTTATTATTATATAAATGCTCTATCTTTTATTTTTTTTGATAACATCTTATTCCTCTCTCTAACCTAGCCCTACCCAGCTAGGGTTTGCTATTTTCTTGCAACCCTATTTTTTGTCCAGGGGCGATTTTTTTGTAGGGATGGGCGATGGCCATGGGATCTCACGACAAAGGGAAGGGAGGCGGTGGCACCACTGTGTGTCCACACAGTAGAACCCGCCGCTCCACTGTGCATCCACACAGTGGCGGATGCGGCACCACTGTGTGTCCACACAGTGGAAGCCGCAGCGGCCCACACTATGTGGAAGCCGCGGCCGACACTGTGTGTTCACACAGTGGAAGCCGTGGGTTGACCACTGTGTGTACACATAGTGGAGTCCGTGGCCGATCCACTGTGTGTCCACACAGTGGCTTCGGCCCTTCGGCCCTTTTTTCCCATATTAAAAAAAAACCCTTTTTTTTATATAGTTTTTTTTTATATATATAATTATATATATATTTATATATATATATATATATTTATATATATATGTATATATATATAAATATTCAAAGCATTTTTTTTTTATACATGTAGGCATAAATACATTATTCTTCGTGATTATTTATAATAGTGCATTTTTTTTTTAAATATATATAAAATGATATACATATAATCTGCATGTCAATAAAATTATATATTTATATAAATATATATATTTTATATGACAACAAATTAAAATAAATAGGTCCTAGTATTTTGATTTAGATGAAAAAGAAATAGATGGATTAATAATTTTAAAATTCATTTACAGCAAGGGTATACTTTTCTAAGCAATAATTATATAGGTGTTTTATTTCTACCTTCAGCTATATACATGTTTAGATTTTAATAGTTTTACCAGCAACTAAATAAATCTAGTTTTTCTCTAAATAAAAACTATAATAGATTGTGATTTTCCTTTTTCTGAAATAAATAAATTTACAGATTCTACAATTCCTATAGTAGCTAATTAGATAATAACTTTTAATAAAATCTATCAACAACTAAATCTCATATTTTCTGTAATTAAAATAAAAGACAAAATCATAGATAAAAAAGAAATCACAGAATTAAATAAAAATGACTTTTATATTTCCATGGACAGTTGCATGCAATTCAAAGGCATTTCTTTTCAATTAAAAAGAAGAATATATCTAGCTCATTTCATTTCAAGAAGTATTCTGCCAAATAACAAGATATTTTCTTTATCTAAATAACAAATAACATAATCCCATGTCTTTATTTCTATTTTACAATTAGCCTCTCATTTCAACAATTGAGGATATATTTCTTTCAAAACTAATAATTACATTTGCAAATAATTTCCTGCAACAAATAACTTCCGCAACCTTCCACTTGTCCCATTCTTTTCTCCCAACAATCCTACATTTTTAATCAAAACTATGACCATGGAGTGCTCACCTCCCAGCCTAGGCTAACTGGTAGCCACCCCCGAGCTCAGAGAACCAAGCCCTAGATGGGAAACAAACATGCAAACACAAAGGACAAAATGCATACAAATACAAACACACTCCCATCCCGGCTACACTGCAACACACCTTGGTGATGTCTTTCTTTTTAAGGGTGGTAGTGGACCAATTTCCTTGAGGAGAATTGCAAGTATGAAAAAGAACATGTAGCCACCTCATGGCAAACCAAATACATCAAGTATAGCAACCCCTTAAATCCTTATGCCCCCCAAGGCATTCATGCCTTATTTCCCTCCTTATGACTCCCATTGCACAAACAAACCATGCAGTAAGGGTCACATGAAATCCCTTATGATCACTCTCATAATGAGAGTCTCTCACTCAAGGACTGTCACTGCTACCACCCACAAGATCCTCCTCTCTCCCAAGAGTAAGAGGTCTTGATGACTCCCAAAAAACACATACAATACATAACACAAAAATACCAAATGAAATTCCCCAAAAGAACATGCAAAGAAGCAAATCTTTTACATCTACATTACTTCCAAACACATGCAAACAGAAAGCCATTTTAAGAGAAATGCAACCAACCTTAATTTGCCCAAAGGTAGGTTAGTTTTGTTGAGGAAGAGTAGCCCAATTCCACGGTTCTTCTCCTTCTACCCTTAGCCAAAAATTCTCTATTCAAAATCTAGTCTATTCTTTTCGAAATTTCTCTTGTCTCCAAAAATGGAGAGTGGGTGATTACCCACAAATTTTCTAATTCTTGCTTAAGAATCCCATTGTGAGAGTTCTCACAAGTTTCTAAAAACTAAAGAGGAAGGTAAGATAGAATGGGAAAGGGAACTCTCATTCAAAAAGAAAAGTTTACAACTAGGTTCAAATCTTCTAATTTTAATTTTCGCACAACTCAGAAAAGTCAATTTTTAGGGTGTCTAAAAGGTCACTTGGGAGTAGAAACTTGCCTTAAATTACCCCTAACCTTTAGGTATAACTTATGGGCTTTAGGAAACCCTATTAAACTACCCCTAGGTGTCCATTTAACCCTTTTTAAACCCCTCTGAAGTTTATTTTCGGGTCAAACCTATGTTGACCATCCCAAAGATTCTTTACCCAAGACATTTATGACATCATGTTACATTAATTGAAAAAGCTATAGCTAAACACTTTCCCACCAAGATACAAAAATAAAAATTCAAACTTAAATCCACACATGTGTCAAGTGACACAAGAAAACACTTTTGCAATTTAATACATGAAATCATCTCTTATGGATTTTACACAAATCAATTAAATAACACTTAACACACATGCATCATATACTATTACGAATAAAATACAACACAAATGGGTTGTTGTCTCTTCAAATAGACAAACCCTGGCTTACGAACATACATAGGTCTAGGTTTGGTTCTCCGTAATATTTCCATGGTCACATGGATAACTTCCTGCGCATCTCAATTTACACATTAGTAACTTTCAAATATCCACAAATAATATAAATTACAGGAATAATAATACACATCATCACTTGCATACAATTTACATCTGAACAATTTAAATAGATCTTTTATCCAAACAATTTCACATAAGCAATTCATCCTAACTCTCATAATGTTGATTCATGTAGTGTTCTATCTCATAAAGCATATAAATAAATCATCCAGATATAGCAATGTTATCCAAATCATGAAATTATATGAGTTCTAAATTCCAAAATGCATCAAAATAAAGTATCCGTAATAGTCTCAATATAAAAACCACTGAAATGTCAAACTGAGTCGAGGTGGGGCCTCACACTCTCCCTCTCTAGGCATGAACTTCTTCCTGGAGTTCATCAAAGAGGTGGGGGTACTCTGATCTCATACGTGTTGCGTCCTTCCATGAAGTCGTAACCTCATCATAACAATCCCATTGGGCCCTAACTTGGTCTAGCTCTCGACCTCGAAGGGCCAATGTCCGGTGTGCCAAAATGCGAATGGGCTCCAAAGCTAGCTGCCCATCCAACTCCACCTGAAAGCCATCCCAATCTAAAATATGAGACTCATCATAGATATATTTCCTCAAAACTGACACATGAAACACATCGTGGATGCGTGACAGGCTAGGTGGCAATGCTAAATGGTAGGCAACTAGGCCTATCCTCTCAAGAATCTCAAAAGGTCCTACAAAGCGAGGTGCGAGCTTAGAACCCTTTCTGTAAAGGATTGGACTCTTATGCGGTCACACTCTCAAGAAGACTCTATCTCCAACCAAGTAGCTATGATCTATCCTCTTTGCATCAACATATTTCTTCTGTCTATCCTGAGCCTCTCTGAGATGCTGCCTAATCAAATCCACTTGCTATTCCATATCTTGAACTATCTCAGGACCAATAGCAACTCTGTCCTCTATGTGATCCCAACTCAATGGTGTCCTACAAGGTCTGTCGTATAATGCCTGATAGGGTGGCATCCCCAAAGAAGTGTGATGCCCATTGTTATAGGCAAACTCCACTAAGGGAAGGTACTCTTCCCATCTGGTCTGATGATCCATGACATACATGCGAAGCATATCCTCTAACACCTGATTAACCCTCTCTATCTAACCATCCGTCTCTGGGTGATAGGCTATACTAAAATTGAGCTTAGTGCCCATAGTTGCCTAAAATGCCTTCCAAAAGGAAGAAGTGAAAAGGGAATCCCTGTCAGAAATAATCCAGTGGGGCACGCCATGAAGTCTAACAATGTCTCGCAAGAACACCTATGCTACTGCTAGTGTTGTGAATGTAGTCCGGACTGGTGAAAAGTGGGCCACTTTGGTCAATTTGTCAACTATCACCAAGATAGCATCATGGTGACGAGATGACATAGGAAGACCAATGATGAAATCCATAGATATAGTATCCCACTTCCACTCTGGTATAGCATGAGACTGGAGCAACCCACCTGGATGGTGGTGCTCTGCCTTTACTCTCTGACACTCAAGGCATTGGGCTACTATCTTAGCAATGAGCTGCTGCATTCCTAGCCAATGATATAACTGCCTCAAGTCAGCATGCAACTTTTTAACTCTGGGATGCACTGCATAAGGAGCTCTATGAGACTCCGTGACAATGAACTCTCACAATCCCCCAGAGGAAGGTACATAAATGCACCCTCTATGGCGTAATAGTCCATTGGACTCCAAAGAATAATCCTCATATTTCCCCTCTAGAGTAACCTGAGATCGTATTACCTGACCAACCTCTACATACCATCCATCCTCTGGCAAGTGTTGTAGTATACGGTCTCTCAAATCCATGCCCATAGATATGGTGTAAACCTCATGACGTCTCCTACTCAAAGCATCTGCAACTACGTTTTCCTTTCCTTTGATGTAGGGAACGTCAAAATCACATTCGCATAAGAACTCCATCCATCTCTTCTGACGTGCATTAAGGTTTGGCTGAGTGAAAATGTACTGAAGACTCTAATGATTTGAATGCAAATCAAAGTGACGACCTAAAAGGAAGTGTCTCCACCTCACAAGTGCATGCACTACTGCCGCAAGCTCAAGGTCATGAGTAGGATAATTAAGTTCATGAGTCTTAAGTTTCCTAGACTCAAAAGCTATGGCCCTACCATCCTGCATAGGAACTACTCCTAAACCCTCTAGTGAAGCATCTGTACAAACCATGATGTCAGCTATGGGGTCTAGTACAACAAGGATAGGAGTGCTAGTAAGTGCCTTCTTGAGTTCCTGAAAGGCCTTCTCGAACTTCTCTGTCCACTCAAATTTCTTCCCTTTACACTAAAGAGAAGTAATAGGATGTGCGACTCTGGAGAATCCCTCGACAAAACGTCGGTAATAACCTGCTAAGCCCATGAAACTCTTGAACTCTATCACACTGGTTGGCACTGGCCAATCCATAATAGCCCTAATCTTTGATGGGTCAACTGAGATCCCATCACTGGAAATAATGTGCCAAGGTACTTGACCTCTGATCAAAAGAAAGCACACTTCAACAAACTGCCAAACAACTAGTTATCCCACAAACACTGCAATACCTGTTTCAGGTGCTCCTCATGCTCCTTCTCATTCCGAGAATATATCAGTATATCATCGAGGAACACAATTACAAAATGGTCTAGAAATATATGGAATACCCCATTCATGAGGCTCATAAAAATAGTTGGGGCATTTGTAAGACCGAATGGAACTATGGTGAACTCATAGTGACCATATCTAGTGCGAAATGCGGTCTTGTGGATATCACTCTCCACTATTCTCAGCTGATGGTATCCTAACTTTAGATCTATTTTGGAAAAGACTTTGGCACCCTGAAGTTGGTTGAATAAATCATCAATTCTGGGCAAAGGATATCGGTTCTTGATGGTTACTTTATTTAGCTGCCAATAATCCATGCATAATCGGAGAGATCCATCCTTCTTCTTAACGAAGATGACTGGTGCACTCCAAGGGGATACGCTAGGAAAAATATGACCCTTGTCAAGGAGTTCCTCAAGCTGTATTTTGAGTTCATTAAGCTCGTTTGTGGTCATCCTATAAGGTTCTCTAGAAACTGGCTCGGCTCCTGGTACTAGGTCTATATGAAAATCAATCTCTCTATGGGGCGGCATTCCAGGTAACTCTGAAGGAAACACATATGAATATCCCTTAAGGATAGGATGGTTGTCAAGCAATGTTTCATTTTCTTCCTCTTCTCCTCTGTCACTGATAGTGATAGCAAAAAGCTGACATCCCTTTTGCATGCTCCACTTAAGCTGCATTGCAGAGATCATACGAAGAGACACGGGCCTCTGAATCCTGGTGATAACTATGGGCGAACCATGATCATCCTCACACTTGATCTTCTTCAAGCGGCAATCCATCTTGGCTCTGTGGGCATAAAGCTAATCCATGCCAAGTATGATGTCGTAAGATCCAAGTGGTGTCACTCTAAGGTCTACTAAAGTGGTGGTCTTGCCAATCTGCAGCTGACATGCCCTAACCTCTGATTCCACTGACACTCTAGCCCCTGAAGCTAATTCCACTTCCCAACTGACACCTTGTCTAGATGCCACTAGCCCGCAATGCTCCACAACCAATGGAGATATAAAGGAGTTATTAGCTCCTGAATTAAACAAAATAGATACATTGTTACCTTCGATCGTACCTACAGAATCGATGACCGTGGCCTGATGCTTAGCCTAGCGGTTGTCAACCGCTGCGAATACTCTATGGGACCTACCCATATCACCAACTGTCGGCTCTAAAGTGGCCATCTGGTTGATTCCCTACCATCTGACCCTAAGGGCAATCCCTCGCCATATGCCCCATGGCTCCACATGTAAAGCAAGCACCCCATGCCTAAAACTGGGCGCCCTGAGGCCTAGAGAAAGCCTGACCTCCTATCCTACTGGATCCGCTGTACCCACCCCTAGAGGACTGTTGAGTCCTCGCCGGAGGTGTGTACTGCACCTGCGCTTTCTGATCATGTCTCTATCCCTGAGTCTGCCACTGCTTGGGCTTGGTGCCCTGCTGATACTATGGAGGCTTCTGCCTCTGGTTCTATGGTGTTTGTTGTGGAGGAGGGGGTTTGGAGAACCCCTATGAGTTTCGGTTGTTTCCCTTCCAATGTGATTTCTGGAATCCATAAGTCTGAGGTGTGGGATTTCGGTTCTGAAACCGATCCCTATTGTCCTATGGTCTGACCTGAATTTTCTTGGCTATCAGTGCCTTCTCCATGATGACCTGAAGGCTCTCTAGAGCGGACATCCTAACTGGCCTGGCTATACTGGTATTTAACCCTCTGATGAAGCAGTTTACAAGAAATTTCTCATCCTTCAGATAATCTACATAAGGCAACAACTCAAAGAATTTTCTCTCATATTGGGTTACTGATAAGTCTTTTTGTTGGAGGTCATGAAATTCGTCTATACAACACTGTCTAAAATGTTTTGATAGGTACATCTCGCAGAACCTTTCTGTGAATATCTCCCAAGTGAGAGTATCAGGAACTAATCCGCATTTGTACTCTTCCTATCTCCACCAAGTGGAGGCTGACCCTCTCAGCAGATGGACTACGACCCATGCTTTTAGGTTGCTCTCGTAAGAGCACAATGCAAAGCACCTCTCAAGACTCAAAAGCCATGCCTCAGCCTCTACCCTGTTGGTAGAACCTCCAAAAGACGATGGCTAGAGGCGCATGACCTCCCTAATAAGATCCCCTGGATCCTGACGAGCTCTCTCAAAATAAACTGGTTCCACCACTGGAGGTGGTCCTGGTATGTGCACCGACTCTGGCTCATTTCCACCCTGACTCTCTATAGGAATAGGAGTTGGGCTCCTACTTCATTCTCTATCCACTGATCTATGACTCTCAGAGTCCTGATTTCTAACCTAAGGGTTCTCTGCTGGAATCCTTTCCTAAACTATGCCAATAAGATTTTGCATTGCTTCTAAGAGGTTTCGGTTAGGTTCATTTGGTTGTTTGGGAGGTGCTCCTGGGTTCTCTTCTGGAACCGATTCCTCCCTAGCTATCTCTTCGCGTGCTATGTGCACACGCCTAGGACCCCTTCCGCGCTTGCGAGCTTGTCACGTTGTCGGAGGCATCCTAAGAGGAAAATAAAGTAAAATAAATAACTAATTTCTTTTAGAATAATATTAACTCAATTAAATTTTAAATGTCTTATAAAATTAATTTAACAAAAATAATTTAAATAATCTAAAGCGAAACGTAAGTGGAGTAAGGTTCCTAGTGTGGAAAGCTTGCTCTGATACCAAAATGTCATGCCCAAAATTTAGGGCAAGAACAAGATAATTTTTTTTTTTTAAATCATATCTTAAGCATTAAATTTACGAATGTGAAGAAAAACTCTAACATGTTTTGTCTTAACTATGTTGGGTTAACTTAAACCACTAACTCAAGTAATCAAAAAATTATTTAAATCATATGCCGAAAACTAAAAGAGATGTTATATCATTTTCTCCATTTTAATTCATAGCTTATTTTGAATCATCTCCCTAAAATATAATTGACGAAGATAGAATTAGTCTCCAAAGTCGTTTACGGTTTAAAGGAACTAATTAAATTAGTCCTAGTACTTTGTTTAAAATGTCTAAAAGTTTATCTAAATCAATAATCATAATATGCTTTAAATTAAATTGACAAGCAGGCCAATAAATTTTTATAATGAATACTTACCTATAAATTAAATAGCCCCATAACCAAAATTAATTTTACCCCATTTATTATAAGAGTTCTAAATGTTTAGACCTCGAAAATATTATTAAATATATTTTTTTTTAAACATCTTTAAAATATCCTTATGGCTTTCAAAAACCATTACTAACCCATATATTTATTAAGACAACTATAGTTTATAAAACTTAATAAATTATACAATCTAAGATTTGTCTTATTCTCTTACATTGGGGCTCTATGTGTAAAAGTATATCTAACTTATATCTAACTTTTATATATATATATATATATAAAGCTTAACCACCATGCAAACCCTAACATTCTTTTATTATTATATAAATTCTCTATCTTTTATTTTTTTTGATAACATCTTATTCCTCTCTCTAACCTAGACCTACCCGACTAGGGTTTGTTATTTTCTTGCAACCCTATTTTTTGTGTAGGGGCAATTTTTTTGTAGGGATGGGCGACAGCCATGGGATCTCACGGCAAAGGGAAGCGAGGCAGTGGCGCCACTGTGTGTCCACACAGTGGAACCCACCACTCCACTGTGCATCCACACAGTGGCGGGCGCGGCACCACTGTGTGTCCACATAGTGGAAGCCGCAGCGGCCCACACAGTGGAAGCCGCAACTGACACTATGTGTTCACACAGTGGAAGCCGCGAGCCGACCACTGTGTGTACACACAGTGGAGTCCGCGGCCGATCCACTGTGTGTCCACACAGTGGCTTTGACCCTTCAGCCCTTTTTTCCCATAGTAAAAAAAAAACCTTTTTTTTATATATTTTTTTATATATTATTTTTATTTTTTTAAAATATAATTATATATTTTTATATATATATAAATATTCAAAGCATTTTTTTTTTATACATGCAGGCATAAATACATTATTCTTCGTGATTATTTATAATAGTGCATTTTTTTTTTAAATATATATAAAATGATATACATGTAATCTGCATGTCAATAAAAATATATATTTATATAAATATATATATTTTATATGACAGCAAATTAAAATAAATAGGTCCTAGTATTTTGATTTAGATGAGAAAGAAATAGATGGATTAATAATTTTCAAATTCATTTACAGCAAGGGTATACTTTTCTAAGCAATAATTATACAGATGTTTTATTTCTACCTTCAGCTATATACATGTTTAGATTTTAATAGTTTTACCAGCAACTAAATAAATCTAGATTTTCTCTAAATAAAAACTATAATAGATTGTGATTTTCCTTTTTTTGAAATAAATAAATTTACAGATTCTGCAATTCCTACAGTAGCTAATTAGATAATAACTTTTAATAAAATCTATCAACAACTAAATCTCATATTTTCTGTAATTAAAATAAAAGACAAAATCGCAGATAAAAAAGAAATCACAAAATTAAATAAAAATGACTTTTTTATTTCCGTGGATAGTTGCATGCAATTCAAAGGCATTTCTTTTCAATTAAAAAGAAGAATATATCTAGCTCATTTCATTTCAAGAAGTATTCTGCCAAATAACAAGATATTTTCTTTATCTAAATAACAAATAACATAATCCCATGTCTTTATTTATATTTTACAATTAGCCTCTCATTTCAACAATTGAGGATATATTTCTTTCAAAACTAATAAGTACATTTGCAAATAATTTCCTGCAACAAATAACTCCTGCAACCTTCCACTTGTCCTATTCTTTTCTCCTGACAATCCTGCATTTTAAATCAAAACTATGACCATGGAGTGCTCACCTCCCTGCCTAGGCTAACTAGTAGCCACCCCCGAACTCGGAGAACCAAGCCCTAGATGGAAAACAAACATGCAAACATAAAGGACAGAATGCACATAAATACAAACACACTCCCATCCCAGCTACACTGCAACACACCTTGGTGATGTCTTTTTTTTTAAGGGTGGTAGTGGACCAATTTCCTTGAGGAGAACTGCAAGTATGAAAAAGAACACGTAGCCACCTCATGGCAAACCAAATACATCAAGTATAGCAACCCCTTAAATCCTTATTCCCCCCAAGGCATTCATGCCTTATTTCCCTCCTTATGACCCCCATTGCACAAACAAGCCATGCAATAAGGGTCACACAAAATCCCTTGTGATCGCTCTCATAATGAGAGTCTCTCACTCGAGTACTGTCACTGCTACCACCCACAAGATCCTCCTCTCTCCCAAGAGTAAGAGGTCTTGATGACTCCCAAAAAACACATACAATACATAACACAAAAATACCAAATGAAATTCCCCAAAAGAACATGCAAAGAAGCAAATATTTTACATCTACATTACTTCCAAACACATGCAAACAGAAAGCCATTTTAAGAGAAATGCAACCAACCTTAATTTGCCCAAAGGTAGGTTAGTTTTGTTGAGGAAGAGCAGCCCAATTCCACGGTTCTTCTCCTTCTACCCTTAGCCAAAAATTCTCTATTCAAAATCTAGTCTATTCTTTTCGAAATTTCTCGTCTCCAAAAATGGAGAGTGGGTGATTACCCACAAATTTTCTAATTCTTGCTTAAGAATCCCATTGTGAGAGTTCTCACAAGTTTCTAAAAACTAAAGAAGAAGGTAAGATAGAATGGGAAAGAGAATTCTCATTCAAAAAGGAAAGTTTACAGCTAGGTTCAAATCTTCTAATTTCAATTTTCGCACAACTCAGAAAAGTCAATTTTTAGGGTGTCTAAAAGGTCAGTTGGGAGTAGAAACTTGCCTTAAATTACCCCTAACCCTTAGGTATACCTTATGGTCTTTAGGAAACCCTATTAAACTACCCCTAGGTGTCCATTTAACCCTTTTTAAACCCCTCTGAAGTTTATTTTCGGGTCAAACCTATGTTGACCATCCCAAAGATTCTTTACCCAAGGCATTTATGACATCATGTTGCATTAATTAAAAAATCTATAGTTAAACACTTTCCCACCAAGAGACAAAAATAAAAATTCAAACTTAAATCCACACGTGTCAAGTGACACAAGAAAACACTTTTGCAATTTAATACATGAAATCGTCTCTTGTGGATTTTACACAAATCAATTAAATAACACTTAACACACAGTCATCATATACTGTTACGAATAAAATACAACACAAATGGGGTGTTGTCTCTCCAAATAGACAAACCTTGGCTTACGAACATACATAGGTCTAGGTTTGGTTCTCCATAATATTTTCATGGTCACATGGATAACTTCCTGCGCATCTCAATTTACACATTAGTAACTTTCAAATATCCACAAATAATATAAATTATAGGAATAATAATACACATCATCACTTGCATACAATTTACATCTGAACAATTTAAATACATCTTTTATCCAAGCAATTTCACATAAGCAATTCATCCTAATTCTCATAATGTTGATCCATACTTAAACATACATCATAATTATATTATCATAGTAAAGTCCTGCAATTTCAATAACAACATTTATCACCACAAATTCATCTTATTCAAAAATCATGTAGTGTTCTATCTCATAAAGCATATAAATAAATCATCCATATATAGTAATGTTATCCAAATCATGAAATCATATAAGTTCTAAATTCCAAAATGCATCAAAATAAAGTATCCGTAATAGTCTAAATATAAAAACCACTGAAATGTCAGACTGAGTCGAGGTGGGGCCTCACAAGAGGTATGTCTTATTTCTCAAATTGAACCATCATCTGTTAATGAGGCATGTGAAGATAAATTTTGGATTAAAGCTATGGAAGAAGAATTAGGACAAATTGAGAAAAATAATACTTGGACATTATTTCCTCGGCCTAAAGATAAAAATGTAATTGGAACCAAATGGGTATTTAGAAACAAACTTAATGAAGATGGTAAGGTTGTCAGAAATAAAGCAAGACTAGTGTGTAAGGGATATTATCAGAAAGGAGTTGATTACAATGAAACCTTTGTACCGGTAGCTAGAATTGAGGCAGTCAGATTATTCTTGGCTTTTGCAGCTCACAAGAACTAAAAAGTTTATCAAATGGATATTAAATGTGCATTCTTGAATGGAGATCTTGAAGAGGAAGTCTATATTGAACAATCTGATGGATTTTCTTTGACAGATGACAATGATATGGTTTGCAGGTTAAGAAAAACTCTGTATGGACTGAAACAAGCCCCAAGAGCTTGGTATGCAAGATTGGATAAGTATCTTTTAAAGATTGGTTTTACTAAAGGAAATGTAGATAGCAATTTATATTACAAAATAACTAATGATGACATCTTGATTATAGAAGTATTTGTTGATGATATAATCTTTGGAGGAGAAGATGGATTATGTAAGGAATTTTCTATTAAAATGCAGCAAGAATTTGAAATGTCTATGATTGGAGAAATAAAATTCTTTTTAGGATTGCAGATTTCATAGACTGACAAAGGTATATTTCTGAGTCAATCCAAGTACTTGAAAGAGTTACTAAAGAAATTTGGGATGGAGAACTCTAAATCGGTAAGCACACCTATGACTACAAATGACAAATTATCTCAAAGGGATGAATCTACACCTATTAATCCAACTAGATACAAATTTATGATAGGAGGTTTACTATATTTGATACAAACCAGACCTGATATTATGAATGTAGTATGTATTGTTTCTAGATTTCAAAGTAATCCTAGGGAAAATCATGAATCAACAGTAAAAAAGATTTTCTGGTACTTACAAGGCATTGCAAATCTTGGATTATGGTATCCTAGAGATGAAAATTTTGATCTATGTGCATACATAGATGCAAATTGGGCAGGAGATGTGGATGATAGAAAAAGCACCACCGGCGGAGCATTCTTTTTTGGAAAGAGATTAGTTTCTTGGTTGAGTAAGAAATAGAGTTGTACATCTTTATCAACAACAGAATCAGAATATGTTGCAGCAGCAACTAACTATACATAGGTACTATGGCTTAAGCAAATGTTGAAAGACATAAAGGTAAAATGCAAGGAACCTATTACTATATATTGTGATAACACTGCAGCAATTGATATATCTAAGAATCCGGTATTACATTCTAAAACAAAACATGTTTCTATCAAACTGAAATTTCTAAGGGAAAAAGTTGAAGAAAAGGAGATAAAACTGGTTTATGTGAATACTAAAGAACAACTTGCAGATATTTTCACAAAACTTTTGCCTAAGGAGACTTTTGAATATCTCAGAGATCAGCTTGGAGTCATACCACCACCAGTAGAGACTTAGATAGTTGATGATTGTCATCAATCGACAGAACTAAAAGACAAATCTTTTACTCTAGTCTTTGATGAGGAAGTTACTTCTCAGGGGGAGTAGTTGGTATTTTGAATTGATTGATATTTTGTATATGAACTTGGTTTTATTATTATAACTTTGGCATTTGATGTCAAAGGGGGAGAGATATCTATGGAAAAATACATTATCTTTTAAGGAGAGATTGGTATTGAAAACCTTTGGACAAACACATGTTGCTCCGAGGGAGAGAGATTTTTGTTTAGAGATTGTTGGTTTTTGGTTTTTGGCATTTCTGTTTTGGCACTTTGACAGTTTTTCCATCTTGTGTTGCCATCAATGCCAAAGGGGGAGTTTGTTGGTATTTTGGTATGGTTTTATCATTGATGTCAACACGTACTAAAACACTAGCACTTTGGAGATCCAACAGCATTCACCGGCAAGCAAGTAACTATTGCACAGTTACTGGTATATAGTTCACCGGCAGGATATAATGATCACCGACACTTGGAATGATATAGAAGACACATGGTAATATCGAAGACATCGTGTGGACACTTTGTTTTGAAGAATTAATCATTGGTATAATCATATTTCCATATTTGCTTTTACCGACAAATAGGTCCAGGGTAACCTAGGGTTACACCGACAGGTTTATCTTTTCCAGATCAGCATGGCATGCTATGAAGATGATTTATTATTGTTGTAAATGCATTAAGCCGACATGTTTAATTAGTTATTGCATCAGATATTATATTGTTTGTAAAATATTTTTATTGTAATATCTTGTAGAGCCGACCTACTAAAATTGGTCTTAGGTTATGGTATAAATGTAAGATCTTATTTGTAAGATTGAATGTGGAATGCGAAAAAGAATTAAGAGAAGGTATATGCAAGATTAAGCAGAGCTATACATGAAGACATCATTTGAAGGTGAAGTTAGGTTTTTGTGGAAGCATATTAGCATTACACTAGTACTGAATCCAGCATATGAAGATGTTATTTTGTGTAGTACATTCTTATTGGATTTAACCATCCAACTGTAGTCAGTGTGACTCCTATTTTGTGATTGAGCAGTGAGCTCTAGGCTGTTGACCTTTCTGCATGTGCAGACCCCATTTATGTACACTTACTATTTGCAGTAGTATCATCTGATTGTGGGTAAGGTTTCCCACCATGGTTTTTCCCCTTACAGGGTTTCCACGTATAAATATTGGTGTTATGTGTTGTGGATGACTTTATATTTGTGTTTCATGCATTAATCTTTATTGGTATAACAATTAATTGTTAACACTGTCTATCGGCATACTTAACTGGTTTACCGGTATTAAGCATTAAGTTGGTTAAGTTGATTTTGGTTTAAATTTATTAGACAACTGATTCACCCCCCCCCTCAGTTGTCTCTGGGACCTAACAGTTATATGGTAAATTGATTTGTATAATGTCAATTGTATGTAGAGTGATTGATTTGTATTCACATTTATGTGTTTAATATTATATGAGGCTATTGGGAAGTACTAATGTGTAATTGAGATGCACAGGAGAATTATCCATGTGACCATGGAAACATTATGGAGAATCAAGCCTAGGCCTATGTACGTTCATAAAGCTAGGGGTTGTCTATTTGGAGAGACAACACCCCATATGTATCGTATTTTATTCATAAACATAAATGTTTGCATGTGTGTAAATTGTATTTATTAAATTGTTTAAATCATTCAAGAGACAATTGCCATGTGTGTATTGGTGATGTGAAATTATTTTTGTAGTGTCACTCGATACATATGTTGTATGTTGTGTTGGCAATTGTCATGTCATCTTTTTTAGAGATTTACTTTTGTTTAATTGTTTTGTTTTTTAAATTTTCTTTGAAGGTTCCAAGAAATCTAGGATAGTGAGCCATAAGGAGGGTCAACTCGGAGTTAACCCATAGGTAAACTATAAGTGGACTTTCTAAGGGTTAAACCAACTTCTAGAGTCAGTTTTGGAGCATTTTTATTGGGCCTCATGGGGTACCTATGGGTGAAGGCCAAATTTGGCCATGTGTCCTTCCCCTAGGACTTGTTTTACCTCCCAAAAAAGTGGGTTTTTCTAGATGGCCGAATTTCATCTTTAGGAGTGTCATCCTTGGTTAGATAACCTTCTTGGCATGTGTCATTCCTCTTCCCCATTTCATTCCTCTTCTTGAGGTGCCTTGGTTAGGGAGTGTGTAAGACCTAGGGAAGACCAACCAATGGGAGCCTCTCACTCTATCCAAGAGGTTGGAAAGAGTGGGAGAAGCCTTCTTAGGCAAGAGATTGAGACTTAGTGAGTTAATCACCCACTCTCCATCTTTGGAGATCTTGCAATTTTGAAAGAAAACTAGTTTTAGAATAGAATTTTTGGCTAAGTGTTGCAGAAGAGATTTGTGGAATTGGGCTGCTCTTCTTTAAGCTATCCCTAGAAAACCCTTGGCAGATTCAAGGTTGGTGCATTTTCTTACTTGTATGTTGGAAATTTGTTTGTAGAAATGCTTGAATGTAAATGTTGTTTTTCGTTGTTTTTCTTTTGTGAAAATGTTATGTGATCTTTCTCTTATTTCTTTTTATGCATTTTCTTGTGTTTTCAGAGTATCGAAGGCCTTCTTACCCTTGGGAGGGTAGAATGGTCTTGGGGGTGGACGGAGTTTGACAGCCTTAAAGTGAGAGGCTCTCATTATGAGAGTGATCTCAAGGGTTTGTTTATGTGACCCTTGCTGCATAGTTTTGTTTATACATTCGGGGGTCATAAGGGGAGAAAGTATGGCATGTATGTCTTGTGGGTCATAAGGATGTTGGGTTAAGATGGATTCTTGTTTTGTTTTTGGTTGCCATGAGTTGGCTATGATCTACTATCTTACAGTTCTCTTCAAGGTAATTGGTCCACTTCCACCCATGTAAATATCACATTATGTGATGAAGTTTCAACCTTGGGATGGGAATGTGTTTGGTTGAGTTTATCCCTTGCTTGTTTGTGTTTGCTTGAGTGTAACCCGTCTAGGACTTGGTTCTCCAAGCTTGGGGGTGGCTTCTAGTAAGCCTAGGATGGGAGGTGAGAACTCCTTGGTCACAGCCTTAAGATTTGTATGCAGGTTGCTTGGAAAAGAAGGAAAAAAGAAAGCTAGGAGTTGTTGGATTTACTTTAGTTGGAGAAAGAAAAAAAGAATAGAAAATGTAATATTATATTTTAGTTGCAGAAATGTGTTTATTTATTTAAGTCCTCATTTATTAGGAATGAGAAACTAGTTGGGTATTTCACCAATTTGTAGAGAATAAAAAATTGTATTCAAAATATTCTTATGAGAAAAGTGTTTTGAATGGAATTCTATCATTTATCTAAAATCGGCCTATTATTTAAATATGTCTTTTAACTGAATTTTGCCATCTATTTATCTCTGTAAATTATATAAAGAAAAAAAATAAAAATGTAGAAAGTGAAATGATAATGTTTTAAGTGTTTTTCTATAGTATTTAAATGTTGTTGTTATTGTATTTATTATTGTCATTTTTCTACTTAAAAAAATGCAGAAAGCTAAAGTAGACAAATGTAAATTTACTTTTCCCTATAGTTAACTATTAGAAGTTAAAAAGAAAAGAAATGTTGTAGATAAACCTATTAATTTAAAAAGTCTGTTGTCATGTGTTTTAAAAGAAAATTTATATATGCACAGATTTAGAAAACCAAAAATTACAAATAGTTTTATGTCTAATTTTAATGCAGAAATGAACTTTTGACATATCTAACAAGCTGTTAAATCTCATAGTCATAATATTGTCAATGTTGCATAATAAAAATCTATTTAATCCAACTAGATGGATTTTTGTATAGATGTATAACTAGATCACATTTTGTATAAAGAAAAGAAAAAGAGAAATGAATGTGTATCTATTTTATGCTGTCATTAATTTGTTGTTTCCTGCATGTTTTTTTTTTTTAAAAAGGAAGAGATTTTAACCCTAGAGAATGAAAGATTAGGTATTAGAATTGTAGTTTTTACTATAACTTTTAAAATTAGGATTTTTGGTGTAAATTGTAGTATTATAATTAGTTGGTATAGCTGGATTATTTAATTTAACACCACATTTATATATACTATATATGAAGGGGTAGGTATAAATTTAGATTTGTTTTTTCAATTGCATATATATATATATATATATATATATATATATATAAGGTTAAGTTGAAACCAATTTGATTCTATTTATATATTAATGGACGCTTAAGTAATAATTAGATCCCTTTCACTTTTAGCTGAAATTAAATTGAGGGATTAATTTTATATAGTTCTAATATCGCAATTATTGACATAATTTTATCAAGGATTATTAATAAGGATATTTCATAGATAGTTTTTTGTATTTAATTAAATGTGGACGTCAAGATAAATTTAATTTGGGGGAAATTTTTAAATGAAAATTATTAAATATTTTATACAAATTTTTAGCCTATGAGGCCAATATTGACCAAATTATTAAATAGTCAAAATTTGAAGGTTTAGGGGAAATTAAAATTGACTATAGTGTAAATTATATTTATTTGACAAATTATATTTTTTAATTTGTAACCTTATTGGTTAAATTTAAATATTGAATTTGAATGCGCCCAATTAATTCATTTTAAATTTAAGATAACATTATCATTATTTTGGCCTGGAATGTTTTAATACTATTGAGATGTTTAAATATCTCTCAACTATGATTAGTGGTAAATTAATTAGGCTGATTAAATTAATTAAATTGTGACGATCCTCTTAGGAAATAATTAGTCTTCATTAACTATTGTTTCCCTATTGATTGAGTTAATTATTCCAATCCTAGTAAACAATACTATCTACATTAGTTAAGACAAAACTTAATTGATTTCTTTATAAATGTAGATTATTCTATGAGTTTATGATGTTCAAAAAAAAAATTGTTGTTCCGTTTTTGCCCAAAAGTTTGGGCATGACATTTTGGTATTAGAGCAAGGTTTCCAACACTAGGAACCTTTCTCCATTACGTTTTGATTTAATTATTTAATTAATTAAATTTTTTTCAAAAAAATTATTTATTTATTTTATTTTATTTTATTTTCTCACAAGGATGCCACCGACTACGCGAGAAGCTCACAAGTGCAGTAGGGATCTTAGGGATCTTAGGCGTGCACGCTTGGCACACGAAGATGTTGATAGGGAGGAAACGGTTTTGGAAGGGAACCCAAAAAATCCTCCCGAACCACTGGTTGACCCAAACCGATACATCTTATTAGCACTTAAGAACCTGATTGGGATAGTTCAGGATAGGCTTCCAGCAGTCGACCGTCATGCAGAAAACCAGAACTCAGGGAGCCATAGATCAGCATTTAGGGAATGGAGTAGAATTCTACCTCCTAATTCCTTAAAGGGCCAGGCTGAGCATGAGCTTGAGTCCATTCATCTACCCAGACCACCTCTAGTAGCCGCACCTATTTATATTGAGAGGGCACGTCGAGATCCAGGGGATTTGATCAGAGAGGTTTTGCACCTCTAGCCACCATCTTTTGGGGGATCTACCGATGGGGTAGAAGCTGAGGCTTGGCTTTTGAGCCTAGATCAGTTCTTTGTATTGCATTCTTACAAAAGCAATCTGAAGGCACGAGTAGCAGTCCACCTTTTGAGAGGGATGGCCTCCACATAGTGGAGACAGGAGGAATACAAGTGTGGCCTAGCTACAGACACCGTCACATGAGAGATCTTCACAGAGAGGTTCAAGGAGAGATACCTGTTAGAGCACTTTAGGCAGCGTAGGATAAATGAGTTCCATGACCTCTAGCAGAAGGTTCTCTCAGTGACCCAGTATGAGAGTAAGTTCATTGAGCTCCTACCGTATGTGGATTACTTGAAGGATGAGAAGCTTCTCGTCAATCATTTTATTAGGGGACTAAATGCCGGGATAGCTGGACCAGTGAGGATGGCCATAGGACACGAGGGATCAGTTTCAGAACTGAAACCCGACACCCTAGTCTTTGAGGTTTCAGAAACCCCACTAGAAGGGCAACCATAGAAATGTATTGGGGTCCTTTAAACCCCCTCCTCCACAACAGTCACAACAGAATTAGAGGCAGAGGCCCCCTCAGGGACAATAGGGCTCCAAGCCCAAGTAGTGACATTCACAGGGTTCTAGGCATGACCAGAGAGCACAGGGTACTTACACACCTCTGGCATGGACTCAACAGTCCTCTAGGGGTGGGTATAGTGGTTCAAGCAGGACAAGTGGGCAGCCTTTCTCTAGGTCTCAGGGCGCACAATTTCAGGCACGTAGTGCTTGTTTCACATGTGGAGCCATGCGACATGTGGTGAGAGAGTGTCAGCAGGGTTAGATGGCATGTAGTTAGAGGATGGCAGCATCAGAGCCTACAGTTGGAGATATGGGCAAGTCCCATAGGGTCTTCGCAGTGATTGACAACCGCCAGGCAGAGCACCAGGCCATAGTTATTGAGGCTGCAGGTATGATCAGAGGTATCGATATTTCTATATTGTTTGACTTAGGAGCTACTGACTCCTTCATATCTTCATTGGTTGTGGAGCATTGCGGGCTAGTGGCAGTTAGGCAAGGTGTCAATTGGGAAGTGGAGTTAACTTCAGGGGCTAGAGTGTCAATGGATTTAGAGGTTAGGGGATGTCTGCTCTAGATTGGTAATACCACCACCTTAGTAGACCTAAGAGTTACACCACTCCGATCTTATGGCATCGTACTTGGCATGGATTAGCTTACGCCCACAGAGCCAAGATGGATTGTCGCCTGAAAAATATCGAGTGTGAGGATGATCATGGTGCTCCCATAGTAATCACTGAGATTTAGAGGTCTGTGTCTCTTCGTATGATTTCCACTATGTAGCTTAAGCGGAGCATGCGAAAGGGATGCCAGTTGTTTTCTATCACCATCAGTGATAGAGAGGAAAAAAATAAGGAGCCTTCCCTAGATGATCATCCCATCCTTGAGGAGTTTGCAGATGTGTTTCCAGCCAAGCTACCTGGTATGCCACCTAGCAGAGAGATTGAATTCCACATAGATTTTGTACCAAGAGCCGAGCCAGTTTTGAGAGCACCTTATAGGATGACCACACATGAGCTTAATGAGCTTAAGATGCAACTAGAGGAACTCTTAGAGAAGGGTCACATTCATCCTAGCATCTCCCCTTGGGGTGCACCAGTCATGTTCATGAAGAAGGATGGGTCCCTTCAGTTATGCATGGATTACAGGCAACTGAATAAAGTAACCATCAAGAACCATTATCCCTTGCCTAGGATCAATGATTTGTTTGACCACCTTCAGGGTGCTAAAGTGTTTTCCAAAATAGATCTAAAGTTAGGGTATCATCAGTTGAGGATTGTGGAGAGTGATATCCATAAGACCACATTTCGTACGAGATATAGCCACTATGAGTTCATTGTGGTCCCATTCGGTCTTATGAATGCTCCAGTTGTATTCATGAGTCTCATGAATGGGGTATTCTGAACTTTCCTCAACCAATTTGTGATTGTGTTCCTCGATGACATATTGATATATTCTCGGAATGAGGAGGAGCATGAGGAGCATTTGAGGTAGGTTTTGCAGTGTTTGAGGGACAATCAGTTGTGCGGCAGTTTGTCAAAGTGTGCTTTCTTTAGATCAGAGGTCAAGTACCTTGGGCATGTTATATCTAGTGATGGGATCTTAGTTGACCCATCAAAGATCAGAGCTATTATGGATTGGTCAGTGCCAACCAGTGTGATAGAAGTTAGGAGCTTCATGGGTTTAGCAGGGTACTACAGACGCTTCATTGAGGGATTTTCTAGAGTTGCACATCCCATTACATCCCTCCACTGAAAGGAAAAGAAATTTGAGTGGACCGAGAGGTATGAGAGGGCTTTTCAGGATCTGAAAAAGGGCACTCACTAGTGCACCTATCCTCATTGTGCCAGACCCCACGATTGATTTCATGGTATGCACAGATGCTTCCTTGAATGGTTTAGGAGTAGTCCTTATGCAGGAGGGTCGAGTTATAGCTTATGAGTCTAGAAAGCTTAAGACTCATGAGCTTAACTACCCTAGACATGACCTAGAGCTTGCAGTAGTAGTACATGCACTTGTGAGGTGGAGACACTTCTTTTTGGGTCATCATTTTGAGCTTCATTCAGACCATTAGAGTTTGAAGTACATCTTCACCCAGCCTATTCTTAATGCCCGTCAGAGGAGATGGATGGAGTTTCTATGCGAGTATGATTTTGATGTCCACTACATCAAGGGGAAAGAGAACGTGGTTGCAGATGCCTTGAGTAGGAGATGCCATGAGGTATACTCCACATCTATGAGCACAGATTTGAGAGATCATATATTGTAGCAGTTACTAGAGGATGGATGGTATCTAGAGGTTTATCAGATGATTCGATCACAGGAGACCCTGGAGGGGAAGTATGTGGATTATTCCTTAGAGTCTGATGGACTATTATGCCATAGAGGGCACATCTATGTACCTTCTTCTAGGGGATTGCAAGAGTTCATTGTCATGGAGGCCCACAGAGCTCCTTATGCAGTGCATCCCATTATGCAGTGCATCCCAGGGTTAAGAAGATGTATGCAGACTTGAGGTAGTTATATCATTGGCCAGGTATGCAGCAACTTATTGCTGAGTTAGTAGCCTGATGCCTTGAGTGTTAGAGAGTCAAGGTGGAGCGCTGCCATCCTGGTGGGTTGCTCCAGTCTCATGCTATACCAGAGTGGAAGTGGGATACTATATCCATGGATTTCATCATTGGTCTTCCCATGTCATCCTATTGCCATGATGCTATCTTGGTGATAGTTGACAAGTTGACCAAAGTGGCCCACTTCTCACCAGTCCAGACTACCTTCAGAGCACTAGTAGTGGCTGAAGAGGGACAAATAGATTTGAAAGGTAAACTGATCAAAACATAACGAAATAAACATGCAGAATGCTAAAATATCATAAAAAGACCATTTCACCTTGCTATTTTACCTTCTCCTTTGGATTAAGCTTGATGAAGTGAAGGCGCCCCTTGATAATACTCCACTTGATGTGCTCCTTTGATTGCTGGATGTGGATGGCTCCCCAATATTGTGCACAAATAATAAGGATGAATGATAAGGATGAGATGATCAAGTTGCCAAGATGATTTCCTGGGCTCAAAAGGGCAGCATAAGCTTACTGAATTTCAAGATGTTTTGAATGAAGGGATGGAATCCTATTTTATAGGAAGAGGAGAGGAAAATGGATGGCTAGGATGAATTCGAGATGAAGGGCTAAGATTTACTTGTGAGGTCACACAAGGTCCAGGAGAGGGTGTGGAGACCAAGAAATATGCCTTAAAGGCATTTCGTATCTCCACACTCTACAAGATGCATTGGAGGAATTAAAAATTCTCCAAAAATGGATATTATGGGGATTAGAAGAATAAAAAGGAATTAAAAATTCCTTGGGAGAGGGAAATGCCTAGAGGAATGTGAGATTTCGAAAATCTTACATTCATCTAGAAAAAGAGCATTTAAAGCTAGTGGCTGGATGAAAGGACAAAGAGTTGACTTTGTGGCTAATCATGCTGATTAGCCATTAACGACTCATTAGGAGGGGAATTAGAGGAAATGTTAGGTGGGATTTATATTTGTAGGAGAATTTGACTAAAAGAATAATGTTAAGTGAGTTTAGGGAGTTTCTAGAAGAATTTATTAGGTTAATGATGAATTAAGAAGATGATTTGTAGGAATCATGTAGGTTAATTAATTAATTGAAATTAATTAGCTAAGAGGAAGATTTGTGAGGATTTGATTTTTTAGAAGAATAAAGAAAGGGATTGATTTATTAAATAAATCAATCATATGCTATAGTGACAATATTAATTATATTTAATTAATATTGAGAAGAATTTTAATTAACATAATTCATTAATTAATTATGTGAGGAATTAAAAAATAATTAAAATAATTATTTTTAAGTGTCTACAGTGGCATAGGTGTTCTTGAGAGACATTGTTAGGCTTCATGGCATTCCACGCAAGATTATTTTTGATAGGGATTCCCTCTTCACTTCTTCCTTTTGGAAGGCATTACAGGAAACAATGGGCACCAAGCTCAACTTCAGTATAGCCTATCATCCATAAACAGATGGATAGACAAAGTGGGTTAACCAGGTGTTAGAGGATATGCTTCGCATGTACATCATGAATCATTAGACCAGATGGGAGGAGTACCTTCATTTAGTAGAGTTTTCCTATAACAATGGGCATCACACTTCTTTGGGGATGCCACCTTTACAGGCTTTGTATGGCAGACCTTGCAGGACACCTCTGAATTGGGGCCGTATTGAGGATAGAGTGGCCATAGGTCCTAAAATGGTTTGTGATATGGAGCAGCAGGTAATTTTGATTAGACAATGCCTTAGAGAGGCACATGATAGGCAGAAGAAGTATGCAGATGCAAAGAGGATAGACCAGAGTTACATGGTTGGGGACAAAGTTTTCTTGAGAGTGCGGCCACATAAGAGTCCAATCCGTTATGGAAAGGGTTCTAAGCTCGCACCTTGCTTTGTCGGACCATTTGAGAACCTTGAGAGGATAGGACCAGTTGCTTATCACCTAGATTTGCCACCTAGCCTGTCACACATCCATGATGTGTTTCATGTTTCAGTTTTGAGGAAGTATATCTATGATGAATCTCATATTTTAGATTGGGATGCCTTGCAGGTGGAGTCAGATGGGCAGCTAGCTTTGGAGCCCATTCACATTTTGGCTTGCCGGATGTTGGCCCTTCGAGGTCAAGAGCTGGACCAGGTTAGGGTCCAGTGGGATTGCTATGATGAGGTTACAGCTTCATGGGAGGATGCAACACGTATGAGATCACAATACCCTCATCTTTTTGCTGAACTCCAGGAGGAAGTTCATGCTTAGAGGAGGAGGGTGTGAGGCCTTAACCCGACCCATTCTAGCATTTCAGTGATTTTCATGTTGGAAATATTATGGATATAGAACTTTATATGATCCCGAGAATTGGATAATATTGATATATTGGTGCTTCATTTCTATGCATTATGAATATAGAATTTTATACGATTCTAGAATAGGGTAGCATTGAGATGGTGTATGTCATTATTTGATTTGCAGGACTTTATTATGATGCTAGAAATATGATGCATATCTTATGAATGGATTAAATTTATGAAGATTATGATAATTGCTTATGTGGATTTGCCTTGTTATATGGTAAATTGATTTGTATGATGTCAATTGTATGCAGAGTGATTGATTTGTATTCTCATTTATGTGTTTAATATTATATGATGCTATTGGGAAGTACTAATGTGTAATTGAGATGTGCAAGAGAATTATCCATGTGACCATGGAAACATTATGGAGAATCAAGCCTAGGCCTATCTACGTTCATAAAACCAAGGGTTGTCTATTTGGAGAGACAACACCCCGTATGTATCGTATTTTATTCATAAATATAAATGTTTGAATGTGTGTAAATTGTATTTATTAAAATGTTTAAATCATTCAAGAGAGACAATTGTCATGTGTGTATTGGTGATGTGAAATTATTTTTGTAGTGTCACTTGACACATATGTTGTATGTCATGTTGGCAATTGTCATGTCACCTTTTTGAGAGAATTATTTATTTTTAATTGTTATGTTTTTCAATTTTTTCTTCAAGGTTCCAAGAAATCTAGGATAGTGAGCCATAAGGAGGGACTACTCAGATTTGACCCATAGGTAAACTATAGGTGGACTTTCTAAGGGCTAGACCAACTCCTAGAGTTAGTTTTGGAGCTTTTTTATTGGGCCTCATGGGGTACCTATGGGTGAAGGCCAAATTTGGCCATGTGTCCTTCCCCTAGGACTTGTTTTACCTCCCAAAAAAGTGGGTTTTCCTAGATGGCCAAATTTCATCTTTAGGAGTGCCATCCTTGGTTAGATAACCTTCTTGGCATGTGTCATTCCTCTTCCCCATTTCATTCCTCTTCTTGAGGTGCCTTGGTTAGGGAGTGTGTAAGACCTTGGGAAGACCAACCAATGGGAGCCTCTCACTCTATCCAAGAGATTGGAAAGAGTGGGAGAAGCCTTCTTAGGCAAGAGATTGAGACTTAATGAGTTAATCACCCACTCTCCATCTTTAGAGATCTTGCAATTTTGAAAGAAACCTAGTTTTAGAATATAATTTTTGGCTAAGTGTTGTAGAAAAGATTTGTGGAATTGGGCTGCTCTTCTCTAAGCTATCCCTAGAAAACCCTTGGCAGATTCAAGGTTGGTGCATTTTCTTACTTGTATGTTGGAAATCTGTTTGTAGGAATGCTTGAATGTAAATGTTGTTTTTCATTGTTTTTCTATTGTGAAAATGTTATGTGATCTTTCTCTTATTTATTTTTATGCATTTTCTTGTGTTTTGGGAGTATCCAAGGCCTTCTTACCCTTGGGAGGGTAGAATGGTCTTGGGGGTGGAAGGAGTTTGATAGCCTTAGAGTGAGAGGCTCTCATTATGAGAGTGATCTCAAGGGTTTGTTGATGTGACCCTTGCTGCATAGTTTTGTTTATGCATTCGGGGGTCATAAGGGGAGAAAGTATGGCATGTATACCTTGGGGTCATAAGGATGTTGGGTTAAGATGGATTCTTGTTGTGTTCTTCGTTGCCATGAGTTGGCTGTGATCTAGTATCTTGTAGTTCTCCTCAAGGTACTTGGTCCACTTCCACCCATGTAAATATCACATTATGTGATGAAGTTTCAGCCTTGGGATGGGAATGTGTTTGCTTGAGTTTATCCCTTGCTTGTTTGTGTTTGCTTGAGTGTAACCCATCTAAGACTTGGTTCTCCAAGCTCGGGGGTGGATTCTAGTATGCCTAGGCTGGGAGGTGAGCACTCCATGGTCACAACCTTAAGATTTGTATGCAGGTTGCTTGGAAAAGAAGGAAAAAAGAAAGCTAGGAGTTGCTGGATTTACTTTAGTTGCAGAAAGAAAAAAAAAAAAAGAATAAAATTAGTTGCAGAAATGTGTTTATTTATTTAAGTCCTCATTTATTAGGAATGAGAGAATAGTTGGGTATTTCACCCATTTGTAGAGGATGACAAATTGTATTCAAGATATTCTTATGAGAAAAGTGTTTTGAGTGGAATTCTATCATTTATCTGAAATCTGCCTTTTATTTAAATATGTCTTTTAACTAAATTCTACCATCTATTTATCTCTGTAAATTATATAAAGAAAAAAAAAAGAAATGCAAAAAGTGAAATGATAATGTTTTAAGTGTTTTTCTGTAGTATTTAAATGTTGTTGTTATTGTATTTATTACTGTCATTTTTCTACTTCAAAAATGCAGAAAGCTAAAGTAGACAAATGTAAATTTACTTTTCCCTATAGTTAACTATTAGAAGTTAAAAATAAAAGAAATGTTGTAGATAGATCTGTTAGTTTAAAAAGTCTGTTGTCATGTGTTTTAAAGGAAAATTTATATATGCACAGATTTAGAAAACCAGAAATTACAAATAGTTTTATGTCTAATTTTAATGCAGAAATGAACTTTTGACATATTTAACAAGCTGTTAAATCTCATAGTCATAATATTGTCAATGCTCCATAATAAAAATCTATTTAATCCAACTAGATGAATATTTGTATATATGTATAACTAGATCACATTTTGTATAAAGAAAAGAAAAGGAGAAATGAACGTGTATCTATTTTATGCTGTCATTAATTTGCTATTTCCTGCATGTTTCTTTTTTTTAAAAAAGGAAGAGATTTTAACCCTAGAGAATGAAAGATATATATTTATATATCTATATATATAAAATTGTTTTGGGAGGGCCGAAACCCTTACCCCTCTCCGGAAGGCACTGCAAGCCGCGTCCGCCACTGTGGGCATCTGCAGTGGGTGGCATCGGTGCCACCACTGTTGGTACCCATAGTGGGTGGAGCTGCATCCACCACTGTGGGCAACCATAGTGGGCGGTGTCAGCGCCACCACTATGGGTGACCAAAGTGGGCGGCGTCAGGGCTGCCATTATGGGTAACCATAGTGAGCGGCATGGGGCCACCACTGTGGGTATCCACAGTGGATCCCCATGGTCTCCTTCACCCCTGCCTTGGCCCTTAAACCTTCGCCGCCCTGCCTCCATTCGACCGCCATCTCCATGGCCGCTGCCTCATGGCTGCCATACCCTGCAACATACACAAAACACACACACACACACAAAAAAAAAGAAAATAATAAACCCTAACCCAATTTCAGGTTAGGGTAAAAGCAAAGAGAAAAGGAAAAGTATTTTAGTTGATTAAAATGCAACCCTAACCCAATTTTTGGTTAGGGTTAGCATTTAAATAATAAAAATATATTAGAAATGCAACCCTAGCCCATATTCGGGTTAGGGTTAGCATGCAAAAATAAAAGAGAGATTGGAATTGTAGTTTTTATTATAACTTTTACAATTAGGGTTTTTGGTGTAAATTGTAGTATTATAATTAGTTGGTATAGATGGATTATTTAATTTAACACCATATTTATATATCCTATATATGAAGGGGTAGGTATAAATTTAGATTTGTTTTTCCAATTGCACATATATATTATATATGCTATATTTATTCATATAGGTATATATATGTGTGTGTGTGTGTGTGTGTGTGTTAGGGGTCCCACAGATACTGAGAGGGGGGGGTGAATCAGTATCTAACCGGTAATAAGAATTTCTTAAGTTAAAACCTGCAAAACATAATATAACAGTGTACCGGTGTGCAAGAAATAATGCAATAAACAGAATCAAGAATATCCACATGAAAAGTACACCATAACACAAGATGTTTAACGAGGAAACTGGGTGTGAGAAAAACCTCGGTGGGATTTGTGACCCATAATATTCACTCACTGGCCAATAAGAGAATATTACTCATAATAGGGGCCTGCACATGCAGGAAGGCCAACTGCCTAGAGGTCACTGCTCAATGGGAAGTCACACTAACTTACAATGAGGATTATATTAATCTAATAACTTGTATTGCTTTACAATAACATCTCCAATGCTAGATTCAGTACTAGTTCCTACTCTGTTCTTTACATATACCCTTGACCTATATTTCAGACATTAAGTCTGCCTAATAATTTTCTTTTATGCTCCTACAACCTTTTTTTTAAATGTCTACAATGATATCCTTTATATATAAGAGTCATTTTACAATTTGCCAAGTCGGCTTACAATAATAAACAAAATATTACATAACAAAAATCCTGTCGGCCTTTGTGCTGGTATACTTGTTTTCTTTTGTGTTGGTACCGGTGTCCTGAGTGATCTACTGATGCTAGTGCACTATCTTGCCGGTGTAATGCTTTGCTAGTATAATGTCTTGCTCGTGCCATAGGATTGCAAGGTTGCCATCAATGAAAAAACCTTCAATCACATACAATGTCTCATTGCAGTGTCCATATGCCAACAATCTCCCCCTTTGGCATTGATGGCAACACTCATGAGAAATTTCAAAAAGTATCCAAAAATGTGTATTCCAAAAATGTTACCAAAAATGTTTACCAAAAAAAATGTGAGAGCTCACCCTGAGCATATGATTTCTGTGTTTTGAATTTTCTCATCCCACCACTCCCCTTTGGCATCAATGACAAAGGTTGTCAAGATGTCAGTAGAGTTTGTAGTTTCATCTATCCATATCCTCAACCTTGTAGCTAGCTAGTTATTATCTGAAAAAGGTCTCCCAAAATTAAGTTTATACTATCCATAAACTTCTTACTGTCCTTTATTGTTGTCTCAATTCTCTTTACTGTACCGGTGAGATGCTGCAAATGCTCTGTCGGTGTTTTGCTTCCCTGTGTTAATGCCTTTGAAATTTCCTTCCGTAGAGATGCTAAATAGTCCAATCTTGGACTTAGTTTAGATCTCAAATGTTTGCCTTGTTTATTATTCTTTCTTTTTCCCTTTCTAATTTGAGTAGTTCTTCCTCAAAATTTGCTATCTTCTCTTCAAAAACTGATAGTGAATCCGATGAGTTGACAAAGTTGTCTGCAAGTTTGTTTATCTCATCTTGTGCCTTGCTTATTTTCTTGTCAATATCTACAATCAAAAAGTTTGTTTTACATGTATCTTTATACAGATTTTTGTATTCTTTTAACAAACTACATAGTTCTGGTAGAAGTGTGTCAAAATTGTTGTTACACTTCTTTATTTCCTCATCAAAGAATTTCTGTTTTTCTTTTTCTACCTTATCCTTCACTGATTCTTCCTTTATTTTCTCAATGTTTTCAGAAATATATTTACACAATGTATCCAATTGTCCTAAGGAATCTTTATTATCTATATTACAGTTGAGAGCTATTACCTTCAAAATTGGTATGGAATCATCAATTGCTTTATAAGCCTGTGAGCTGCAGTCAGTTATTTTCTTGATAGAGTCAAGTAATACCTCAGTCACATTTGTTGACTTGAATACTGATGATGATCCAACAATTTGAGTACCGGTGGAAGTAACCATGCTTGTATTAACCTCTGGCAAGTCAGTTTTTGTTTGAATTTCTTTTAGCACTGGTTCTGCTACTTCACTACTTACCGATGGCACTGTTTCCTTATGTACCTGTTCTAGAGCCTTTAGCTATGTTGGTTTCTCTGTATGTTGTGTTGTCTCTATCTATGACTCAGTCTCTACCTTTTTCTCTATATCTTCTATCATTTTCTCTGTTTCCCCTGCTACCGGAGGCTCATTAGCCATGTCTGACTTATTGGTTGTATCTTTATCTACTATTATGTTGATCTTCTAAGTATCAACATTCATAGTATATAGGACTTTAGAATTAGGATTGTTATCCTCTACATCCATACTTTCTACTATCGGTTGATCTTTAGTAGTTGTTATGTTCATCGGTGGGGGTAGGTTGTCTTTAACTTTGATGCTTGGTGGTCCACCAGCTTTGCCTTTCCCCTTGTCTCTATCTTTTTGATATACCTTAATAGGTTTAGGGTTTTTGTACTCTTCCTATTTTTCTTTGTCAACCAGGAATATATCCCATCCATCTTCTATTTCCTCTGTCACTTTAGTAACTCTTCCTACCATTAGTGAAATATGCCAGTGTGCAGTAGAGAATACTGACCAATTTGCTTGAGGAATCAAGTCATCAATTTCCTTTGGAGAGTTTAAGAGATATAAAACAAGTAGCTTCTCTATTTTTATTTTCTTATCTAATTCTATGACTGCTTGCCTTCTGGCCTCAAGTCTTTTGAATAAATCATCAGGAATTTCATTCACTACTTCCATCAAAAATTTCTTATACATGTCCATATGCAATATAACACTATTCTCAACTTGCTCTTTCTCATCAGCAGTTAGAGTGTCATAAATTTTCTCTATGTTCTTCAATTCTCCTTCCTCTGTGATTTCATTTAGTAGTACATCAAGAGGTGCCAAGTCTCTATTTGTCCTTTTCTTCTTCTTAGGGTTAAGCTTTTTCTTTGGTGTGGCCTTTCTAACTGGAGATCTTACTGCTTGTTGCTTTTGCCTTGTTCTTCTAGGTGAAGGAGTGGTTGCCAGTGAGGGATCTCTTTTTCTAACAACTCTTTTAAAAGTTGCTAGGATGTCACCTTCTGAAGAAGTACCTACCGGTGATAGGTGAGTTTCAAGTTGTGGAGCTGCCAACTCATCCTCTGTTATGCCGGTTTTCTTCAATACATCTTCCTTAATGGCTTTTGCTTGTCTGGATCCTTTCCTCACAAATGCCTCAACCTTCTTTACTCTTTTCTTTGATTGTATTTGGCTTTCTATGGTTTCAGTACTACCAAATACTTCTTCCTTAGGTTCATTTGGGGCTTCCAAAAGTGTTTTAGCATAAGTTTCAACTATGTGATCATCTGTCTCATAGCCCATCTTGGTTACCCAAATTGTTCTTGGGATGACTGCTTCCATCCAGATTTCATCTTTCTTAATAACAAAGCATATGTCATCTTTGTATTTGTCTACTATTTTCTGGGATAACCTTATTCTTTTCTTCATTTTGGTCTTTAATGCTTGGAAAAAGTCATGAATATTGTTCTCCTTGTTCTCACCCATGGTATTGAACAGTTCAGTCAATTGTTTTCCTACCGATATGTCATATCCAAGTTCTTTATAACCTATACTGGGAACCTATTTTGTTATGTGTAGCATTAGGCATACTAACAGATTTCCAAATCTGAAAGTTCCTTTCTTGTCCTTCTTGATCTTTCCAAGGTTGTCAATTAGTTCATCCTTTAACCATTCACATATGTCAATTTTTTCATTGTCTATTACCATATCATAAGCACTCTTAATGCATAAACTTGAAATTGAGTTAAGTCTATTAGCATGAGTGGCTTTATAACCTAATATCATACTGATGAATCTCACATTGATATCTTTTACATCATTAACCCTTAGAGACCTCTTGTCGAATGTTGCACCAGTTAGTTTTGTAACTAGGTCGTTGGGAACCTTTTTGGTTTTAACTAGTCTCTTACCAGTGGTCGGTAACCTTGTGACAACTTTCACAGCTTCCTTGGTGATCTTATGGATTGCATCTAACCAGAAAAATTCTCCATGAAGTCTGCTTAAAACTATCCTAATCACATCCTTAGGAAATTCAGGAATGCTAAGGATTTCTATGAATCCTAGGGTTTCAATAATCTTGTGTTCATCTTTAACATTGCCGGTATCATCACATATCATAGTTTTATACATGGTTTTGATTTCCTCATTTCCTAACTCTTCAATGTTACAATGGATGTACATTCTAGGGTCTTCAGCATATACAACTCCCTTAGGGATTTTAGAAAAAGCACCTACGGTATCATCCTTCTTTGCTATCTCGGGAACTAACTAAAATATGAGCCTAGGTCTTTTAATTACTTCAACTACAGTAGGGTTTGCTATGTATTCAATTGTAGAGGTGGATGCCATGATTAAATACCTTATACTACATTGGATGGATGATTGCCTAGAGTGTGCCTGCTTCTTGTTCGAAATGCCTTAGCTCGGAATCTTCGTGCTCTCCGAAAATTTGAAATCACGGTGAAATGAAATGGAGCCAAAACCTTATTTTTATAATATCTTTTCACCATCTACCACATTTATTGCATGCCGGTTAAGTATTCACTTAACATTGTCTGCCGGTAATAAGTAATTTTCAACTTCTTATCTCTAACCGAGGGAATAATTAGCACGTGTCATTTGATTGCCAAACCCTCAAGGAAATTTTCTTCAATTAGATGAAGAACTTCCTGTCGGTGGAGCACTGCTCTGTCCTATCGATGAAGCATCATTTTGTTCTACTAGTGAAACATTGGTTGGTTCTACCGATGGAGAAGTATTCCCAATATTTAGATTAGCTTTTCTAATCCATTGTTTTGAGAATTCTTGCTTAACCTCTTCAACTTTTTCTTTACCTTTCAAGCTAGCACTTTTGTTGTCTACCAGTGTTCCTTTACTTCTACAAAATTTAGCAATATGCCCAATCTTGTTACATGCATAACAAGTTATATTATTATTTTGAATAGCTTTCCCATAACCTATGCCAGTTTGTGTTCTACATTGATTTGATAAATTCCCAAATCTTCCACAAACACAACATCTCACAGTCATTTTGCAGTTTTAAGAGTTGTGACCAACTTTGTTGCATTTTGAACATTGACTGGTGGGTGTGTTGATATTCTGATAATTCCTAGATCTACATTCATTTGCTCTATGACCATACTTATTACAGTTAAAGCATTTTCCATTGAATTTATAAGCATTAGGTTGTCTTACCAGTTTTCTGTGATCCTGAGTATTTGCAGTACCGGAGCTTTCATCAACTTCAAAGCCAATTCCAGAAGTGTCACCTTTAGGTTTTTGATTCTTCAGCAAGGTACCAAGTTCCTCTGAGCTTTTCTTGAATTTTTCTTTGTGTTGATTTGTAGTTTCAAGTTCTTTTTCCAAGATTTCTTTTTATCTCATCAGTTCATTTGATTCATTCTGAGTATGCATCAAATCTGTCTTCAACATGTCATTTTCATAGCTAAGTCTTGTGTTCTCATTTGCTGCATCACTTAGTCTTCTGGTCAATTCTTCTTCATTCTTCTTCCTATCCTCAATTTCTTTGCAAAATCTCATAGTCATATCCTGCATTTCATTTTTTGTTGTCATGATCTCTTGTTTCAACTTGCTTATCATATCATTAAGTGATTCCTTTTCATCATTTTCATTTTGCAATTTTTCACAAAGTTCTCTTCTCTTATTTCTAGCAACAGTAAAATTTTCTTGAAGTGCCTGAATGATATCCTGAGCTGCCCTTAAATCATCTTCTAATTTGATATTTTTCAATTTTTCCACATCATAGTCTGTAAGAGCTCCTTCAAGTTGCTTCATCAGATTTTCCATCTTTACCGGTGTCAAGATCTTCCTCAAGCTGTTAGGCCTCTGAAAATAGAGGACCAAGCTCTGATACCAATTGTTAGGGGTCCCACAGATAATGAGAGGGGGGGGTGAATCAGTATCTAACCGGTAATAAGAATTTCTTAAGTTAAAACATGCAGAATATAATATAACAGTGTACCAGTATGCAAGAAATAATGCAATAAATAGAATCAAGAAAATCCAAATGAAAAGTACACCATAACACAAGATTTTTAACAAGGAAACTCGGTGTGGGAAAAACCTCGGTGGGATTTGTGACCCACAATATTCACTCACTGGCCAATAAGAGAATATTACTCACAATAGGGCCTTGGACATGGAGGAAGGCCAACTGCCTAGAGCTCATTGCTCAATGGGAAGTCACACTGACTTACAATAAGGATTATATTAATCCAATAACTTGTACTGCTTTACAATAGCATGTCCAATACCAAATTCAGTACCGGTTCCTGCTCTGTTCTTTACATATACCCTTGACCTATATTTCACACATTAGGTCTGCCTAGTAATTTTCTTTTATGCTCCTACATCCTTTTTTTTTAAATGTCTACAATGATCTCCTTTATATATAAGAGTCATTTTACAATTTTCCAAGTCGGCTTACAATAATAAACAAAATATTACATAACAAAAATCCTATCGGCCTTTGTGCTGGTATACTTGTTTACTTCTGTGCCCGTGTCGGTGTCCTGAGTGATTTGCTGATGCTGGTGCACTCTCTTGCCAGTGTAATGCTTTGCCGGTATAATGTCTTGCCACTACCATAGGATTGCAAGGTTGCTATCAATGACAAAACCTTCAATCACATACAATGTCTCATTGGAGTGTCTATATGCCAACAATCTCCCCCTTTGGCATTGATGGCAACACTCATGAGAAATTTCAAAAAGTATCAAAAAATGTGTAGTCCAAGAATGTTACCAAAAATGTTTACCAAAAAAAATGTGAGAGCTCCCCCTGAGCATATGATTTGTGTGTTTTGAATTTTCTCATCCCATTGCTCCCCCTTTGGCATCAATGACAAAGGTTGTCAAGATGTCAGTAGAGTTTGTAGTTTCATCTATCCATATCCTCAACCTTGTAGCTGGGTAGTTATTATCTGAAAAAGATCTCCCAAAATTAAGTTTATACTATCCATAAACTTCTTAATGTCCTTTATTGCTGTCTCAGTTCTCTTTACTGTACCGGTGAGATGCTGCAAATGCTCTGCCAGTGTTTTGCTTCCCTGTGTTAATGCCTCTGAAATTTCCTTCTGCAGAGATTCTAAATAGTCCAATCTTGGACTTAGTTTAGATCTCAAATGTTTTGCCTTGTTTATTATTCTTTCTTTTTCCCTTTCTAATTTGAGTAGTTCTTCCTCAAAATTTGCTATCTTCTCTTCAAAAATTGATAGTGAATCCAGTGAGTTGACAAAATTGTCTGCAAGTTTATTTATCTCATCTTGTGCCTTGCTTATTTTCTTGTCAATACCTACAGTCAAAAAGTTTGTTTTACATGTATCTTTATATAGATTTTTGTATTCTTTTAACAAACTACATAGTTCCGATAGAAGTGTGTCAAAATCTCTGTTACACTTCTTTATTTCCTCATCAAAGAATTTCTATTTTTCTTTTTCTACCTTATCTTTCACTAATTCTTCCTTTATTTTCTCAATGTTTTCAAAAATACACAATGTATCCAATTGTCCTAAAGAATCTTTATTATCTATATTATAGTTGGGAGCTATTACCTTCAAAATTGGTATAGAATCATCAATTGCTTTATAAGCCTGTGAGCTACAGTCAGTTATTTTCTTGATAGAGTCAAGTAATACCTCAATCACATTTGTTGACTTGAATACTGATGATGATCCAACAATCTAAGTACCGGTGGAAGTAACCATGCTTGTATTGACCTCTGGCAGGTCAGTTTGTGTCTGCATTTCTTTTAGCACTGGTTTTCCTACTTCACTACTTACCGGTGGCACTGTTTCCTTATGTACCTGTTCCGGAGCCTTTAGCTCTGTTGGTTTCTCTGTATGTTGTGTTGTCTCTTTCTATGACTCAGTCTCTGCCTTTTTCTCTGTATCTTCTGCTGGTTTCTCTGTTTCCCCTGCTACTGGAGGCTCATTAGCCATGTCTGACTTATTGGTTGTATCTTTATCTACTATTATGTTGATCTTCTAAGTATCAACATTCACAGTATATAGGACTTCAGAATTAGGATTGTTATCCTCTACATCCATACTTTCTGCTATTGGTTGATCTTTAGTAGTTGTTATTTTCACCGGTGGGGGTAGGTTGTCTTTAACTTTGATGCTTGGTGGTCCACCAACTTTGCCTTTCCCCTTGTCTCTATCTTTCTGATATACCTTTATAGGTTTAGGGTTTCTATACTCTTCCTATTTTTCTTTGTCAACCAGGAATATATCCCATCCATCTTCTATTTCCTCTATCACTTTAGTAACTCTTCCTACCATTAGTGAAATATGTCGATGTGTAGTAGAGAATACTGACCGGTTTGCTTGAGCAATCAAGTCATCAATTTCATTTGGAGAGTTTACCGGATATACAGCAAGTAGCTTCTCTATTTTTATTTTCTTATCTAATTCTATGACTGCTTGCCTTCTGGCCTCAAGTCTTTTGAATAAATCATCAGGAATTTCATTTGCTACTTCCATCAAAAATTTCTTGTACATGTCCATATGCAATATAACACTGTTCTCAACTTTCTCTTTCTCATCAGCAGTTAGAGTGTCAAAAATTTTCTCTATGTTCTTCGGTTTTCCTTCCTCTATGATTTCATTTAGTAGTACATCAAGAGGTGCCAAGTCTTTGTTTGTCCTTTTCTTCTTAGGTGTCATCTTTTTCTTTGGTGTGGTCTTTCTAACTGGAGATCTTACTGCTTGTTGCTTTTGCCTTGTTCTTCTAGGTGAAGGAGTGGTTGCCGGTGAGGGATCTCTTTTTCTAACAACTCTTTTAAAAGTCGTTGGCATGTCACCTTCCGAAGAAGTACCTACCGATGATAGGTTAGTTTAAGGTTGTGGAGCTGCCAACTCATCCTCTGTTATGCTGGTTTTCTTCAATACATCTTCCTTAATGGCTTGTGCTTGTCTGGATCATTTCCTCACAAATGCCTCAACCTTCTTTACTCTTTTCTTTGATTGTATTTGGCTTTCTATGGTTTCAGTACTACCAAATACTTCTTCCTTAGGTTCATTGGGGGTTTCTAGAAGTGGTTTATCATAAGTTTCAACTATGTGATCATCTATCTCATAGCCCATCTCAGTTACCCAAATTGTTCTTGGGATGACCGCTTCCACCCAAATTTCATCTTTCTTAATAACAAAGCATATGTCATCTTTGTATTTGTCTACTATTTTCTGGGATAACCTTATTCTTTTCTTCATTTTGGTCTTTAATGCTTGGAAAAAGTCATGAATATTGTTCTCCTTGTTCTCATTCATGGTATTGAATAGTTCAGTCAATTTTTTTCCTACCGGTATGTCATATCCAGGTTCTTTATAACCTATATCGAGAACTTGTTTTGTTATGTGTAGCATTAGGCATACTAACAGATTTCCAAATCTGAAAGTTCCTTTCTTGTCCTTCTTGATCTTTCCAAGGTTGTCAATTAGTTCATCCTTTAACCATTCACATATGTCAATTTTTGCATTGTCTGTTACCATATCATAAGCACTCTTAATGCATAAACTTGAAATTGAGTTAAGTCTATTAGCATGAGTGGCTTTATAACCTAATATCATACTGATGAATCTCACATTGATATCTTTTACATCATTAACCCTTAGAGACCTCTTGTTGAATGTTGCACCAGTTAGTTTTGTAACTAGGTCATTGGGAACCTTTTTGGTTTTATCTGGTCTCTTACCGGTGGTCGGTAACCCTGTGACAACTTTCACAGCTTCCTTGGTGATCTTATGGATTGCATCTAACCAGAAAAATTCTCCAAGAACTTTGCTTAAAACTATCCTAATCACATCCTTAGGAAATTCAGGAATGCTAAGGATTTCTGTGAATCCTAGGGTTTCAATAATCTTGTGTTCATCTTTAACATTGCCAGTATCATCACATATCACAGTTTTATACATGGTTTTGATTTCCTCAACTCCTAACTTGTCATGCCCAAAATTTAGGGTAGAACAGGATAATTTTTTTTTTAAAACATAACTTGTAAAAGCATTAAATCAACAAATATAACTACAACATGAATTGTCATAACTATGTTTAGAGTTGACTAAGTAATCAAAATGAATAAAATAAAACCGGTGTTCTAATGAATAGTTTTGAGAGTGACTTTAACCTACTTGTCAATAATTAAATAGTGAATTTAACTGGGGCAACTAAAAAGGTCGATCATAGTTGCAAGTGCCTATTTTTCTTATAGAGTTTTAACCATAGGCGTTCATGTTTAGGAGAGTTAAAAATTGAACCCTTTAGCCCAGCAAACCACCTTTAAATGTTAACTTCCCTAGTCGTTTAATATCCTAACACCCTAATTTGCTTAATTAAAATTTAATAAAGTCTACCGATTTCAATTTGTAAATATCTCATTTCATTTAGATACGCAATTAAATATTAACTGCAGAAAATATTCCAATTCATAACATCCCAATTAAATAAATATTTAACCTCTTTTATATATATTTTTTTTTGACATCTCAATATTTTTTTATTTAAAATAAAAAATAAAGAATAAATCATAATCCCTCTTAATATTTATTTCATAATCATTTTAAATTATAAAAGAATAAACATTAACCCCATTAATATTTATCTCATAGTCGTCTCCACCAATTTATTCATATACCTATTTTCAACAAATAGTAATGTAATAGTTTTATATATATATATATATATATATATAAATAACAACATAATATATATATATTAAATTTTCTAAGGTATTGTCCATGCAACCCTACCCTTCTCTTTTCTTTATTATAAAATGGGCTCTTTCTATTATTTGTTATATCTTTTTTTTTTTCAACACATTCTTACCCTAACCCTACTCGAGCTAGGGTTTTTTTTTTTTTTTTCCTTCTTGCTTGACTCGGGACTGTGCAGGGCCGAATGGGAGGCGGCGGTAGAGGGAAAAGTGTTTTGTTTTAAAAGGGGGAGTGGCGGTGAGCGGTGCGGCCAAGGCCGCCCATTGTGGAAGGCACAGTGTTCGGCCTGGCCAAGCCACTATGCACTGCACAGTGTTCAGCCCTGCCGACCACTGTGCACTGCACAATGCTCAGCTTGCTAACCCACTATGCTTTGCACAGTGGTCGGCCCCGCTGACCCACTATGTTTTACACAGTGGTAGGCCACCGTCCACTGTGCATTGCATAGTGGGTTTGGCTCGGCCGACCCCTGCCCCATGGTAAGTGTTTTTTTTATTTAAATTAAAAATAAATTAAATATATATATATATATATATTTATATATACATATATATATATAAATATATTTATATATCTATCCTTTAAATATTTATATATATTTGTATATCTGGGTCCAATTTTTTATATATATATATATATACATAATTTAGAAAATGAGTTTTTTTTTATTTTTTATTTTTTTTTTTTGAATACTTTCCTTTACTCCTAAGTATAGGCATGCAATTTTTGTCTATATATATATATATATATGTAATTAAATATATACTTGAATATAAATATGTGTTGTAGCTAGGGTATACTTTTCTAAGCAATACTTATACAACTATTTTATTTCTATCTTCAGCTATATAAATGTCTAAATTTAATGGTTTTACCAGCAACTAAGTAAATCTTGATTTTATTTAATAAAGACTATATTAGATTGTGATTATCATTTCTGAAATAAATAAATTTACAAACTTTGCAAAAATCTACAGCAACTAATTAAAAGACAGATTTGGATTATCTTATGCGTAAAGTAACTGACTAATTTTAGTTAATTTCATATAGCAACTGTAAAAAGTTAATTTTACATAGACTAGATAAACCATCTATCTTAGATATTATTTTCTGTAACAAAAGGAAAGACAATTTCTAGAACTATATTGTTCTAATTTGCATTTACAGAGGACCGAACTATATGTTTTATTTTCAGCCTACAATATGCATGCAATTCTAATTTATTCCTTTCCTATTTTATTTTATTTTAAATGCATAATAATGAGATAAATTTCTTGCTATTCAAATTTTCATACACACATCAAATATAAAATTTTCTTTTGAACTTTGGAGAAACTAATTTAGGAATACTCATTTCTTTTCTGCAATAAATAGCATACTAAAATATTACAATTTTTTTTTTTTCTTTTAAAAATGTATCTCAAAGACACTATTATCTCTTTACAATGGGTCTCTCATTTCTAATAAATAAGGACTTTTTCAAATAATAATTACATTCACAAATAGTTTACTGCAACAAATATCTTCTGCAAGCTTCCACTTGTCCTATTCTTTTCTTTCGACAACCTGTATTTTAAATCAAAGCTATGACCATGGAGTGCTCACCTCCCGAGCTCGAAGAACCAAGCCCTAGATGGGAAACAAACATGCAAACACAAAGGACAGAATGCACACAAATACAAACACACTCCCATCCCGGCTACACTGCACCACCCATTGGTGATGTCTTTTCAAGGGTGGTAGTGGACCAAATACCCTAAGGAGACTGCAAGTATGGTAAAACAAATAGCCAGCTCATGGCGAACCAAAACATATAGCCACCTCATGGAAAACCAAATACATCAAGTATAACAAAATCAACCCCTTATTCCTTATGCTCCCCAAGGCATTCATGCTTTATTTCCCTCCTTATGACCCCCAATGCATAAACAAGCCATGTAGCAAGGGTCACATAAATTCCCTTGTGATCGCTCTCATAATGAGAGTCTCTCACTCGAGGGCTATCACTTCTACCACCCACAAGATCCTCCTCTCTCCCAAGAGTAGGAGGTCTTAATTACTCCCAAAACACATACAATGTATAAACATAAAATACCAAATAAGTTTCCAAGAGAACATGCACGGAAAGTAGTCTTTTACACAAACATTACTTTAAAACACATGCAGTAAGAAATCATTATAAAAAAAATACAACCAACCTTAAACTACCCAAAGGTATGCTAGTTTTTTTGAGGATGAGCAGCCCAATTCCACGGTTCTTCTCTTTCTACCCTTAGCCAAAATTCTCAAACCAAATTCCATCTTTTTCTTTACAAAATTCTTTTGTCTCCAAAAATGGAGAGTGGGTGATTACCCACTAATTTTCTAATTCTTGCTTAAGAAGCCCTTTGTGAGAGTTCTCACAAGTTTCCAAAAATTGAAAAGGAAGATAAGGTAAAATGGGAAAGGGAACTCTCATTTGAAAGGGAAGGTTTACAACTCAGTTAAAGTCTTCTAATTTCCATTTTCGCACAACTCAGAAAAGTCACTTTTTAGGGTGTCTAAAAGGTCACATGGGAGTAGAAACTTGCCTAAAATTACCCCTAACCCTTAGGTATACCTTATGGGCTTTAGGAAACCCTGTCAAACTACCCTTAGGTGTCCATTTAACCCTTTTCTAACCCCTCTGAAGTTTATTTTCGGGTCAAACCTATGTTGACCATCCCAAAGATTCTTTACCCAAGGCATTTATGAGATCAAATTACATTAATTGAAAAAGCTATAGTTAATCAATTCCCTCCAAGAGACAAATTTAAAAATTCAAACATAAATCCACACGTGTCAAGTGACACAAAGAAAATACTTTTACAAAATAATACATGAAATCATGTCTCTTGTTGGATTTAAATAAGTCAATTAAATAACATTTAACACACATGCATCATTTACTATTACGAATAAAATACGACACAAACGGGGTGTTGTCTCTCCAAATAGACAAACCCTAGTTTTACGAACATACATAGGTCTAGGTTTGGTTCTCCGTAATATTTCCATGGTCACATGAATATCTTTTCTTGCGCCACTCAAATACACATTAGTAATTTCCAATAACCTCGTATAATATTAAACACATGAATTAGAATACACACCAAACACTTCGCATACAATTTACATTTGAACAATTCAATATATCTCATATCCAATTAAATCCACATAAGCAATTATCATAATTCTCATAATTTTGGTCCACACATAAAACATACATCTTAATTCTATCATCATAATTAAAGTCCTGCAAATCCAATAATGACATACATCATCTCCAATTTATCCTATTCTAGAATCATATAGAGTTCTTTATCGTAAAGCATATAAATGAAGCATCAACATTCATCAATGTTATCCAATCACGAAATCATATAAGTTCTACATCCACACATAGCTGACATACGTTAAATCAAGATTATCCAGTCAATGGATCTTTTAGGACTTCAAATTCATAACATATCAAAATGTACACCACAAGGTGCAATAACTCTATAACTTGGTCCAATTACCTTTCTCACCAATCTATCTGTCTAACACAGTTCATTCTATTGAATTATAAGACATTTATTAATAGGGTCAAACATGGTTAGCTAAGTTAATCAAAGATGGGTTTGGGGAAGGCCTTACATAACTCTTCAATGTTACAGTGGATGTACATTCTAGGGTCTTCAACATATACAACTCCCTTAGGGATTTGAGAAAAAGCACATAAGGTATCATCCTTCTTTGCTATCTCAGGAACTAACTAAAATATGGGCCTAGGTCTTTTAATTACTTCAACTATAGTAGGGTTTTCTATGTATTCAATTGCAGAGGTGGATGCCATGATTAAATACCTTTTACTGCCTTGGATGGATGATTTCCTGGAGTGTGCTTGCTTCTTGTTCGAAATGCCTTAGCTCGGAATCTTCACGCTCTTTGAAAATTTGAAATCATGGTGAAATGAAATGGAGCCAAAACCTTATTTTTATAATGTCTTTTTGCCATCTACCACATTTATTGCATGTCGGTTAAGTATTCACTTAACATTGTCTGCCGGTAATAAGTAATTTTCAACTTCTTATCTCTAACTGAGGGAATAATTAGCACATGTGTCATTTGATTGCCAAACCCTCAAGGAAATTTTCTTCAATTAGATGAAGAACTTCTTGCCAGTGGAGCACTGCTCTGTCCTGCTGGTGAAGCATCATTTTGTCCTACTAGTGAAGCATTGGTTGGTTCTACCGGTGGAGAAGTATTCCCAATATTTAGATCAGCTTTTCTAATCCATTGTTTTGAGAATTCTTGCTTAACCTCTTCAACTTTTTCTTTACCTTTCAAGCTAGCACTTTTGTTGTCTACCAATGTTCCTTTACTTCTACAAAATTTAGCAATATGCCCAATCTTGTTACATGCATAACAAGTTACATTATTCTTTTGAATAGCTTTCCCATAACCTATGTCGGTTTGTGTTCTGCATCGATTTGATAAAAGTCCAAATCTTCCACAAACATAACATCTCACATTCATTCTATAGTTTTCAGAGTTGTGACCAACTTTGTTGCATTTTGAACATTGACCAGTGGGTGTGTTGATATTCTGATAATTCCTAGATCTAAATTCATTTGCTCTATGACCATACTTATTATAGTTAAACCATTTTCCATTGAATTTATAAGCATTAGGTTGTCTTACCAGTTTTCTGTGATCCTGAGTATTTGCAATACTGGAGCTTTCACCAACTTCAAAGCCAATTCCAGAAGTGTCACCTTTAGGTTTCTGATTCTTCAGCAAAGTACCAAGTTCCTCTGAGCTTTTGTTGAATTTTTCTTTGTGTTGATTTGCAGTTTCCAATTCTCTTTCCAAGATTTCTTTTTGTCTCATCAGTTCATTTGATTCATTCTGAGTATGCATCAAATCTATCTTCAACATGTCATTTTCATAGCTAAGTCTTGTGTTCTCATTTGCTGCATCACTTAGTCTTCTGGTCAATTCTTCTTCATTCTTCTTCCTATCCTCAATTTCTTTGCAAAATCTCATAGTCATATCCTGCATTTCATTTTTTGTTGTCATGATCTCTTGTTTCAACTTGCTTATCATATCATTAAGTGATTCCTTTTCATCATTTTCATTTTGCAATTTTTCACAAAGTTCTCTTCTCTTATTTCTGGCAACAGTAAAATTTTCTTGAAGTGCCTGAATGATATCCTGAGCTGCCCTTAAATCATCTTCTAATTTGATATTTTTCAATTTTTCTACATCATAGTCTGTAAGAGCTCCTTCAAGTTGCTTCATCATATTTTCCATCTTTATTGGTGTCAAGATCTTCCTCAAGCTATTAGGCTTCTGCAAATAGAGGACCAGGCTCTGATACCAATTGTTAGGGGTCCCACAAATACTGAGAGGGGGGGTGAATTAGTATCTAACCGGTAATAAGAATTTCTTAAGTTAAAACATGCAGAACATAATATAACAGTATACCGGTATGCAAGAAATAATGCAATAAATAGAATCAAGAATATCCACATGAAAAGTACACAATAACACAAGATGTTTAATGAGGAAACCCGGTGTGGGAAAAACCTTGGTGGGATTTGTGACCCACAATATTCACTCACTAGCCAATAAGAGAATATTACTCACAATAGGGGTCTGCACATGCAGGAAAGCCAACTACCTAGAGCTCACTGCTCAATGGGAAGTCACACTGACTTACAATAAGGATTATATTAGTCCAATAACTTGTACTGCTTTACAATAGCATCTCCAATGCCAAATTCAGTACCAGTTCCTGCTCTATTCTTTACATATACCCTTGACCTATATTTCGCACATTAGGTCTGCCTAATAATTTTCTTTTATGCTCCTACATCCTTTTTTAAAAAATGTCTACAATGATCTCCTTTATATATAAGAGTCATTTTACAATTTGCCAAGTCGGCTTACAATAATAAACAAAATATTACATAACAAAAATCCTGTCGGCCTCTGTGCTGGTATACTTGTTTTCTTTTGTGCCGATGCCTGTATCCTGAGTGATCTACTGATGCTAGTGCACTATCTTACCGGTGTAATGCTTTGCTGGTATAATGTCTTGCCGGTGCCATAAGATTGCAAGGTTGCCATCAATGACAAAACCTTCAATCACATACAATGTCTCATTGGGTTATATATATATATATATATATATATATATATATATATATATAAGAGGTTAAGCTGAAACCAATTTTATTTTATTTTATTAATAAATATTAATGAACGGTTAAGTAATAATTAGACCCCTTTAACTTTTAGCTGAAATTAAATTGGGGGATTAATTTTATATAGTTCTAATATCGCAATTATTGACGTAATTTTATCAAGGATTATTAATAAGGATATTTCATAGATAATTTTTGTACTTAATTAATGTGGACGTCAAGATAAATTTAATTTGGGGGAAATTTGTAAATAAAAATTATTAATTATTTTATACGAATTTTTAACCTATGAGGCCAATAATGACCAAATTATTAAATAGTCAAAATTTGAAGGTTTAGGGGAAATTAAAATTGACTATAGTGTAAATTATATTTATTTGGCAAATAACATTTTTGAATTTGTAACCTTATTGGTTAAATTTAAATAATGAATTTGAATGCGCCCAATTAATTCATTTTAAATTTAAGATAACATTATCATTATTTTGGCTTGGAATGTTTTAATGCTATCAAGATGTTTAAATATCTCTTGACTATGATTGGCGGTAAATTAATTAGGCTGATTAAATTAATTAAATTGTGATGATCATCTTAGGAAATAATTAGTCTTCATGAACTAATGTTGCCCTATTGATTGAGTTAATTATTCCAATCCTAGTAAAAAATAATATCTACATCTTAGTTAAGACAAAACTCAATTGATTTCTTTATAAATGTAGATTATTCTGAGTTTATGATGTTCAAAAAAAAATTGTTGTTCCATTTTTGCCCAAAAGTTTGGGAACGACAAGATGGCTCCACATGTCCATCAGGCGAGTGCCTTGTGTTATTATGTTATTATGTTATGAGGATGGCATGTGATGACACTCCACTCCTACATGTGTTCCCCTTTTGTGAGTTATGATTATGCTTATTGGAGGATTTATGTCTTGATGAGTTTAACGCATTTGAGAGTTTATTCTTGTGGTTTTGTGTGAGTTCTTTCTTGAGAGTCCTTGTGTGGTTAGTCTCCTTGGTTATAAGTGTCAGCCTAGATGTAGAGTGTGTGTTAAGACCTTGTGTCATCTCCTAGCACGAGGGATGGTTCCTTTGGTTCCACATGGTCGGGTGGTTGGTGCTTTTAAACCAATGGGATGTTCCTGTGTTTGGATTCTTCTTACGTGAATGAGGATGCTTCTTTAGATTGTTCATGGATAATAATTGCAAAAAGAAAGTAAATGATGATGCGATTTATGTAATGAAATTCTTATGTAATGGTTGTAAAAGAAGTCATGTATATGAGAAATGACTATGTTGTTCTAGTTATAGTGATAGCTTTTGATTATGGTAGATGATTGTTATGTTGAACCTTGAGTTGTAGTGTAACAAATTTATATTAAATTAAATGGATGCATGAGATGTGGATTGTTAGGCCCAATATGGAAAACTAATGTACTGAGAGGGGAGGGGTGAATCAGTACTTCAAAACTTTTCTTCAACAATAACTTTACTGTTATGCATAAACCAAATAGCGCAGTAACATAATATAAAGCTAAAACAAATAGATAACAATCATACATGATTCACTCCATAACACATATATTTTGGTTACACAAAAACTCTTGGTTAGAGAGAAAAACTATGGTGGGGATGGCACCCACAACTTCACTACTGCAATAATAAAGGTTGCTCATTTAGAGCTACATGCTTAGCTATTTCTGATAGCTTACCCTGTTCTGTTAGATCTACCTTGCTAAAGGATTTTACAACACTTAAACTAAATGTTGCACCTGGTTAAAGGCTTTACAATTTATAGACTTGATTAGAGTCTTTTACCCTGTTAAAGGTTTCTCTTACAACTTCAAAATATTACAATAAAATCATTACAAATATCTGCAATTTTACATCTGGAATGTTATAGCAGATTCTATGTGCTCAGAATAAGATTACCTTGCTTATAGCATACCTTGGTAACCCATATAGTAACTTGGTAAACCCTTCTATTTACTCTGTTCTTTGATTGATCTCTGAAATCCTTCTCGGTGACCTCTGTGTCTCTGTAATAGTCATAAAGCTTAGTGCTTTCACATGTCTTGCTTTGTATATTTCTGTCATGCTACATGTATATTTCTGATCTTAATCCATGTTGTATAAATAGATCTCTTATAATGGTGATCCATTCATTGCTTCGATCTTACAAACATGTTTTATCAAATGAATAACCATGCAAAATATTTCATTGGTTAGATGACCTCAAAATTATACACAATCTTTAAGTGCAATTTCCAATGTGATAATGGTTGGATATTCCTTGATCTTGTAACACATTTTCATATGTATGTCTAGGTTCAATGAATCTGGTAACACGTTTCACTCAGTGTATAACAACTCAGTGTGTCATCTTCGCTGCTCGGTAGACATGGAATGATACTCGGTAGACAGCTCGGTGTATACTGCGCTCTGAGACTACTTTCTTCTATAACCAACTAGACTGTGCATACCGACTGAATATATCGGTAGAGATAACTGACTAGAGTATATAGAATAACTTTGAACATAAAACTAATGGCAACTTGATAAGTAGTAACAGTGGATAACTATTGTTGTTCGAAACTAAATGATGCATTTTGTATTCTTGATAAGCCACATAAAAATAAAATAGTATAAATGTTATGCTAATGGTATTAGATTTGAAATGATGTCTTTAACTAATGATTTAAGTAGAAAAAATGTTATGTCTTGGTAAGATGTATGAGTATGAGTAATATTGGAAAGTATCTTAGGACATGTTTATGAGTTGTGATTAAAGAATTTAAAATTATAGTATCATACTTCGTAGATAGTGATCTAATGATTGAGTTGAAATCTTATAATGCTTGGGATGTAATTGAAGGTTCCTTATGAAATATTGTATGGATGTTCTTAGTGAATGAATTACTAATCTTATTAATGGAAATTACTAGTAAGTGTATGGGTAGATGGTAAAATGAATGCTTGTCTTTTAGGAAAGGATTATAATGTATCATGTGTTAGGGTTTAAGACTATATCTCCATTTGGTGGATGCTATTAGTGGTTATGGAATTAGGATATTGTATCATAGTTTGTAGTGAGATGATTGTTGGTTAATTGATACAGTGTAAGTGATTTTATGAGTATTAAACAATCTATGGGTTAAATGTTTAAGGAGACTCTATGAGTATTGCATTATGTGCTTTAGGAATCATGATGAAGTAATAAGTATGCTAGAAGCATAGAATCATAAAAGATTATGTGGAAGTTAATCATAAATGGAAATTATGTTAATGCAATGTAAGGATTAATCTTGATATATGAATGGTGATGTTCATAGTCGAAGGTTGGTTAAAGGTAATAGGAACATTTGGACTTGGTGTATAAAATGAATCTAAGTGAAAAGGGAAATAGATGTGCATTGAAAGATAGAATCTCATGTTAAATGAAAGATTAAGTAGATTGCATATCATGAGTGTTAGGTATTGCTATGATGTACCTATGTGTGTATAATGATTAAGATTATGTGGTTGATCTAGAAGAAAGTAAATGCTTATTTCTTATGTAGGTAGATTAAGTAATGGCGTTGAGATACCCTAGGGAGTTAGTAGTAATGATTTAATGTATTCCGCTTGCATAATTGTTCGAATAGATTGAGTGATTTACTCTATGTTCATAACACTTAATTGTTGTTGTGTGCTCACTACATTTCTTATGAGATGTTATGTGTTGTATTGTAAAAAAAGAAATTAAATTAACGCGTTTTTAGCTATATTTCTCTGAGGTATTTTGGCAGGTATTACAATATGATTAGTTTTTCCAGATTTTGTTGTTTGGGTAGTGAAATGTCATTTTGAAGTTAGAGTTACCTTTATGGCTTTGAGAGGTCATAACTTAAGCATACAGAGTCGGATTTTGGACCTCGAATAGTCTACAAAAAGTTCCTAGAGAGAACTACACTTTAGTTCACATTTGGAGTAGATTTGAGATGATTTATAAGATGATATTTTGTTCTAAGATATTTATGGGTTCTCTTGACTAAGGTGACATTATGAGTTTATGACATGTTTACATATTAGAGATTTGGATTTGATGTCATTGTACACTCGATGTTATATCTCGATTTCTCTCATATTGACATGTTTATCAGTTTGAGTATGTATGTTGCATTGTTGGGTTTACAAGTTGTGCATTGTTGTAGGTAGTCTATACTTACAGGATTGCATTTATGACTTCGATATGGGTTGTCTATGCCCATAGATCTTTCATTGTTGATGTATATTCAGATTTGTGGCTTGGTTTAGTCACATGGTTTGTTGATTTTATTGTCATGTTGAAGAGAGATGTTACTAGTTACAATCATGGTGGAGGACCTATTGTTGTTGACTATGTGATGCTGACAGGTTTGACACATTGGGAGTTAGATGCTTATTTTGTGGATGTGATCATGATGCCATGATTGTTCCTTGTGCTTAGGGATTTTGACATGACATGATTGGATTTGTAGGTGTTTTTATTGATGATGATTTGATTTGGATTCCTAATTGGCTATGGCGGTGTGTCTTCTTATGTTGAGGATAATGGTTACTTTGACTTTTGGGAGCTCATGATGTTGACTTTGAGTTCTTTGATTTTTATATGGCTTTGGTTGATTCTCATGTTAGAGGATGGTATTATCATGATGTCATGGATAGCTTGGTTACATATTTTAGTGGGATCTTTTGGCAATGATGATGTAGCGGTGTAGGATTGATTCCTAATTGTTTGTTGATAGTTTTGTATCTTCTTGGCTAGGAGTTCATGGTTTACTTGACATTATTAACATTTCAGTTGTATGTGTGTAGACCCAGATGATATTCATTTAGAAGATGGTAATCACAATGCTATGGAGACCTTGGTATCACGGTTTAGTGGGAGCTTGTAGCAGTGATGTGTATTCACCATTGGATGGTATATGATCTTCTTAGTGTGCAGATGTTTGGAGGATGCCTTAGATCTTATTGTTGTAGAAGGATCTTTCACATTTGTGGTTATACTAATAGGAGATGGTGATCTTCATGATATTTGAGGATGTTGACATCTTGATGGCTCAAGGAGTCATTGGTTGAGGTGTGGTTTATGCTTTCATTTGATATGTTATCCTTGTTTGGATGGATGATATTATGTCATGGTATGCCCTTGATTACTAGCTTAGATTTTTTGGCATGATATGGTTATTTGATATGTTCATATGGAGCATTTTATCTCTTTGGAGGATATGGTTAGAACATTTTGTCATACTTATGTTTCTGATTTTGTGGTTGGAGCTTGGACAGTGATCTTGGTGGTTCTCTTTTTATTGGGTACATGATCATTTTCTTGATTACTTCATGGTGGTGCTATGTTGCATTTGGATTTTGGCATGGATTGATTGGTTACAGGTACTCATGGATACATGGAGACATATGTGATGTTGATATTCTCTTATGATTAGAGACATGTGTTGATATGGTTGATGGTTTCAACTGGAAGTCCGAGGAGAATTCACCTAGTATAGACTTGAGAGGATATTGTTCTTAGATGAGTCATGATGACTTGGATATCTTGGATGAGCATTCTTTCCCCACTCTTGGTCTACTTAGAGGTTTACTACTTGAGAGGTATTGTCCATTGTTACTTTTAGATGCATTATGTTTATGCTTATCTTTCATGGATATGGATCTTGAGCTATGGATAGATGGTTAGTTCTGGAGGATTCAATTTAAGAGATGTTTAGCATTGGTTATCTCCTTGTGAATTTGAGTTATTATTATGATGGCATTCATAGATATTGAGTTTGGGAGATGGTATATTAGGACTATTCCCATGGAATTGGGAATGGTTTTATTTTGATCTTCTTGTTTATGAGAGGCTTACATCCATGTTGTTTATATGTTATATGAGTTTGTTTGGTCCAATGGACTGAATGGGTTTGGGTGTTGTTATGCTATTCTCATTTGGGTTTTTATGGAGGAGATCATACTTGACACAGTTGGCATTTAGAGGTGTATGTAGAGGACATGATATAGGTTTTGATTTGCAGTATTTCTCCCTTTGGTCTTGGTTATCTTCTTGGATATTCAATTTCACATTGCATTGGGTTTGAGGTTGTTTGGAGCTATGTGTTCACTAGCTTTATGTTCATGGTATGTCTTGTGGGAGATGACCTAGAGGTTCCTTTATCTCTTTATTTTGTTGGTTGTGGAGAACATGGGAGAGTTATGGAGACTTGTGGTGAGAGTTGTACTTGTAAGTTATTGGATTATATGTTATTCATATTGTTGTGGATGTTCTTTGATACTACATGGTTATGATTACACTTTCTATGTGATGCTATTGGTGGGAGTTTCCACATGTACATATGTGATAGGTATTGCACTTGGAGATTATGGTTGCATGTTATGGGTTGTATATGTTGATGTTATGAGATTCACTTGATATTGTAGACGTCTAAAAATGGTCAACGCTTGCAGAGTCATACTTTAACATTTGCGCATTGCCTTATTTTAGGGTTTTTGCATCGCATTAACATTTCTTCTATGTTGCGCACTTGGTCTTTATCATTTGCAAGCATCAAGTCCTTCTTCTACATTCCTCATTTTTCTCATTTTCAAATTTGGTCTTGTCGATAACAATCTTCAGTCATGATTTTGGTCGATCTTATCCTATCGCATCAACATGTGTGCACATGTATCATCATTTTGGACATTGTCAATCCTAATCGATGATAGAATTAGGGTTTTGTCCTCTTGTCCATTTTGTCATTTTGCGATCGATTTGTCATCGATCCTTGTCCTCTTGTCAATCTTGTCTTTTTGCATTCGATTTGTCATCGATCATTGTACTCGTAAATCTCATCATTTTGCGATCGATTCATCATCGATCCTTGTCCTTTTCAATTATGTCAATTTGGATCAATTAGTCATTGTTCCTCGTCAATTGGCGCCTATCAATTTGATCTCCTTGTCAATCTTGGTCAATTTGTCATTGATTTTTGTCAATCAATTTTAATCATTGATCAACACTAGTCCTTTGTCAGTCAGAATCATGATCAAATCAACTCTACATCAATTATCTTTTGTCAAGACCTAATTGTCGTCCTTGCATTTCTAATTCATCTTCTAGGGTTTTATGATTTATTCATTTAATCTTGTTTGTCATTTTCCCTCTAGGTTAAATAATTTATTTATTTATCCTAAGTCTTCTTGTCACAATTAAATATTTATTTAATTGGCTAATTAATTCCCCCTCTTTTTGTGAATTAATTAATGAATGAAAAATTATTAATTAATTCACCTAATTTTCTAATTTCATCAATTTCTAATTTCCTAATTTCCAATTCATCATTTCTAACCTTATTTCTAATTCCTAATTTCCACTTCATTTTCTAAATTCAATTTCCACCTAATCAATTCCTCTCTAGTCTCTCCCTATTTTTGTGCTTCGGTGGAAGCATGAATTTCTCATGCATCATACCGTTGGCATAGCAAGATGTCATAGGCTTTTAGTCTTCTAACCTTTGCATTGGCAATATGTCATAATTCATGACATAGAAGGTGTCATAACCTTCTTTCTTCAACTCAATTTTGCCATTTTTGAAATCAATTGCCTCTAATATCAATTTCATGCTAATCTTGTCCTCTCTCCAATTTATCTATAAATTGGACGAGTTTCTTCAATCAAGAGAGGACATTTTCAAATCGGGATCGATCAATCACATTTTCGAGTAACCTTATGCTACAGATTTCATCAACAACTTGCTTTCCACTTGCAAATTCACTTTGTAGGTGAGAACAACATCAAATTGGAAGGTGAAAGAAGAACAATGGAGCCATATGAAGGAGATATATGTATTTGGTTTGCTTTGATTTCATGCAATTTGAATATCTTGTCTTCATGTTTTCATTGATTAGATTAGGATTGCTTTCATTGCAGTTTTAGGTTTTGTGATTGTCCTAATTGTTATTTGCTTTGATGAATCCTCAATTTCCTAGTCTACATTTTGGTGAACCTGACGTGAACTAACCATTTAACCATGTTTTGAGTGCCTTTTGAGCTATTTGCAGGTGAAAAACTCAAGAAACAGAGCAACTCAGAGTTTTCTGGACACTTCTGTGCCTGTGTAGAAGGGATCTGCACCTGTGTAGGAGGGATCTGTGCCTATCTTAGGGAGATTTGTGCCTCTGTAGGAGGGATTTGTGCCTATGTTAAGGAGATCTGCGCTTGTGTTAAGGAGATCTGTGCCTATGTAAGGCTAGAAATAGGGGTAAAAATTAGTTGTTTTTCTTGCAAGTTTGTTTGTTTGCAATCTGTTTCTTTCATTAGGGTTTTTCCTTGGTACCAATTCTCTGTGCAGCATCTTGGCGTTATGTATGATGAAGACAAAAATGCAACTACTAATGAATCTTATGCAGGGCGCGGTCAAAGACTCATATTAAAACATCTTGTTTGCAAATTTTTAAAGTAGTTGCACATTTCGTTTCTTAAAGGATAATGAACGCCATGCATGCTTTGTTTGTTTTCAATTTGATTGCATGTTTTAACCCTTAGAATTGGGCCTACCTCCCATTCTTCCTGGCACTTCGCACAGGCATTAGTGAGAGGGAACAACCCTAAGTGGTGACGGGCTAAAGCCAAGCTCTTCCGAACCACTCTAAATAACTGTGGATGCAACGAAAGTTGTAGACAACGGGTGCTGGAATGGTATTGCGACTATTTATTCGCCAGATCAATACCCACCCGAACGGATGCCCTTACTAGAATCTCTTGTTTAGAGGCCAAAATCCTTCTATCTGTTGGCTCAGGCATTGTGATATGCGCATGCCGAAGACACCTCTCATGTACTCCTTAGTTAGAGATAGCAAGTTCTTGGGAAGTGATGCCCCTTGAACTCGAAGCTTGGTATGCCCGAGAAGTGAGTGCACTATAAGGGGGAGCTAGTGCTACCAAGCATCTAGCTATCCAGCTAAGTGTTGTATTTTATGGTTAGAGGATTCAACAGATATTGCCCTTGCCAACCATAGGATTTGTTGTGAATGAGCATGATTGTCTTGGGTCTAAGTCCAAACATCTTATCTTTTGTGATTGTCAAAAGTTGAATTATACAATTGTCACAAAACATCATTTGTCAAACAAGTCCAAACATTGTCCAAACAAGGTTTTAAAAAGAGAACATTCATCCAACAAAGTTCAAAACATGGCTTTCAAACACATTGGAAAACTTTGTCTCAACATTCATGTCACTTTAGGCTAGGTTTTGCATAGTCCAACTTAGGTCCTAGGGCATATTGTCATCTCCTTTCATTTTAGTCCTTTTCATTGCAAGCGTCCTCATTTTGCACTTAGGTTCAAAATCATTTCCCTAAGTTTGCATTTCATTGTCATATCCAAGCTAGATTTCCATTTAGGTGACATTCGTGCATTATCCTTGTCATGCTAAAATTAGGTCTTGCCTAGGTTGCATTTTGCATATTCCAAGTCATTGGTCTTTGCATATCCTTATCATTGTATTGTCATCTTGTCTTGGCTTCATCTTGTCATATCATATCCTTAGGTCATTTTCATGTCATATCCTAAGTCACTGTCATAATCATTGCCTTCTTGCATTTAGTCTCAAAAATTTGGTTTGTCAAACTTGAAAAAAATCAAACACTTTGGATGATACCCTAAGTTGTTGTTAAGAAGTCTTGACCTTGTCTAAATTTTGTCTTTTTATTAATATCATTTTTGTCAAACCTAGCTTAGTATCCAAGCATATAGGTGAGACATTGTCAATTTTTCCTATTGTCATTTGGTCCTTTGTCCTTTAAGGTCTTGGCTTCATTTCAACTTCCCAAGGTTGAGTCTTTAGATTTGCATTCCAAGAAGTTTGTCAAAATATTGAAAACAACAAAAACATAGGTTGCATTCTTGCCATAGATTGCATTTTCATCTATTTAGTTTGCATTTAGTTGCATATCATACATCATCCTTGAAAAATTCCAAAAATATTGCATTTGCATAGTGACATGCCTGTTGAAACAAGGTGAAAATCTAAGAAGATGGGCAAACCAACATATCAACCCATTGACAACATATCAAACTCACAGTCTCAAACTAATCAAACAGTACAAATTGAAAGTTCGTCAAACACATCATTACCACCATATGGAATGGTTCAACTTGGACCACCTCCATTATATGAACCAGTGTTTGTACCCATGAAACCGGTATATGGGAGTGTTCCACCAACACCAAGAGGAAATGCACCTTTTGATTGGAATCAACCAAACCTGCAACATGAAATTCAAACATTACATAAGGAACAAACTCTTTCACAAGGATTTCGTTTAGATCAAGCAATTCAACAAGAAATAAATCCAAATGTTTTACCAGATTCTTCATCAGATTCTGATGCTTCCGATGATGTTGATATGTTCCTTAAAGATTTGAAGTTGACAAAAAAGATGGATAAATTCTTGAATAAGGTCTTTAAGATGTTCCCACAAAAATATCTTGACATGATGAGTAATGTGACCACCTCAAGTGAGCAACTTAAGGTGCAAAAACAACAAGGTGGTGAGCTATTAAGTTTCTCTCCACATCCAAATGAAGACAACGTGCAACAAGAAACTCAACACACCTTGATGAGTAAACGTGCTTCAAAAACGTTGATAGTGACTATTCCACGAAAGTCACCATTAGAAACAATAAAGAATCGGTTATTTAATACAACACCTTTAACACAAGATCAAATGAGGGCCACACAAATATTGACAGTTGTCCCTCAACAAGAAATGATTCCTCGAATAATTACAAGTGGATCAAAATCTAAGATGCAAGAAAGCTTTACGACTAGAATGCCTGATCTTACCAATGTCCAAAACAATTCCACAATGCAACAAAGTTCCTATGTCTCATTAAGTTCAATATATTTGCCAAATACTCAAGTACCTGTTATGTAATATCTTATGACAAATCCTTCGATAATGGCAACACAAAGAGCCACAAATAGTGGTTTGCACCAACAACAAATGTTACAACAATTGAGTAATACACAAAAGGCACAATTGAATGTGCAAACAAGCAATGCACAACAAAAACAATATTGCATTCAACAACATGTTGTGGTGTCTTTTGCACCATTACAAGTTAATTCAAACTTGCAACCACCACAGTGGATTGGACAAACAACACAGCAAGTCAATGTGAGTGCCATACCCCATCTAAAAGAGAAACAAAAGAAACCTCACAACAAAGTTTTTTGCGAATGATGGGATTTACATCAGGACAACAACAATTGGCACAAAGTCAGCAAATTCTGGTCCGTCAGCATCAACAACAACATGTACCTCACTATGTGCCAAGAAAAACAAGTTATCATACTTCACAACCACAATTGATGTCTGTGCAATATCAACAACACCCTCAATTGCAATATCAACCAAGGCTACCAATGATGATCCCACCACAAGAAGCACAGCAACAAGGTCAATGTCAAGGCACGACACAACCACAACAACAAGAGCTATATCAAGAACTTTATATGCCAGAGACACCAAAGACAACAATTTCTAAGCATCAACAACCAATGGAGAGCAGGATGTATCGACAAAGAGTACACCCAAGAGTGAATTATGAACATCCAAAATCTTTGACACCTGACACATTTGCACAATAGCTTGAGAAGTTGTAACGACAATTCGATGCATTGGAAACCAAAGGGACAAAGAAATTGTACACAGATCAAGATTTATGTCCTAATCCATTTGACAAGAGCTTGTACATGCATCCCTTCCCTAAGCATTTTGAGGCACCTAATTTTGAGAAATATAAAGGGAACGGCAATCCAAAAGACCATATTTGACCATTTTTCATAGCATGTACTGAAGTGAGCTATGAGGAAACATATTTGATGTGCTTATTCACACGAAGTCTCACAAGACAAGCCATGGATTGGTATTCACATTTGCCAGGGAACATAAAGACATGGTCGGAATTGGCTCAAAAGTTTATATCCCACTTCGCATTCAAAATTGACAATGAAGTGACCATGTCAGATTTATGCAACACCAAGCAAAAGCAAGGTGAACCATTAGTGACTTTCTTGCAAAGATGGCGAAGTTTGTATAGTCGTTCTTCCCTAGATATACCTGAAGAACAACAAGTGAACTTATTTATTCAAAATTTGGTCCCAGAAATGATGTATGAACTCAAATTGAAAAGTCCCAGTACCATTGAGAAACTCATTAAGAAAGGGATGAACATTGAAACTGCTCTTGTAGCTAAGGGACTCATTAAGCTCAACAAAGACAGTGATAACACAAACAATTCAGGGGACAGAAATAGATTTTGGTACAAAAACAAGAATGTCACTAATGATGGAGTTGTCGACGCAAGAACGGTGAATGCAAATCAACCCACGTTCACAATAAAGAAATTGAGTGCTCCTAATATGTCAACTATGGAACAAAATCAAACACCAGCAAGCAATGTTACTCAACAACCACAATACCAACAATATACTCAACAATACACTCAACAATATAATCAACAACAAGGTCAGCAACAAAACTAGCAACGAAAACCTTTCCGATCAAGGGATGGGCCTCCTCGACAGTTTATGCCATTGGGAGAGCCTATTGAGTCAGTAATGAAACAATTAATACAAGCAAAGTTTATCAAGTTACCAGATATCAAGGAAGAACCATTGGTAAAGCCGCATTGGTGGAATGATAATGCATATTGTGAATACCATTGGTCAAAAGGACATAAAACCGCATCATGTTTTCAATTGAAACATATGATTCAAGACTTGTTAGATCAAGGGGTAATTGAGGTAGACCCACCCAACATGACCTCTAACACTGATCATACAATTTTCAAAACTCCTTTGCTTGATCATGACAAGGGTAAAGCATCTTCTTCAAACTCTACCAAAACAACGAATCTTAATTATGCAAATAATGGTTATAACAATGTCATCAATTGTTTTCAAGTGTCAAATGAGTATGTTTCTACCATAAGAATAAAGGGACAAGATCCTTCTTGCGCAGTCACTACTCGTCGATCCAAAATAGTCCTGAAAGGAGTTCCTACAATTCCTCCCAAATCAACTCCTATGAGTCAGTACAATCTCCTAGATCATCTGGGAAAGACACCTACACAAATATCAATTCTTGAGTTGTTGAAAATGTCCCCTATGCATCGCACAGTCCTAGATAAAGCTTTAAATGAGCCCACTGTCTCGACAGACATTGATGTTGACTAGTTTCAAGCCCGAATTGGACATCTAGTTGTTTCCCAACATGTCGCCTTTTCTAATAATGATATATCTCCTGATAAGCTTCCTCATAATGATCCTTTACATCTCAAAGTCTTTGTCCATAATTGCAAAATCCGATGAGTCTTGATAGATGGTGGAGCAGGTCTTAACATCTGTACCTTGAGGGTAGTCATTGGTCTTGGTTATATAGAAAATGACATTGATTCTTCCAGAAGAATAACAATCAAAGCATATGATGATGCTGAGCATCCATCTAAAGGGGTAATTTCATTGCCTATCAGAGTCAGTCCAGTGATAGAAAATACTTTGCTGTAGGTCCTAGACCTCAATCTCCCTTACAATATGATTCTTGGCCGTCCGTGGATCCATGCAATGAAAGCAGTTCCATCTACTTATCATTAGTGTTTAAAATATCCTTACAATGGGACTGAGATAACAATTCCAGGAGATCGTAATCCATTTCAATTTTGTGCTAATCTAAGGGATTCCTTGAAGCAATAAGTCCCAGTTAATAGAGAGGCCCACTCACATAATTATGTGGATCCTAATGAGTTGTTAGATGTTGTCAAAGGAAAATTGAAGATACAGGACCAAGGATGTAGAGAGTATTCAATGGCTCAAACATTCCTAATTGGGAATCTAGCAATATCTCCCAAATCACATGGCAAACCACATTTGTTGCAAAAGGAACCTAAGATAGTCATTCAATATCAGCCACCCACTACGTTTACAAGATGGGGTGAACTTGACAAGGAAACTTTGGATGATGATGTCATAGATTGGCTTTAGAAGGATCCAACTGAGACACCACCTGTCAGGTTGCCAGTGGAGCAGTACGGAAAAGGGTTTACTATGCTACAGAAAAAGGGATATGATGGTTGTAGTGGCTTGGGCCCGGAGAGGAAAGGAAGACTAGAACCTATTATACCCAAGATGCGACCTCCAACTTTAGGGTTAGGTTTTGTACCATTGAGAATTGGACCCTCGTCTACCAAAGTGACCACATGTAGAAAGGGGTGTGACTCTGATGATGAAATGACACCTGAGGATACTCAACCTGAAACTGATTCCAATGAATGGGAGTGGAGTTCCTTTTCTTCTAGCTCCTATGCCCTTGAAAATGTTTTCCTTGACCCTAATGATTTTCCCATGGAAGATAAACATGAAATAACTTTCCCACCTAAAACATGTCCTAATGCTTGGATAGAGTCATTCTGGGACCCAAGCTCCAAATCAAATATGAGCAGTTCAGACAGTGACAACATGGACGTTTACAACTTTACCATCTCGACCCTCTCTCTCCTTAAAACCGATGATGACATGCCCCTTGTCTATCCTCAGCTTATCCAACATGACCAACAAGAACCACTCACATTAGATTGTTTTCAAAATGACGAAGCAATTGCCGAATTTCTTGGACTACGAGAAGGCATACCACAAGGCGATTTACTATTGATCTAGATTCCATAGCATATTTTGGGGAGTCAACTCCATCTTCTAGTCATAAAAATGAAAAAGAAAAAGAAAAAGTAAAAAATCAAAAGAATGAGTCTTTGAGTGAAAACCGTAAGGCGCTCTCTGACCATGGAAAAGTAAAAATAAAGGACGTACCTCTGGGTGAAAACCTCTCTGAGGTGCCCAAAGGTGGAAGATTGGACATACCCCTATCAAGTTAGGATAAATCAACATTTCTTGTGGAAATGGCCAAAGAGATAAATTTGGGTACACCTGACAACGCTAAGGTCATTCATTTCGCTGCTTCTCTATCAAAATAGGAAAAGATAGATTTTGCCAATTTCTTTCTTGAGAAGAAGATCAGTTTTGTATGGTCCTATGTAGATATGCCCGGCCTTGATCCAAAATTAGTCCTTCATCACTTGCCATTAAAATTAGATGCCAAGCCCATCAAACAAAAACTCAGAAAGATGCATCCCCAGGTGGCTCTCTTGGTCAAGATGGAACTAAAAAAATTATTAGATGTGGGCTTTATCAGACCCATTGATTATGCAGACTGGATTTCAAATTTGGTACCAGTTAGCAAAGTAACTGGGGGCATCAGAATCTATACGGATTTTAGGGATCTCAATAAAGCATGCCCTAAAGATGACTTTCCACTGTTGAATATTGACATCATAGTTGACATGACTGTCGGATATGAGATGCTATCATTGATGGATGGTTTTTTTGGATATAATCAAATTCGCATTGCTCCTGAAGATCAACATAAGACTGCATTCACATGTGCTTGGGGTACCTACTACTGGAATGTGATGCCTTTTGGTCTTAAAAATGCTGGTGCAACATATCAAAGAGCTATGACGACAATTTTCCATGATTTTATGCATACTTTGATGGAAGACTATGTTTGATGACCTGTTATGCAAATCTGTCACAAGAGATAGTCATCTAGCCATCCTTGGCCCAATCTTTGATCGAATGGAAACCTACAAGCTTAGACTCAACCCAAAGAAATGTGTCTTTGGCGTCACAGCTGGCAAATTATTAGGGTACATTGTTTCTCATAGAGGCATCGAAGTAGACCCTGAAAAGGTTAAAGCAATAATGGATATGCCTCCTCCTTCAAATCTCCGTCAACTAAGAAGTCTACAAGGAAAGTTACAGTCAATCCGTCGGTTTATAGCTCAATTGGCAGACAAATGTCATCCCTTCTAGCATTTATTGCATAAAGGTGTCACTTTTAAATGGATTGAGTAATGTCAATCAGCATTTCAAACTCTCAAGGATTAGCTACTGTCGCCACCTATTCTAATGCCTCCTATAGAAGGGAAGCCATTCATATTGTATATCTCTGCAACTAAAATGGCATTGGGAGTTCTCTTAGCCCAACAAGATGAGAAAGGCAAAGAACGGGCTATTTATTATATCAGTCGGACACTACTAGGCTATGAGCTGAATTATTCAACTATTGAACAGGCATGTTTAGCAGTGGTCTTTGCAACATAGAAGCTTCGACACTATATGTTAATTCATTAGACATTGCTAGTTGCAAAAATTGATCCCTTAAAATACTTGCTTAGTCGGCCAGCTTTGACAGGTCGCCTGGCAAAGTGGGTTATGATCCTAAGTGAGTTTGATATTGAGTACATTGAGAGAAAGGCAATAAAAGGACAAATCATAGCGGATCAACTTGCAGAGGCACCTATTCATGATGATCATCCAATGTTGATGGATTTTCCAAATGAATCAGTCTTTGTTGTCACATCTTCTAATGAATGGAAATTATATTTTGATGGATCCCATACCAAATTCAGGTCTAGAGCAGGTATATTGTTTGTCACCCCTCAAGGTGATGCTATTCCCAAATCCTATAGAATAAATTTCCATTGCACCAATAATATTGCAGAATACGAAGCTTTGGTCATAGGACTCCGAGTAGCAATCCAATGGAACATTACACATTTACAAGTCTATGGAGATTCCTAGTTAGTCATCCATCAGGTAAATGATGACTATGAAACAAAAGACGAAAAGCTTCTTCCTTATAAGCATATGGTGGATTTCTTCAAGACAAAATTTATTGATATCCATTTCAGTCAAGTTCCGAGAATACGAAACAAGTCAGCAGATGCTATGGCAACTATTGCTTCCATGTTAAATATGCCCCATAATATGGACAGATGTGAATTTTTGGTCAAACAGTTGCTTGTCCCTTCTTTTGAGATTTCGATAGCAGATGTGATGTGTGTTCTTATTGGTCCTAATTCCCCATGGTACAATGACATCTATCGGTATTTGAAATCCCAAGCCTTACCACCTAACCTTTCCCCTAACCAATGCCAAGCCTTCATACACCAAACGGCCAAATATGTCATCATCGTAGACACCCTTTACCGTCGTTCTTTTGACCACACCCTCCTCAGGTGATTGGATTCTGACGAGGCACAAACGGCTTTACGTGAGGTTCATGATGGTATATGTGGGGGCCATTTCAATGGTCTGAGTCTAGCTAAAAAGTTGGTTTGTGCTGGATATTATTGGCCCACTATGGACAAGGATGCTCATGATTTTATCAAGAAATGCTACAAATGTCAAATACGCGGAAATTACATTCATGCGCCAGCCCAAGAACTTCACTCTGTCATATCTCCATGGCCCTTTTCTCAATGGGGATTGGATCTTATTGGCAAGATTCACTTGACATCTACAAACGGACACAAATTCATCATCACAGCCACAGAATACTTTACAAAATGGATTGAGGCTATCCCCATGACCTATATCACTGGTGTTCAAATTTCAAAGTTTCTACTAAATTATATCATATGCAGATATGGGGTTCCCCTTGCAATTGTCACAGATAATGGCCGTCCATTCAAAAATAAAGATGTCAAGGAACTCTGTGAAAAGTTTCGCATCCAACACCGTTTCTCTAGTCCTTACTATCCACAAAGTAATGGTCAAGACGAAGCATCAAATAAAACCATCATTAAGATCCTGAAAAAGGTTGTCAATGACGCTGGTCGAGATTGGCATGTACAGTTGAATCCAGCACTATGGGCTTATCATACTTCCATCCGCACACCTACTGGTGCAACACCTTATTCCTTGGTGTATGGTGCAGAAGCCATTTTACCCTTGGAAGTGGAAATTCCCTCTTTGCATGTTTCCCTGCAACATTTGATTGATGATGAGACATATAGATTCTCTCAGTTGCATCAGCTTGAGGTGTTAGATGAGAAACATCAGACAACCTTGACACATTTGCAATAATATCAAAACCATCTTCGCCGCTCTTGTAATAAGAAGTCAAAGGGTGACACTTCGAAGTGGGAGATCTGGTTTTAAAGGTAAACCCCAAGAATACACAATCTAATGACATCATCAAAGGAAAATTTGAGCCTAATTGGGTTGGACCTTTCATAGTTACTGCAGCCTATGGTTCGGGGGCATATCAGCTTGCAACCCCAGATGGTGAACCTCTGTCTGATCCTATAAACAATACGCACCTTCGAAAGTACTGGGCATAGTTTTTCTGTCAACAGTTCTTCACATATGATCCTAAAAAAATACAAAAAAAATCCAAAAACTCAAAAAATACAAAAAAAAAAAAAAAAACTCAAAAAATACAAAAAAATAAAAAAGAAACAAAAAAAAAGGGGTGAAATTTTTTGAAAAATAGTAAAGAAAAATAATTCGTCCTCTAGTGAAAACCTGGCAAACAGGCACTTTGGGCAAGTACCATGGTAAAAACCTGGCAAACAGGCACCATGTGTAAAAGACTATTGCTCTGTTACCTATCCTGACTCCTAGCTATATTTTGCTCCCGCGGGTTTATCACGGTTATCCTTACATTGACCCAATGTTCTGTTCCAAGCCTGCGATTGGTCAACATCATTGTCTTGCATACTCAGGTTTCCAATCCTTGTACATATGTTTTAGTCCTGGTTGCTGTATATGTCTGTCCAATTTTTATTGGGTGCTTGCCTTTGTCATGATCAATTACTGGCATTATTCCTGTGTGTGGATTGGAGCTTTAAAAATCCAAAAAAATTAAATAATGTCCTGAAAAAATCCCTAAAAATCAAATAATGTCCTAAAAAAATCCAAAAAAATCAAATAATGTCCTGAAAAAATCCCTAAAAAGTCAAATAAAGTCCTGAAAAACAAAACAAAAATATCCCCTCTGTGCATAGACAGATCGCTGAGCATACATCCAATGGCAATCAATCACACACTGCGCTTTCCTGCAACTCACGCATTCACAGATGAACTTTTCAATCAAACCAGACATTCAAACTGATTAAAATTGTCATATCAATCAATCAACATCAATATCATTTGTCCTTGTCACTACTATCATGGGTCTTATACAGGGTGTGGTATACTTGAAACCAGACTGTGTCTTGTCTTAGACGGGGTACCGCATTCCCTGAAACCAGACAGCATGATCATTCCTATTTTCCACTTTTGACAATGACAATCAGACCGTTTGTTTGACTTGGTCAAATTTGTGAGTCTTATCTTTTACTGATTTATCATGTTCTTATGTTGCTCGAGGATGTCACTGAGTGATTTAGAGTGATCGAGATGGTTCATGGTCCCTTTTGTTTTTTGGTTATGTTTGTTGTTTGTGGAATGTTTGTCACAAACTAGGGCAACTATATCATTGGGTATCTGTGATAAGTACGTTCACTTTGTGAACGCCGCACATACCTCAATTCTTGATGTATGCACCCTAGGATGCTTCACTCATTCCTTGTGTGCAATGTGTCTGTCTTTCGCAAAAGGGGTTCCATTTCAGCTCTGGCCTTCAATGCCATGATGCTCTGCATCTGCTTTGCTACATTAAATAAAGGTTCTCACCTACTTCTGTGCATTTGTGAAAGCAAGTTTTTATTCATCTCTAATTGTCCTCTGTCTACTTTCTTCCTACTAACATTTCTTCTGTCAATTTGGGCAGTCAGTTCGGTCTAGTTCTCCGATCTCCAAAAAACATAAGCTACATCCTGCATTCATTGATTAGTACATTTGCATTATATCAAGCCCATATCAAGGATTTTATCCATTTCATCTTATAAATGCATCCAAAAACATAAATATCATTAGTACATAAACAGTGCATAAGACATCCATACATGGAAATTAAACATAAGCCATAATACATTGCATCCCATCATATAGCTCCATATCATATCATATATCAACAAAAAAAGTATCGGAGTACAAAATTGGACTGTCTGTCCTAAGTATGGCCCGCAGGCTGTGTACATAATGTCAAACTATATATGTCTCTATCGTAAGGAGCATGTGCCTCTGTCATTGGGTGCTCCCTCTGTCCTCCTCATCCCTGCTATGTCTTGAGGATGAAGCCCCTCCTATTCCTGGTCCTGGCTGTGGTGGTCTCCTAGGTCCACTCACCCCCATGCTGCTCACTGACCTCCGAGAACGTGGCCTGCTCTCTATCCTTGATTGTGACTGATATGATGCTGCTCTTTGCTCTGGTGGAAATGCACTCTCATAGTGTCCTCAACTAGCATATCTCATCTCCGGTCTCTACCAACATTTGTGCCATCTCACATACACTGGAATCCCTAATCAACCCAATATACTTGGTCACTCTTTTCTCTGCTTGCTATGCCTGGGCTATTGTTGTATCTCGAGCCGCTATCAGTCTAGCTATCTCTACTCTAAACTGATCCTGCTCTATCCTCAAGATAGCATTCTATCTCTCTAATGTCGCAATGTGATCATGCTGACTCGCTATGGTGGCCCTACATATCTCCATCTCCTCTATGCTAGCTGTCTCCAGCTCTATGGGTATATCCTGCAATGACTCCTGATTGGCTGGATCTGGCTCATTCTCCTTGTCTTCCTCTCCATCCTCATCATCCCCTCCATCCTCGTCATCCTCCTCATCCTCATCACCTCTGTCCTTGTCATCCTCATCATCCTCATCATCTCCCTCCTCCTCTCCAGTGAGTGGGAAGTCCTCCTATCTCCTAAGTACCGAAATATCAGGTTCTGTCAAGGGCACAGGCCATCGTCGTGCAAACCATCGCTCATACTCCTCTGTCATCCCGACATCCACAACATCTGATCTCCAATCCCACTATCTCTGTTGTAGCTGTGTGAAGTCGGCATATGCTATGTGTGGCTGAATCATCCTCCCCCACTGACTCGTCTCTCTGTGAGATCAGTCAAAGTGTGCAGTCCCTCTCGATACATCCTGCCTCTCTCCAAACTATCATCTGACTCTCTCTGGTAGGTACATCTCAATCACTCTCTAGTGGTTCACTGGTCACCCAATCAGGTATCTCTCCTGTCTGCAATACGGTAGCTCATCACTATCATCTGACCATCCAGGGCAATCCTGATATGGCCTCCATGTGAACTCTCTCAATCTGTCTAGCTCATGTCGCCAATACAATATGTATCTGAACGGACCCTATCTCAATGTACCCCCATAACAGTACACATATGGTCGATGTGGTACTACCCATCTCTCTACAATCGGTCGACATATGGCTATGTGCTCAAATGCCCATACCTATAACAGTGGGACCCCATAGCTCAAAGTTTGCACCCTCTGATATGCTATCTGATGTAATTGAAAATATAGCATAGCAAGCACACATGGTCCCCATACGTACATAGTCCCCTCTATCACCATCCACTTTAGCACTCTTCCCCATCCAATAGGGAATCCATGTCCTCATCTATCACCTGCTAATAGGCATGCTATCACCATAGCTATCACTACATATCGCTGATCATACTCTGATGCCATGGTCTCCCAGCCAATCTCCCTCTCTACGATATCAAGGTCATCTGCATCGTAGTCAAATAATCTGCACAAAGCATCTCTCCCTGTCACTGGGTCATATACTATCATCTCCCCATGAATCCGAATGTGGAGGATACGCCACATGTCCTCTAGTGTCACAGTCGCCTCTCCATTCAGCAGATGGAAAGAGGAAGTCTCTGAATGCCATCGCTCTGCCAATGCGGTAAGTAGTCCTATGTTTTCCCTAATCTCGGGCATGAATGTAATATAGTATAATCTAAGTCCTGCTAATGTATCTATGTCCGTGCTCCTAAGTCTATGTTGCAACATGAAGCAGTCGGGTCTGTTCTCCCATGTAATCAATGGATACTGTCGACTCTGCATCACAATTGGGGCACACTTTGTCAGTTTTAGGGTTTTCTCCTAAGGGCTGCATTTCCTTATCTCATGCACCAATCAGGGTTTTTCTTATCTATTTTGACCTATCCTACCCTTATCCCTCTTTTTGGGATCATCCACGCGCTATTTTCAGTGCACAATTGTGCCTGTGTACCCTGTCTTGTGCCTATGCAGCATCAAGCTACGCCTGTGTACCCTACATAGGTGCAAAACATCCTCACATAGGCACAGAATGCGCCCACACAGGCGCAGATGTCCATTTTTCCATTCCCTATGGGCCCCGTGATGTCCCGCAATCAAGCAAAATGCATGAAATTGACAATATGGGTTTTTGAGATACATACCACTGCTCCCACATCATTTGATCATCTGTAGGTGCGTACACATTCCCCAAGGTGATCTACCATTGGAATGTTCACCATCTCTCTGCAAGGGTTTGTTTCCTGAGCAACAATTCCTCCACTTTGGCTAATGCAAATGAGCTCTTTTCCTTCTCCTTGTCTCATTTATAGATCTTTGTTAGTGCCTAGATGGACGTGCATGCTCTCCATCTTATGCTGGTCACGGTCTTTTGCACCTTCTATTGCTTGTAATTTGTGCATCCGACCTTCAATTCTTGATCTGTTCGAACCTATCATTTTCTATTATTCTTATCGACAAATTGGCCTCTTTTCTGGATATTTTCGGTCAATTCCTCGAGGGGGCATGCATATGTCATTGTTATTGTCTGGGGCATTTTCATTATTGTTCTTTGAAACAACGTTTAGAATCGCATTGTCTCAAAGAGGGGCAAAATGTAGACGTCTAAAAATGGTCAATGCTTGCGGAGTCATACTTTAACATTTGCGCATTGCCTTATTTTAGGGTTTTTGCGTCGCATTAACATTTCTTCTATGTTGTGCACTTGGTCTTTATCATTTGTGAGCATCAAGTCCTTCTTCTACATTCCTCATTTTTCTCATTTTCAAATTTGGTCTTGTCGATAACAATCTTCAGTCATGATTTTGGTTGATCTTATCCTATCACATCAATGTGTGTGCACATGTATCATCATTTTGGACATCGTCAATGCTAATCGATGATAGAATTAGGGTTTTGTCCTCTTGTCCATTTTTTCATTTTGCGATCGATTTGTCTTCGATCCTTGTCCTCTTGTCATTTTGCATTCAATTTGTCATCGATCATTGTCCTCGTCAATCTCGTCATTTTGCGATCGATTCATCATCAATCCTTGTCCTTTCAATCATGTCAATTTGGATCAATTAGTCATTGTTCCTTGTCAATTGGCACCTATCAATTTGATCTCCTTGTCAATCTTGGTCAATTTGTCATTGATTTTTGTCAATCAATTATAATTATTTATCAACACTGGTCCTTTGTCAGTCAGAATCATGATCAAATCAACCCTACATCAATTATCTTTTGTCAAGACCTAATTGTCGTCCTTGCATTTCTAATTCATCTTCTAGGGTTTTATGATTTATTCATTTAATCTTGTTTGTCATTTTCCCTCTAGGTTAAATAATTTATTTATTTATCCTAAGTCTTCTTGTCACAATTAAATATTTATTTAATTGGCTAATTAATTCCCCCTCTTTTTGTGAATCAATTAATGAATGAAAAATTATTAATTAATTCACCTAATTTTCTAATTTCATCAATTTCTAATTTCATAATTTCCAATTCATCATTTCTAACCTTATTTCTAATTCCTAATTTCCACTTCATTTTCTAAATTCAATTTCCACCTAATCAATTCCTCTCTAGTCTCTCCCTATTTTTGTGCTTCGGTGGAAGCATGAATTTCTCATGCGTCATACTATTGGCATAGCAAGATGTCATAGGCTTTTAGTCTTCTAACCTTTGCATTGGCAATATGTCATAATTCATGACATAGAAGGTGTCATAACCTTCTTTCTTCAACTCAATTTTGCCATTTTTGAAATCAATTGCCTCTAATATCAATTTTATGCTAATCTTGTCCTCTCTCCAATTTGTCTATAAATTGGACGAGTTTCTTCAATCAAGAGAGGACATTTTCAAATTGGGATCGATCAATCACATTTTCGAGTAACCTTATGCTATAGATTTCATCAACAACTTGCTTTCCACTTGCAAATGCACTTTGTAGGTGAGAACAACATCAAATTGGAAGGTGAAAGAAGAATAATGGAGCCACATGAAGGAGATATCTGCATTTGGTTTGCTTTGATTTCATGTAATTTGAATATCTTGTCTTCATGTTTTCATTGATTAGATTAGGATTGCTTTCATTGCAGTTTTAGGTTTTGTGATTGTCCTAATTGTTATTTGCTTTGATGAATCCTCAATTTCCTAGTCTACAGATATGTATACCTTGGAGGTATGGATAGTTGGATGCATTAGCACTAGCTCTGAGTGCTATTTTAGCTATGGTAATTGATTCTTGATAAATACCTTTGCATTAGATACCTTTGGATTGAGTATTTGTGTTTGGATATCAATTGAGATAGGACTTATCATTTGTTGCGACAGATTGTGTGGCTTTCTCTTTGGTGGCCTTTTCATGTCCAATGGCAGTGACATGGTGAAGGGTGGGAGAATTCATGTATGAGATGGTGGTCACTTTATTTCTTGATGGAGCACATGGAGCACTTTGATTCCATGATGGTATATGTTCTAGAGGGATTGTTCCCTTGTTTATGTTGTGGTTACTTATTGCCCCTTATGCAATGTATACAACAAGTGGGAGAATATTGGGAAAATAGGTGTTGTACACCTTGCATAATAATGTTTATAATTTTGATATTTATTTATTATGTGTTTCCCATGGACATGTAATGTAATATTTATTTGATGTTGCACATGGACATGTAACATGTAGAGATTCTTTGGGAATATTATTGGGACCACTTGATGAGTTGTATTGTAACATTGGGATGTATTATATTGTATTTATTTAATATTGGGGAAATTAATTTAATAAAGTACCTAATATTAGATGTGGGGTCAAGGGGTAGGTAGCCCATGGTATTTGCACATGGTATTGTAGCACATGGTTTTTATTTAGTACCACTTGGTAGTTTTGTGGGAGCTTATGTCTATAAAATTACAACAAGGTTAGTTGTTTGGTTTAGCTAGGTTAGCATTTGTGAAGGAAGGAAGCATGGCATGGGATGTGTGGTTACATGCCTAGTCATAGGGAGTGCATGTTGGATGGCTCATTTCAAAGGCTTTCCATAGTTGTATTGTAATGGTTGCATTTTTTATGATACATGGTAGATCACGCTTTTAGAGGCTAGGTTTTCCCATCATGTGGGTTTTCCCAGGGTATATCTTGTGTCACATTGTCATGGGTATGTTGTCTATTCTTTGCATGTGGATTCTATGTGTTGATTTGATTAAAATCTAAATTGGGTTACATGGAAATTGTCATAAAGTTGGTTGCAAGTTTCCTTACAAGGGGTCCCAACAAGGTGCAAGATGGCAATATGATGTTTGTTACATGATTGAGGCATAAACAGGTCCCGATCAAGCATGAGAATGAGGACACTAAAGTGAGGGCCCCAAATATGGTCAAAATTGCAAAGGGTACAATTTTAGGACACTACAATAATGTTTTCTCTAACATAGAAATCCTTTTAGTTTAGACAACTAGGCTAGGGGACATGGGGTAAAAACATGAGAAAATACCCAAGAAGGACATTATTTTAGTTTAGATGTGTGGTAAGAGTTGCATGGCGACAAGACATTGCCCATTTTTTGATAAATAGTTTAGAGGTTTTAAAGTTGTGATTTTAATAATCTAGTTCTATTTTTATGTAATAGTAAAAAAAATTATATATTGAGGCTATGATACATATTTTAAAGTTACAAAAATTATATTTTTTGTGGGTTAAAATATCTTACATGGATGTTATGATATTACTAGATTTATTTAAATTTTTATATTCTTTTTTTCACCATATAATTATTTCAATTATTGGAAAACCATGTTCAATAATTTTTTTAATTGTAAATTTTTTTTATCTAGTTTTATTTTTACACACTATTTCAATTTGAAAACAAAAGAAAACAAAAATACTACACAAAAGAGGAAGTTACATAATAGATGCCATAGGCATATCATAAATCATAGTGTAGTATCATAAAATTGTGACCCTAACAATTTTTGACCACATTAGGGTCCTCACACATGCAAAATTGAATCCCCTAGCCTAATCAAAGACCAGATACTGCCTAATCCCCAAAAACTGCATCTCCCTTGCCCTCTGCACTGCCTAACCTGCATCCTATCCTGCAGAAAAGGGTAGCACAGAGGCGTGGTACTCCTATCACCTACCCTATTTTGGGATAGGACCCTTCCTAAGTCTACATTGAAGATTGTGCAGTGAGCGGGAAAAATTCCCCGATGTCGGCATGTGACAAAAATTAGTTTCATTAACCCTAATTGACAAGTATAAAAGTTGCATTTTCCCTCTCATTTTCATAAGTTCAATAAGGTGAAAAATTGCGCTCAAGAATTCAAGAGAATTCAAGAATCCCTTTCAAGCATTGAGCATCTCAAGTCTCCCTTCAAGCTTAGGTGTTGCATTCAAGTCAAGGATTCAACCATTGAAGAGGAGATTCATTTCAACATTCAACTTCATACAAGCATTTCTATAAACATTTCTATCACAACCTCCCTTGAGGTGGTTTACTTTCAGTTTTCCATTTACATTTACTTCCAAGTACTTTCTTTCATTACTTGGTTAAATCCAAAATTGGGGTTTGTCCTGAAGGTAAACCCCCAATCCCAATCCCTTTTCCTCTATTTTCTGTCTGTAGGTTGCAGGTGCGTAGCTATACTTTCATATTTGGACTCCATTTGCAGAGGTGGAAAAACCCTTTTCATTTTGCAGATTTTTCAGAGGACCGTGTACACTTTCTCCATGGTCCGAGAAACTTTTCATCAAATTCACTAGGCAGCTTTGTCTTGAGATATTACATCCAAATCTAGGTACATAGCTTCATCCCACATTCTGATCTTGAGTTATTCTTAGTTCTTTGTCTCTTTTCACTTATTCTTAATACATAATTCAATCAATTCCTTTCCATTCTGAGTAGAAGAGGGGATTGACTTATCATTCTCATTTCATTCAAAATTCTATCTTCTTCTTTGGAGATCAAATCTAGTAAATTCTCTCCCCCTCTTCCAATGTAATGCATGAAAAGTGTTTTAAGGGAAGTCCATAGTGAAACTCTCATCTCTCCTTGGAGGGAAAGGGTAACTTTCCTCTTGATCTTGCATTCACACATTTTTCACCCACCATTACATTTTAATGACCATTACACATAGGTTGCATTCTATTCCATGTGAAAGAGATGTAACAACTCTTGCAATAAAGCCAACTTCCTGAACATTAAAAAGTTGGTAATTCTTACTGGTAAGCATTCATTTATATATTCTATTTCATATAAAATAAACTTTGCTAAGGAACGAAATTAACAATCAACCAAAAACTTGGAAATGGTGGAGGCATTTTCCTATACTATAGTAATTGAATTCTTGGTCTTATGTTACCTATTGTGGGTTTTCCTTCATGCAGTGTGGATTATTTTTCCATTTTTTTGGAGTTATGTACATTTTGTCATTGCCTTGCCCATTAGAGTACAAAATTGCATACAACTTGTAGGAGTAAAGTGCATTGGCTAGAAGTAGTGACCTCTGTTGAATTTCTTATAGGATATTGCATTTAGATTTCTTGAAAATGTAGCTTTATTAAGGTACCAAAATGCATGCCTTTTTAAAAAGGAAAATAAACTATCATTAAAGAGGAAACCATATTTGGTTTGTAGAAAAAGAAGGGTTGGTGACAAACAACATTTGAAAATAATGCATTTTAAATGATGTAAAAATTTAATTTTATTATGTGTTATTGAAAAACATTACATCTTGGTTGCTTACCCACCTATATATCTCCTTTTCAAATAGCTCCTTTTCCCTTTATAGTCTATTGGAAGCATGAGCTTATATGGTTGTCATTGATGTCAAACATGGTTATCTGGATGGGTTTTCGTCCAGATATGATCTTGGTTGTTGCAAATTATTCTTTGTGTTGCAAATAATGTTTTTAGTGTTGGTTGTGGCATCTTGTATTTAGGAAGGTCCAGAAAGCTTTTGGTGCCCTCCAAATATGTTGTTTATTGTGTTGTTGTTTAATGGGTCATATTATTTTGGTCTAGATATATGTTGGAAGTTGTGTTGAGATGTTATTTTGGGTCTTAGCATGGCATTTGGAGAGCCACATTAAGTATTTTGCATCAGAAGAGGTTATGTGATCGACTGGTTGTTATTTCTACACATTATGTTTGGTAACAGCTTTGGAGAATGTGTTAGTATGTGAATATTATTGTATCAATCATGGAAGGATGTATTGCAATTTGTTTTGGTTCCCTCTTTCTCCTTGAAAGGGCCTATTTAGGTATTTTAGGTTTGGGTGGCTTATTTTGTTGTGGTTGACTCCTAATTAATATTTCAACATTGTATCTCATATTTAAGATGTGTAGATGGATGAATTGTGTGGTGATGAAAAGTGGGTTGTGTGATAAAGGTATGTAAATGATATGCAAGCATATTTGAGTTTGTAGTTGTGTGGAAGTTAGTATGAGAAGAGCTTTGAAGGTGATATATTTTGCAAGATAGTGTGCTATGATAGTGAAGATTATCAAAGATGTTTTCCATGATGTTGGTCACTTGATTCAATTGTTCAAGGAAAATTTCATGAACTAAGGAGAATCCTTCTCAATTTTAATTCAATTATTTCATTCATTGTTGACTGATAGTGAGTCCTTCGGTAGTAGCTTGTATATTTTATTGAAGAAGTGATCTTTAGTTGAGCAAATCCTCTTTCTATCTTGTCTAAGGTTGTGTGTCTTATCTCTATAAGTTATTTAAGTGTTGTTAGTCCTTGTCAATAAGCCTAAAATGTTGTAATCATTGTTATTCATATTGTGAGTTTGATTATAACCATGGTTCTTTCCTGTTTGGGTTTTTCAAATAAATTTGGTGTTCATGTGTTAATGGTTTATGGTTATGTGCGGATGATTAATGTGCTATTTCTAAGTAAGTCGATGTTTTTATTAATAATCTATTTTGAAGTTCGAGATTGATTCACCTTCCCTCCTAGTCATGTCAAGTGTTCAATAATTAGTATCAACATGTTGGTTCCTCTTTGGAAATCTTAAATACTTGAGGTCGATCTAGAAATGGTGTGAGACCTTCATGTTAAAGGATCAATGTTTGATGGAACAAAATTTACTTATAAGAAGGAAAGAATGAAGTCTTCCTTGGAAGCATTGCCAAATGGAATCTGGGAGATTATTTAGATAGGCTATAAACAACCTCAAAATGGACCATTGACTCCGAATGAAATTAAGGATTAGGAGACAAATGAAAAGGCTAGAACAATATTATTAGTTGTCTAAGTGATGAAGTATTTGGCAAGGTTAAAGGATTGAAAGAAGCTAAAAAAATATGGAACAAGTTATTTTATGCATATGAAGGTGATTCAAAGACCCAACAACTGATACCTTTGAACTTGAAGAATTTTTTTGAAGGTTTCAAAATGTTTGATGATGAAATTGTTGAGAGATACATACATAGAGTAAATGATATCGCAAAGGCTATTCAAGCTATTAGTAGAGTGCTAGAATAAAGTGGTGTTACCAGAAAGATCCTAGTTACATTGACAAAACTGGCTACAAACTAAATAAGTTTTCTATTAAAGAATGCCATGATTTGAATAACTACTCAATTGATTAGCCTATCATAATATTGTTTGCCTATGAAATTGGAGAGATGGAAGATATAAAATCCTATTAGAGAGAAGTTGCATTTAATATTTCAAGGATATTGGGAGATGAAGTGGAAACATGTGAGAACATGGATGAGATTGAAGTGAACCTTGTAAGAAGATAGAAGAGAGGAACATGGAAGTAAAAGGGTAAGTTGCCCTTGGAATGCTTTAATTGTAGAAGAATTGGTCATTATACTTCTAAATGTATATATAAATAAGACTACAAAAAATATGATGACGATAAAAAAAAAAGTAGATATAGAAGACATGATTTTAAGAAAAAAAAACAGATGATAGAGATAAAGGGAAAAATAGATTTTTCTCTATGGAGGAACATTCATCTAAAGAATAAAATGGTGAAGATTCAAATGAAGAATTTTTTAATCCTGGCTATAGAAGAGAAGAATCATGATAGGTTCAAAAGATTAGAAGAGAAGACTACATTGCATGCTAAAGTTTAATTAAGATCATGGATCATTGATTCTATATTTTCAAATCACATGACCAGAGATAAAGACAAGTTTATCAGTATCAATAAGTATGATGGTGGATACCGGAAATTTGCAGGAGAGGAAGCTACACCACTTTGTGGAATAGGACATATCTCGATTGATTATAAGTATATAACTAATGATGTTTATTCTATAGAAGGTTTGAGCCATAGTTTGTTGAGTGTTAATCAAATGTGCAATAGAGGTTATGAAGTTGTGTTTACCAATACTAGATGTACTATTAAAAAAGGAAAAACTAGAAAGTCGATAGTGGAAGGGATTAGGACAAGTGGAAATTTTTATTTCATAAAGCACATAAATGGAAACATATGTTATCTTAGTTTGGTTATAGCATAAAAGGATGGAATATGTTAACAGTGATAACATGATAAAGATCAATAACTATAAAGCATTGAGATATTTACCATAGATTATCAAGCCTATTGACACTATGTGTAAGGAATGGCAAGAAGACAAAGAGAAGTTTGAAGAAAAAGGAGTATTCTACATCATATCCATTAGAGATAATTTATATAGATTTGTGTGGCCCTACAAGGACAAGTAGACTTAATGGAGAAAGGTATTTTATGTTACTTATTGATGATTATTCTAGGATGACATGGGTTACATTTTTGAAAGAAAAATCTGAAGCTTTTGAAAGATTTAAAGTTTTTAAGTTAGTGGTAGAAAATCAAGTTTATGATAGAATCATATGCTTGAAATCTGATAGAGGTGGAGAATTTACTTCAAATGAATTTAACATTTTTTGTGAGAAATATGGTATTATGAGACATATATTTTCTCTGAGAACTCCTTAGTAGAATGGTGTGGTAGAAAGGAAGAATAGGACTATTATTGAGATGGATAGAACTATGATGAAGGATTCTAACTTGGCTAATGTCTACCAGAAAGAAGTTGTTTACATTGTAAACTTATAAGTTGTGGAATGGAAGACCACCTACTGTGAAATATTTTGGAATCTTTAGGAGTAAGTACCATATCAAGAGAGATGAGAATGACCTCAAAAAGTTTGATAATAGAGTAGATGAAGGAATGTTCTTGGAATATGTTATGAATAGAAAGGCCTATCGATGTTACAATAAGAGACTAAACAAGATAGTGGAGAGTACAAATGTGAAAGTATGTGAGGTATGAGATTAGATTGCCCTTGAACTTGCTCAAGAGACTAAATTTGAGATCATTAATGTTTCTATAGAAGAAAAGAAAAATTTAGAAGGAAACAATGAGGAAAAATTAAATGAAACTGATGAAGATAAAGAAGAGTCAGAGCAAGCAATCAAGACCTTGAAATATGTGCAGAGAATCATTTGGAAGATCAGATAATCAGAGATAAGAACAAAGGAGTTCAAACAAGAAGTATTACATAGGTAAATGAGACAACTAATTATTGTTTTCTCACTCATTAAACCTAAACCATATGAAGAGATGAGTAAAGAAGAAAGTTGGGTAAAAGAAATGGAAGAAGGATTTAATCAGATACAAAAGAATCAAACTTGGGAGCTAGTACCTAGGTTGGTTTTCAAAAATGTGATAGGAACTAAGTGGGTTTTTCAAAAAAAACTAAATGAAAAAGGACAAGTCACAAGGAACAAAGAAAGATTGGTATGTAAAGGATTCTCAGGTAGAAGGTATTGATTTTGAGAAAAAAATTGCTCTAGTTGCTAGGATGGAAGCTATTAGAATGTTTCTTTCTTTTTTGGCCTACAAGAACTTAGAGTATATCAAATGAATGTTAAGTCATTATTTTTTAATGGATAACTAGAAGAAGAAGTATATATTGAGTGACATAAAGGATTTAGATTTTTCAGAAGATCCGAACATGGTTTGAAAATTAAAGAAGGCATTATATGGACTCAAACAAACACCTAGATCATGGCATGCGAGATTGGATAGATATTTGTTACAACAAAACTTCAAGAAAGGAATTATAGATAACAATATTTATTTTATAATTGAAGGCATTAAGTTGTTGATTGTTGTTGTTTATGTTGATGACATTATCTCGGGAGGAAATGATGGCTTGTGTAAAAAAATTGTAGAAGAAATGTAGAAAGAATTTGAGATGTCTATGTTTTGGGATATGTCATTTTTCCTTTGTCTTCAAGTTACTCAATTAGATGGTGGAATCTTTATTTATCAAGATAAGTCAAAGAGATTTTAAAGAAGTTTGATATGGAAAAGTATAAACCTATTACTACCTCCTTATCTATTGGTTATAAATTAGGCAAAGATGATACATCACTAGATGTTGACCATAATAAGTACAGATCTATGATTGGAGGACTGTTATATCTTATTGCTTGTAGACCATATCTTATGCAAGTTGTATGTTTGGTTGCAATTGTTAGCATTTGCATGAAGATTGCATTAATGATATGTTATGTTGTCATTAATGTCAATTAACTGGTAATGATATTGTTGATATTGTTGAAATATTATTCTATAACCAGTAGGAAGAATTTGTGAGTTGAACCAGTAACTAGTGTAAACCCTACCTATTATTTTTTATAAACCCTAACCGATTAAGTTTGGTGAATTGGTTATATTGGTTTATGATCTGATGATGAGCGGAATTGATAATGACATGTATGATTATTGTATGAAGACAATTTGAAGAGATTTTGGCGAGTTGTTGTAATGGTTTTGTCTAGGGAATGAGCAAATGTATTGCATCTAATGCAAACCATGGGATGAGTTACTAAGTTTGATGAAGCGGTGATCAAGGAGCGATCAAGGTTTTCTTGATTGATGTGCAGAGATTGCTATGTAATCCAACTGTCATACTTGAAACGACTTGTTTGTAATCTCTATGAGAACTGGGTTTTTGTTGTGTTACCGACCTAATTGATTTGTTTATAAGGTCGATGAAGTTGTTTAGTTTAAAGATTTAGCAAAGATCAGTTGAGTGTGTGGTTTCCAAACTGGATGATGTATCTGCAGTTTGAGTAAAGGCAGATAGGAACATGAAATGGATCCAATCAAGCAAGTGTAGTGCTATTCAGATAGATCAGCAAACTCCTATTGTTTTCTAACAATTACAGAAAAATTGAAATCCCCTAATCGGGTAAGCTCTAATAAGCTTGGTGTTATTCAAATCCTCTAACAAGGTGATCCATTAGCTTGGATTTTCAAATCCTCTACTGAGGTTACTCCTTACAAGGTATTTCTTCTAACAAGGCATTACAGTCAATCCCTTAACCGGGTGATTCCTAATAGGATTAGTTCTTAACAGGACTTTTGTAAAGCTTTAACAGGCTAGGCTCCTAATAGGGCAGATTTCAGAAGAGTTCGGATAGTTATCTTGTGAGTCTCATTTCACATTGGTTTTTAACCTATTTGGGTTTCCACATCAAAAATATTTGTGTCAAGTGGTGAATGTTTTTGTGGTTATGTTCTTATGGTTGATTTACTTAACTACTTTGATAAGTCATGATAACTGGAAGCATTGAGAAATGAATTCTATTGACATATGAAAAGAATTTGGATGTTTATGAGTTTGAAGTTGTTTATTGTTAAATTATTGTAACAGTCAACCAGTTTATCTTATGACAGAGGCATTACATTGATAGTTCTAAGTTTACTTTGAGAGATTTATTTTGGGATTGGTGAAGTTTGTATCAGTTTTTCTATCTACTAATTCACCCCTCCCTCTCAGTAGTTGACTGCATACTTATTCTTTCATCATACCATCAACAATATTTCAAGATAGTCCAAAGAAAAGTCATGATCAAGCATTGAAGAGGATTTTTAGATATTTGAAAGGAACTCAATATCTTGGCCTATGGTACAAGAAGGATGGAGATTTCATGTTGAAATAATATATAGATGTTGATTGGGTCAAAACTATTGATGATGGGAAGAGTACTAGTGGTGGTGCATTCTTTTTGGGAGACAAATTGGTTTCATGGATGATTAAGAAACAAGAATTATTGTCATTATCCACTGCAGAAGCTCAATATATTGTTGCAACACCTTTTTGTACTCAATTTATATGGATGAAGCAGACTCTTAAGGATATAAGAGTAGTATATGATGCAACTAGTCCTATTATGTGTGATAATACCAATGCTATAAAAATTTCAAAGAATTTGGTTATGCAATCAAGAACTAAACATATCTCAATCCATTATCATTTCTTAAGAGAGAAGTGTTAAAAATATATTCTTTGTTATCATTGATGTAAAACAGTATGGTCTAGATGGGTTTTTGTTTGGACGTCATCAAAGTTAGCTTCTATGGTGAAATGTTTATAGTTATGTTTCTAGACCGAAGGTCACTATGGACTAGTGCTTCGGTTTGGACATGGACAATTTGCTTTGGGAGTTGATCCAATTTATATTAGTATGTTTGACTATTTATCTGGTTACTTATTTATGATGAGGATAGTTGGAATCTTTTTTTTGTTGTTCGGGTGTTGCTTATTTTGGTTCAGACTTTCATAATTGTGAGATGAAATGATTGGTACATGTGTTTGGGTTTTGCTATCAGGGTTAGATGTAACATATATTTTTCATTCAGTGATTATGTGTAAGTATTCTTTTGGTCTAGTGTTGTATGTTTGGTGTTGGTTTAGGTCTATATTTTCTATGCATTTCATATATTGGTCTGGTTGTATATATTGGGTTGGAAATATGCATACACGTTACAATATTTCTTTTGGTCGATTTGGTGAAGATTTTTTTTCTAGATTGATATATATACTCAAGATAGGATATAGAAATATATAGTAGAGCATGTGTGCACGTATGGAATACAATAATGAATTTATGTGTGACTTGATATAAGGATGATGTTGTGATTGAAGTTGTTACATCAGAAGGGATTACAGTGTAGAGGTGAAAATTGAAATTAAGAGCAGTGATCTAGAGACTTGGAAGTCCAAATATTTCAGTAAAGTCAAATTTTGTGCTATAATAGAGACAATAGTCATCATACTAAGATGCATTTATTCATACAATTCTTTTAAAAAAATTTGTCATGTTGCATCTTGCCCTGTTGTAGTTAGAATCAGTGTGCAAGTACTCTTTTTGTATCTTTCCCCAAGAGAAATTAGCCTTGTTCTACAAGTCCGGAGTAGTGATATCCTTATTTTGTAAATAATTTTTATATAATGGATAATTTCTGTGAGTTAGCACTCACTGTGGTTTTTCCCAATTTGGGTTTACCACGTATAAAATTTTGGTGTTTATATATGACTAGTATGAATGATTTTATGATGTCTTAATTAATTGTTATTACAAGATTGAAGTCTAAAATTTTAATTAATGTTGATTCACCCCCCTTCACAATATCTAATGTGTGTTCAACAATTGATATTAGAGTAAGGTTCCTCTTGAGTAAGCTTAACCGCTTGTGGTAGATCCAAGGTTTTGAACACTATGTTTGAAGAAGAGTTGAATGGTATGGATGCTTTAGAACAAGGTAATCAGGATGATTTTGAAGGAGTTGTTGATATGGAAGGAGATCTAAGATCTACATTGGATAATCTAGATGAGTGCAGAGACAAATACAAGAAGGCAGTTGAGGAGATTTATTTCTGAAGGGGTTTACTAGACAAAGGAAACAAGGGCATTGATGAATATGAAACAAATCTTGATGAGAAAATGAGAGAATGTTTGAAATTAGAAGAAGTGATAAATCTTAAAAAGGAACTCAAAGATGCTAAAGATCAAATTAGTAATGGCTTAAGTTTGAAAGATGGAAGGGAGATACAAGAATTTGTCTTGAAGTTCCAGAATAATGAAGAGTTTGGTGAATTCTTGAAGATCAATAAAAAAGAGCAATCTCAAGAAAGAAATGAAGAATACTATTGAGGATAAGAAGAATTTCATGCCTAACTAGAATTCTCAAAAGTTTGTGATGGACCAAAGACCTCCTCTTGTCTTTTCTAGGTAATTATCTTTCAAAATAAATTATTTTTTATGTAATCAAGTAGGGCACAAAGCAAATGAATGTAAAAATTAGAAAAGGAGTTATTCCTTCAATGGAAATTATCATTATTGCAAAAAGTATGGACATAAGGCTAGTGAATGTATAAGGATAATGAATATGAACTGTTAACAATATTTCAGGATTGTTTGTAGGTAGCATTTTGATCAAGTGGCAATGATTCCTTTTGATTTTTGGCCATTTTGCCTTTCGCTAGCATGCACGCCAGGTGGTGTCTCGGCATTGCCTCTAGTTGCTCAATTTTCTCATTCAAAGTTGAGAGAACACAGAGCTACTGCATGGCTCAAGTTTTATAGTGTTGTATGCCTCTCAGCCCCACCATCCATAATGTGAAGGTGAAGACACTTGGTGTCCCCACGTTGCATGATCTGGTTCTCTTTCTGCGCTCAACTTTGGATGTCCCCCAAGCTGCTACGTGTCCTCCATGGTAGTTCGTGAACCAAGATGAAGTTTGCATCACAATTTTCTTGTTGGGTAGGTGCAGGGATCACCACGATATGGTGGAGATAGAAAATTTGAAGGTTGTTTTGTTGGGTAGTATCTCATGGTGTGCCATGCCAGGTTTTCTTGTCAGAAGTGGTTGCTAGGATGTTGCTGATGCTGCGAGCTGTTTGTTAGGAGCCAAGAGCTCTATTTATTTTTTATTTTCCTTTCTTATAAGGGTTCAGACTTTTAGAGAGTTTTCTAGACTTTGGCTCATAAAAGAGGCCTTTATGTTGATTAAATTTGGTGAATGATAGACATGTCAGATTGTGCCTATGACCTTTGTGATTTTTTTATTTGAAGCTTAATATATTGAATTTTTTGTTGTTTTTAAGTTGGATAACTTCTATGATATTTGTTGTGAGACTTCGCGGATTAAACTATGTTCTAAAACTTGTTATCTGTTGGATGAATGGTTAATATCATTTTATGTTGAATGAGTTTTGTTGAATTATTCTCTCAAATGGTTCTGAGCATGTAGATTGTTGTATGAGATTTAAAACCACATGTGTCTGGGTTTTATATGTTGTTAGTGCTTTTCCAAAATGTTATGGCGTATCACCTAAGTAGTGTAGATCATTTTTTTAAATTTTTCTCCTTCCCCTTTTCTCCCCCAATTGTATGAAGAGTTGGCTTCTCAAAACCGAAGGTCATTCAGTGAGTTTCGCACAACAAGTCCCCCATCACTGAATTTCCCATAAGGTTGTTCACGTTTAAGGTAAAATTAAGAGTCAACAGTTCTTTTTTTGGCATGCCCCATGGGACCCAAATTTTGAATAAGCCTAAGCTATTTTATGAGTCACATACCCATTGTTAGGATTCCCATAGATACTGAGAGGGGGGGGTGAATCAGTATCTAACCGGTGAGTAGTATTTCTTAAGTTAAAACATGAAAAACATAAAATAGCAGTATACCAGTATGTAAGAATTAATGCAATAAATAGAATCAGAAACATCCACATGAAAAGAACACCATAACACAAGATGTTTAATGAGGAAACCTGGTGTGGGAAAAACCTTAGTGGGATTTGTAACCCACAATATTCACTTACGGGCCAATAAGAGAATATTACTTACAATAGGGGCCTGCACATGCAGGAAGGCCAACTGCCTAGAGCTCACTGCTCAATGAGAAGTCACACTGACTTACAATGAGGATTATACTAATCCAATGATCTATACTACTTTACAATAGCATCTCCAATGCCAGATTCAATACCAGTTCTAACTCTGTTCTTTACATATACCCTTGACCTATAATTCACACATTAGGTCTCGCTACCTTTCCCTTTTTCTTAAATGTCTACAATGATCTCCTTTATATACAAGAGTCATTTTACAATTTTCCAAGTCGACTTACAATAATAATCACAATATTACATATCAAAAATCCTATCAGCCTCTATGCTAGTATACATCTTTTCTTCTGTGCTAGTGCCGGTGTCGGTGTAGAGTGATCTTGTTGATGCCAGTGCACTGTCTTGCTTGTGTAATGCTTTGCCGGTATGATGTCTTGCCGGTGCCATAGGATTGCAAGGTTGCCATCAATCACAAAACCTTCAATCACACATAATGTCTCATTGGAGTGTCCATATGCCAACACCCATTACTAGGAGTCAGACAACTTTGAATCCCAATTTTCTCCTTCCACCCCTGGTAAATGTCCATTTGCCTGCAACCTCTTCTTCCCAGAACCCACATATCTTCCCTGGGGTTGTTCCAATAATAATGGCTCAGATTCCTCCTAGAAACTTCATGACATGGAACAACAGAAGCCCTCTCAATCCTCTTGTTCCACCTATAGTATGGGGGCCGATCCCCTCTGTCGCACTAAAAGTTGTCCCTAAATTCATCAAAGAATGTCCTAAGGCCCCTGGGGAGCACCTACAAGATGTATCCAATGTCTGCACCATCCATAACATCACTAAGAAAAATATAACTTTGAGATTGCTTGTGGCTTCATTCAAAAGGAGAGCTCTAGACTGGTACACATCCCATGGTCCAAATTCTATAGCCGATTGGGATCAGCTGGGTGACTGCTTCTTTCAGAGATTCTCCAATAAGGTTGATAGGTCATCCTTGATGGATCAATTGATCACCATAAAGAGATCCCCTTAGGAAGCAGTGACAAAATTCAACTTAAGGTTTTAGAGGACCTAGCAAAGAATACTGTTGTTCGCCCATCCTTCTACAGACATGGTGTTCATTTTTTATCTGAAAGCCTTCAACTCCGATATATCTATGATGATTCAATCTCTAGGAGACAATACCCTCTTGCAAGGGTTTGATTTAGTAGTCCAAGCAGAAAACTATCTAATCAATGTTGGGAAGCTTGCACCACAACTGCTCATGTTGGTCTTTCCTGAGCTATCAAATCAAGTCCTAGAACCAATCATGTCAAGCACATCTGCTTCCCAATCTATATAAGTATATCCCAACCCCCAACAAGCAAGTCATCCTCCTCCCTCATCTTTGGTTGTGGAGTTCAGCGATATAAAAAATTTGTTAAGAACTTTCTCGAATGAAATCATCAATTTGTAAAGGTCCCAAATCCCATCAGCTAGACCCCCTTTCCAACAAAATTTCTAAGGGAATATGCCTGCATATCAGCAAAACTAATATGCAAATAATTGAACTCCTGAAAGTCAACCAAATGACCAAATATTTTTGGTCCCCAATCCCTTGCAGATTGTTTACCCTAACACCGGGAAAGAATTCACAGTGGGACATAATAATCTAGTAGATGATACTAATTATTGGTGTTCTCCATGTAACAACGCCTACGCCCCAAGAATTTTCCCAAGAGGCAATTTACAACAAAAAGTTGTAGAGCAATAGAATCTAGGCATGGATTTAGATGACTCAGTTTATGCACCCCATGGCATGGACAATGCGTCTCTCATTGCGTGGATGCAAGGTATGTCAATGGAGAAGGAAATAGAGATAGCTCCAGACCATGCACTATTCTCTTGGATGGAGGATGAAGATGTCGTGCTTACCAATGGCACAGCCACATCAAGCTCAGGGGCTCCTCAAGTGCAATCAGATTACAACCTCCAGTCAAAGAGGCACTTCACAGGAGAGAATGTTGGCACGCAGGGGAGGTTCACCATAGATAAAGTTCCTGAATAACCCACAGTCGCTACCACATATCCAAGAAAAGGAATTTATCCCCTATATTCCGAGAGAGACAAAGACATTGGTGTCATCAATATTGGACATGGTAGAGTAGCTAAGGAAAGCCCCAACCAACGTCTCTTTATGGGATCTCCTTAGTATCCTAGAGCAGAAGAATCAATTGAAAGAAGCTTTGTCGAAGGTGGAGAAGCTCGTAGGCGAAAATATTGCTAATTCTCTACAAGTCAACAAAGAAAGATTTCAACCCCCCACAAATAGGTAGTTCTCACCTACGGTGTTGACAAATGAGGCCATACCTCCTAAATCCCAAGTGGAGGGTAAGACTAAACCAAATCCTTTTTATTTTACCTTATAGTAGGAGATAAGCTTTTACACAATTCTATAATAGATTCTGGTGCCAACACAACTGTCATGCCTAAGCAAATTGTTGAGGTTTTGAATATCAAATATGAGCCTTTAAATCGAGGTGTTATGAAACTAGATGGGAATAAGGTCCAGATCGTGGGTCTTATTAAAAGCCTTCCATTGACAATGTTTCCAGGCCATACTATCACTGTGCCTCAAGAAGTAGTAATTATCGACATTCTATCTATTTTTGGCCTCTACCTTTCTCGAGACTTCACCGCCAAAATAGGAGGCTACCTATCCTTAGACTGGTCTCACCTTATCCATCATACTCAGCATGGTACCAATCTCAAAATTCTTTCAGAACCCCTTCACACTGAGCATGTAGCAGATTAGGCTATGCTCAACTTTGAGCCAACTCATACCTCCATCTCTAATAAAGAGACAAAAATGGTAGAGTTTCTTGAAGATGAAGAGGTGACTAGGGATTTCCCACCAAACAAGAGGTTTTTCTCAATGAATTCAAAGATTTTGATCCATACTCCAACTATCATGCCATAGGTCTTGGTACCTACTACATTTTTTATGAAGATCAAGTCATCCAAAAACTAATTAAAGATCCTTTGACCAAAAAAGATTTGTCCTCTGCAATCTAGACCTTACACTTTGAAGGCACAAGATGAAAAGTAGCTTTAGGTGCTAGGAATTCCATTACTTTACCTTTGAGTGAATAGATTTTGAATTCTTTTCACTTGCAGTTTGCTTGCTCCAGCAATGGAGCAGAATATGAAGGGCTGATCCAAGGCTTAAGCCTGGCCGAAAGGATGGGTATAAAGAAGTTGAAAGTTTTGGGTGACTTTGAGCTGGTTGTACACTAGGTCCGAGGAATCTCTAGTGCCAAACATGTCCGTATGAGATCCTACTACCATAGGACATGGGATCTGATCAAAAGATTTGATTCTTTCAACATTGAGAGGATTCCTCAAAGGACATATGCATCCGTTGATCGAATGGCTAATATTGGATCGCAATTTGACCCTATTATGGACTTGCTCGTCAATCCCCAAGCAATATGTGTGATCGTGTGATCAGGTATTCCTAACAATGATACTTGTTAACATTATTTTGGGGTTTTTCGTAGGTGGCATTTTAATCGGGTGGCACCTCTTTCTTTTTGACTTCCCAGCTGCGCTCAGCATATAGGCCATTTTTCATCTCGACGTTGTTCCTGATGGCCTTCTTTTTCTATTTGAGGTTAGGGGAAACATGGATTTGCCAAATGGCTCGAGTTTTGATGACCAGGCATCCTGTTGGACCCCACTCTACATCGTGAAAAGATAGGGACACATGGCACCTCCACTCTGCCCATCCTATTTATCTTTAGGCACTCCTTTTTGGATGTCCTCAGAGTTGCCGCGTGTTGCCCATGGTGACCTATCTCTCTGGCTTTGGTTCGCATCAAAATATTTTCTATTCGGGAAGGTATGGAGATGACACAACAAAGTGGAAGTAACAACTTCGGAAGCGGTTTTGCTAGGTATGTTCCTCCAGGATACCATGATGATTTTTTTCTAGTCAGAAGCAGTTGTAGGAGGAGGGCGGATGCTTTGAAATGTTAGCCAAGCTGAGGGCTCTATTTATGTTGTTTTCTTCCCTATTTTAAGGGTTCAAAACTTTTATTAAAAAAAACAATTAAGTATTCTAGAGAAGCCTTTTAGTTATTATTGTTTTCTGAGGAAAGGAGAATCAAATTGTTACTACGACCTCTGTGATGTTTGTTTTCAGTATGTTGTGATAGCTTTTTGTGCATTCTTGTAATTCTGATGACTTTGGAGATATATGTCTAATACCCTATCAATTAAAATATGTTTTGCACTTATTATTTGGTGGATGCGTGATGTATGTTTCTTTATGTTAAAAGGAATCTTAGTTGTGCCTTGTTTATGGTTCTATTCAGATATATAGATTGTTGAATGGGCTTTAAAACTGGATGTTTCTAGGTTTTATATGTTGTTTATGTTTTTTTCTGAAATGCTCTAGTGCATCGACTAAATAGTCTAGATTATTTTGATTTAAGTTTCTTCTTCCCCTTTTTCCTCAATCACAAGGAAGAGTCAGCTTCTTAAATCCAAAGGTCATTCAGTGAATTCAGTACAATAGGTTCCCCGTCACTAAATTTCCCATAAGGTTGTTTGCTTCAAAAGTAAAATTTAGAGTCAACAGTTATTTTTCTGGCACGCCCGGTGGGACCATAATTTTGAAAAAAAATCTTGAGCTAGTTTATGAGTCATAGGCCCATTACTAGGAGTCAAATAGCCCTAAATCCCAACCTACTCCTACCACCCCTCATAAATGTCCATTTGGTTGCAACCTCTTCTTCTCAGAGCTTGCGTACCTTCCCTGCAGTCGCCCTTAATGCAATGGCACATGTTCCTCCTAGAAATTTTATGACATGGAATAAAGGAAGCCCTCTCATGCACCCCACTCCACCTGTTGTATGGGGACCAATTCCCTCTGCCACACTAAAAGTCATCCCAAAATTTACTGGGGAATGTCACAAGACCCACAAGGAACACCTACAAGACATAGCCAATGTCTGCACCATCCATGGTATCATCGAGCAACATGTAGCTTTCAGATTGCTCGTGGCCTCTTTCAAAGGAAGAGCTTTAGATTGGTACAGATCCTTGGGTTTGAATACTATAGCAGATTGGGACTAGCTAGGTGACCTCTTTTTTTAGAGGTTCTCTGACAAAGATGACAGATCATCATTGATGCATCAGTTGATTATGATAAAAAGAGCCCCTCAGGAAGCACTGATAGAATTTAACTTAAGATTCCAGAGGACCTAGCAAAGAATACCTCTGTCTGCCTGCCCTCCCGTGGATATGGCATTTGTCTTTTACCTAAAAGCCTTTAATTTTGACATATCAATAATGATCTAATCGGTAGGAGGCAATACCCTCCCACAAGCTTTTGAGATAGTGGTCCAAGAAGAAAATAACCTGATCGATGCAGGGAAGCTCACGCCACACCCCCTCATGTCAGTCTTTCCTGAGCTGTCTAACCAAGCTGCTAAAGAGGTCACGCCAAGCACATCTGCTCCTCAATCCATGTATATATACCCTGGCCCCTAGTAAGTATATACCCCTCCATAGTTGTCTTTGGTCGTGGAAGTCAGCGACATGAAGAATTTGTTGTGAACCTTCTCCAATGAGATTGTCAATCTAAAAGGGCCAAGATCTCACCTGCTAGACCCCCTTTCCAACAAAATTTCCAAGGGAATAGACCCTTGTACTAGCAAAATCAGTATGCAAACAACCATGCTGATAAATCCACCCAACCAAATGGTCAAATAGTCCTAGTCCCCAATCCTTTGCAGATTGTTTACCCCAACACCAGTAAGGAGTTGATAGTGGGGAAAAATGATCTAGCAAACGACACTAACTCTTGGTGTTTTCCATGCAATAATGCTCACACTCCCAAAAATTATCTGAGAAGTAATTTACAGCAAAAAATTGCAGAGCAATGGAGCTTAGGAATGAAACCAGATGTGTTAGTCTATGCATCTCCTGGCATGGATAACACATCTCTCATTGCCCAAATGCAGGGTATGTCAATGCAACAAGAGGTAGAGATAGCTCCAGACCACACATTATTCTCTTGGATGGAGGATGAAGATGTCGTACTCACCAATTGTGAAACTACCTCAAGGGAAGGGGCCCCCCTCATGCAAATAGATTAGAACCTCCACTCTAAAAGGCCCTTCACTGGGGAAAACACAAATGCCCCAGGAAAAATGTCCGCAGATAGAGTTCCTGAACAACCCGCGGTTACTTCCACGTACCCAAGGAATAATTTTATCCCCTATAAACCAAGAGAGCCAAAAGCATCGGTGCTGAAAATACTAGATGTGGTGGAATAGCTAAAAAAAGCTCCAGCCAACATCTCCTTATGGGATCTCCTCAGTATCCCAGAGCAAAAGAATCGACTGAAAGAGGCCCTATCCGACATCGGGAAAAGTGCAAGAGGAAACGTCACTGAAGCTCCATAGATCAACAAAGAAAGGTTTCCACCCTCTACAGAGAGGTCATGCCCTCCAACCATGTTAACTAATGAAGCCACACCTCCCAAGTCTCAAATGGAAGGTAAGCACAAACCAAATCCTTTCTACCTAACAATCATAGTCGGGGATAAACTCTTACATAATTCTATGATAGATTCTGGCGCTAGCACCACCATCATGCCTAAGCAAATCGTTAAGATCTTGAATATCAAATACAAGCCTTTAAATAGGGGTGTTATGTAGTTAGATGGGAATAAAGTCTAGACCGTAGGTTTTATCAAGAACATTCTATTGACATTATTCGCATGTCCTAGTGTCACCATGCCCCAAGAAGTGGAAGTCATCGACATCCCACCTATTTTTGGGCTCTGCCTTTCCCGATATTTTACCACCAAAATAGGAGGCTACTTGTCCTTAGATTGGTCCCACCTTATCCTCTACACTCAGTGCGGTGCCAAACTCAAATTCCTTTCAGAACCCCTTCACGCTGAACACGTAGCAGATCAAGCCATGCTCAATTTTGAACCCACTCACACTTCCATCTCAAATGAAGAAAGGAAAATCATAGAGTTCCTGGAGGATGAAGAAGTGACCAGGGATATTCCACCCAATTAGGAGATTTTCCTAAATGAATCCATAGACTCTGATCCATACTCCAACTACCAAGTCACTGACCTAGGTACTTACTACATTTTTGACAAAAACCAGGTCATCCCGAAACTTATCAAGGAACCATTTTCTGAAGAGGAGTTGTCCTCCGCACTCTCGACACTACACTTCGATGGTGCGAGATGAAAAGTAGGTTCAAGAGTTGGGATTTTCCTCACTTCACCCTTAGGTGGATGGATTCTAAAGTCTTTTCATCTACAATTCACATACTCAAATAGTGAAGCAGAGTATGAAGGACTGATCTAGGGTTTCAGCTTTTCAGAGAGGATGGGTATCAAAAAATTGAAAGTGTTGGGTGATTCTGAGCTGGTGGTGCTCCAGGTCCGAGGAATCTCTAGCGCCAAAAATGTCTGCATGAGGTCCTACCATCACAGAACATGGGATCTAATTGAAATCTTTGATGCTTTCAATATCCAGAGAGTTCCTCAAAAAACAAATGTTGCGGCTGACCAGATGGCCACCATTGGATCACAATTTGACCCTACTGCGGACTTGCTCACCAATTCCCAAATAGTCTATGTGGTTGTTCGGCCAACTATTCCTGATAACAACACTCATTGGCAACTCTTCAAAAGTGATGAGAAGATTGCCCTATTCATTCAAAACTTTGGAGAGTTTGCAAATCAACTGCAACCTAAGGTGAAAGAGGCTTATGGGGACCAAATCATCTAGCTGAGATCCAACAAGCTTCCTAACAGGTTGATCACCCTGGAAAATTTGTTCGACCATGATGATGCCAAAAATGATAAGCGAAAGCTTACAACCGATAAAGGATACTATACTGAAATGTCGATAGGAGGTGGGAGAATTCTCAAAGTCAAAAAGGAGGTTCCTCCAGAGGACCGAAAAAGATTGACCCAATATTGTGATGAATATATGGTGTACTAGCATGGTCCTATGAATATTTGAAAAGTTACAATCCCAGCATCATTCAGCACACCATTGAGCTCACCAATGGAGCCAAACCGGTCCAACAAAAGTAGAGACTGGTCAACCTAAAGATCGAATCCCTCATGGCCTAAGAGTTGAAAAAGCTGATAGAATCCAGAATCATCTACCTCATCAAGCACAATACCTAGGTATCCAACTTGGTGCCAGTTAGGAAAAAGAATAGAGACATCTGGCTTTGCATGGACTTCAGAGACTTAAACCAAGCATCTTTAAAAGATCACTACCCTTTGCCATCAATGGAACAATTGCTAAGCACGGTGGAAAGATCAAAGATGTTCTCAATGCTAGATGGTTTCTTGAGTTACAATCAAGTCTTGGTGAAGCCAGAGGATCAACACAAGATGACCTTCACAACCAAATGGGGAACATTCACCTATAAAAAAATGCCTTTTGGATTGTCAAATGTTGGCATGACTTTTAAAAGAGATATGGACTTGGCCTTCAAGGAGCTCATGAACAAGATCATCCTCATGTATTTAGATGACTTAACGGTGTTTTCAAAGCATAGAGAAGGTCATTTCGATCATCTTGAGCTAGTGTTCCAAAAATGTCTAGAATTTGGGATCTCTTTAAACCCCCAAAAATGTATCTTCGGAGTCCCTCAAGGGAAACTACTAGGACATATAGTGTCAAAGGAAGGGGTCTCCATCAACCCTGATCAAGTTAAAGCAATAAAAGAGCTTCCCCTCCTTGTCAATAAAAAGGGGGTCCAATCTTTCCTAGGAAAGATTAAATTTGTTAGCCACTTTATTTCTGATTTTGTAGGAATGGTAAGGCCTATCACCTTGATGCTCAAGAAGGAAACACATTTCAAATGGACTCTCGAAGCTAAGGAAGCTTTCAAGAAAATCAAAGAGGCTATTTTTTCAGCCCCCATGTTATCTAACCCAGATATGTCTACAGACTTCATAATGTATGTTTGTGAGCACCCTAAGCCTTCCATTCAAAAACTTTGAAGGAATACAAGGCTAAGTATAACTTTGTTGAAAAACACGCTTTGACTGTAGTCAAGGGCCTGAAAAAATTCAGGCACTTCATTGCCTGCAATAAGACTACAGTGTATGTTGCTCATCCCACGGTCAGAGAATACATCATGGAAGGTGACATCACTGAGAAAAGGGAAAATTGGATCACCAAAATCCTAGAGTACGATATTGATGTTAGGCCCACCAAAATAATCCACGACAAAGGTTTGTGTGAATATATAGCCCAGGAGTGTGAGCCCCAAGAAATGAAGATGGCCAAAAAGGGAGTTATGATGGTTACCTCTGATCCATCAAAGACATGCTGGATGAAGGCCCGAAAACATTTCATAAAGATGGGGAGCTTCCCCAAAGGTCTTCCCCTTGAAAAGAAGAGATTCTATAGGCTTCAAAATAGAAGTTTCTATTTGGTGGATGGCATACTTTTCAAAAGAAATTTCAATGGAGTCCTACTCCATTGTGTGAACCAATGCCAGGCTGGCAAGATCTTACAGGAGTCTCACTATGAGTCATTAGGAGGTCACTTTTCGGCACAAATGACCATCATCAAGATCACTCATGCTGGATATTTTTGGCCCTCTATGTTCAAAGATGTGCACACCTTGGTGAGGAAGTGCAAAGAATGCCAGTATTACACTGGAAAGTGTAAAATGGTGGCAATGCCACTCAGACCCATAATGGTGGAGGAACCCTTTTCTCAATGGGGACTCAACTTTATAGGGATGATCAATCCCCTGAGCTTGGCCAGACATAAGTGGATCCTGACCGCTACTAACTACTTCACCAAATGGTCCGAAGTTGTTCCCTTAAAGAATTCATCAGAAACCAAGGTGCTGATATTCTTAGAGGACCTAGTGTGTTGATTTGGTCCACCAAAGACCATAATATCAAATAACGCTCATGCATTTGTGGGTTCACAAATCACCAAATTTTCCCTCAGCAAAGGTATTTACCTAAAAACCTCCTCTAACTACTATCCGCAAGGAAATGGGCTCACCGAGTCCACTAATAAAAATCTTATTAGACTCATTAAAAGGATAGGCTCAGAGTACAAGAGGGAGTGGCACTACCACTTGAGGAGCACATTATGGTTTGACCTGATAACACCCAAACAAGTCTTAAAGAACTCCCCATACAAGATGGTCTATGGTAAGGACACATTGTTTCCCATTTCCTTGGAAATCCCAACCTGGCAGTTACTCAAGTCCATCGAAGTAGCAGAAAATGGTCCTATGGACGTAAGATTGGTGGAGATTATGGAATTAGAAGAGGCTAGGGAAGTAGCTTTTGCATCTCTCCAGAATTGTCAGTAAACCATCAAGAGGTGGTTCGATAGAAAAAAGAGTTTTGATCCAGGATTCAAACAAGGCGACCTTTTGTTGAAATATAATGAAAGGGCGGCCAAGCCTGATCAACATGCTAAGTTTGATGGATTATGGGAGGGACCTTTCCACATCACAAGTTTCAAAGGTTTCAATTCATTTGACCTCAAAGATATGCAAGGGGACTCTCTCCAAATCCCGGTCAACGAGTTCCATCTTAAACCTTTTCATTAGCAGTTTCTCTCTAAATGTATTTAATGTAAATAATGCTTTTGTGTGCCTTATTTATTTAATTAATCCCAGTCATATCCCCAAGTAGGCAAAATGAAATCACCAAATATGCCATAATTAAGAAAAAGAAAAGGAAAATGATTATATTATGGGTATTTTGTTGTTATACAATTCATGGACAAACCCCTGGCCTTCTTTTTACAAAAGTTGCAAGATGAAGCCCTCAAAGATAGGCTGCCATTTTCTCAAATATCCTCTCCATCTTCATCATCCTCCATCTAAAAATTAGGGTCTCCACTATCATCTGAAGTATCCTCTCCCTCTGACCACTCATAGTTAGAAGCGCCACTAGGCACCCCAGCCATGAAAATAACAACCAAATTTGATTGAATGTGCGACATCAAGACCCGTGGAAAAATGTAATCCCAAAAATTGCAGTACCATTCGGTACCATCCAGAGAAGGAACTATTAGATGGACATGGAGAAAGAAACTCTGCAGTGAGCTCTGCTCAAAAATGATGGGATGACAATGCCATCATCCTTAGACTACCAATAAGCGGGTGCCAAGTCACCTCCTCATCGGAAGTAATGAAGTGCCTCAGATATGACACTATAGGAAGGCCCCTGAAAGGGATGTAGTACACCACCACATCTTTCAACCCTCCTAGATAATCTTGGGAGAAGAGTGCCTTGGTGAGCTACGAGGTCAATAGCTCAGCCAATCCAGAATCCAGCAGCGAAGTGACAAAACATGAACAAATGCCCGTGTTCAAATAGTATTGGTTCACGTTATCTATAAAATCCTTGCCAAGCACCCATTTGATAGCAGCAATAATCAGGGGATTCTTCCACCTTGTCATTATCTGCAGCCTCCAGTTAGAAATGTTTCCAAGAAAAGCGACATGAGCCTTGTTGCTGACGAGTCTAACAGGAGAATCCATATCCTGAAGAAACTTCATCGTTGAAGCAGATGTTGCGCAAAAGAATGCCTGAAAAGACATATTTATAACAAATTCTTAGCTCAAGGTGACAAGTAACAAATACGCCAATGCTCCCAAATTCCAATTCTCTTGTCATGCTTCATTAATTTACATAATAGAGCAAGGTCTAATTCAGAATTGGCAATGTCCTGCCTAGTACCTCATAGAAAGAGGTGATGCAAATAGATGCCACACGTATGTATAAGTACATCATGTTTTAAACCATAACTCCTACAAGATTGTCTTAGCTTGTGCGAGCCCCACTAGCTATTGATTTTCTTGGTAAGGGAGGAGATCTGCTTGGCCGAGTTTTTCATCTCAAGTGGTTTCAATTAATGGCATACTAAATAAGTTTCCTATTGGAAATAGTAGATGGCAGCGCTCGTCCTTTTTAGGGTTAATTGCAACTGCAAAATGAGTTGGCATGCATGTAAATGAAAGCTTTCTTTTAAGCATCCCCTGTCGCAAAAATCTAGGCACACAATGCATTAAAGGAAGGAGGTCGCCCGATATTCATCTTATTTCTCTTTTTGTAACCTAAGTGTCCATTTTCTTTTGAAAGGTTGACAAAGAAAAGCCCTCTTGCATAAAATGGAAGCCGAAGCTTCTTTATCAGGTGCTACTCAAGGGAAACTGTAGGTCGATGTTTTCGAGGAGCTCTCTTATTCTTCCCATGCCATGCCACCTAGGATGGATTATCCAAAAACCAAGGTCAGGTCGAAGATAGTTACTCACAATATGTCTGTTGTAATTGATTCTTTTGAAAATGTTGTCAAGCCTGAGCTCCACAAGTAGCCCAAAGTCCTTAGGGAGGCTACATGCAGTAGAATGTTACATCATAGAGCAGAGCTGCAATCCATGGTGGCTTGATTCTGGAGAAGTGGTGCACCCCAATTTGTGGTCCCTATGGTTCCTTACTATCCGAAGTTCATGGCCATGTGCGCCGACGGGTTTGACCCCATTTCCTGCTCAATCAGCGGCTCGTCCTTAAGAGTAGTGATCTCCCCGGAAGCCATAAGAGATATGATGTGTTGTCCCATCTTTGAAGGAATAGAGGTGTTCTCTGAGATTACTATGGAAGAATTTTGGAACACCAGAAGGAATGCCTTATCTTTTTGCCAGAGTGTTCTTAATCAAAGTCTGTTTTCCAAGATTCTGAGGCTCCCTTTGTCCTACAGTGACCTGAAGCATGATGACCTCAAAGATATCTTGTCTACTCTTACATGGCTATGCGGTCATGAAAATGACCGAAAAATCATGACCACTATGATCGGTTTCCTTTTCAAATGTCGTAAATAAAGGGAGTCTTTTCATTTTGATTTCTCTATTTTTCATAGCTAGGGCCATGATAAGGCAACTATCAAAGTTTCAGTAGTTGCGGCAGTTCAAATTCACCTCGGTCCTAGTCCATTTTCTCTTGAACCAAAATGAAGCCTTCTTCAACCAACACATGCGGTTGGCTATCTGTGACAAGTTAGGGAACAAGATGTCACATGTCACCTTGGACACCATTCTACTAGCTTCTTATGATGCATATCAATTTTTTGACTATTTCTTAACTCTCGTCCTTAGGGATTTCAGTTCAATCCCTAATGAACTGCTTGCCTTCTTCTCACAAATTCAAGTGAACTAGATGTGTAATGAATGCCCCCCTACAACTGGTTCATAGGTAGTGATTTCTCTTTTGTCTGGGTGCATGGTTTCTCTGACGAACCTTTCCGCTTACCTACCTATGTGACTGAGAGAACCCTTGCTCTGGAAATTGTGCGCTAGTTAGTAAGAATTGAGAGAGCCATCAGGGCAGGAAAGCATGACACCTCCATCATTGAAGACCACAAGGCAATTGGTCCCATTACTTTAGTCTGGAGAAACATTGTGGAGGAAGTCCTGACATCCAAGCTGGTGCAACTCGGCCTAGTGGTGATTGAAGATCATTGGAGTTATGACCCAGATGGGTGTCTTAGCAGAAGAAAGAATGTAGTGAAGCATGAGTCATAGAGCTCATGGGAAAGACACACAAATCCATAGGTGGATGACCCAAATTTGTATGTGGGTCTCAATGATTTTCCTATCCTAAAGTGGCCCCCGTGGTTGAGCTTCTACATAGCCATGGAGAAGTATAACCCAGTAAATCCCATTCCCCGGCCAATGCTAGAAGCCATGACAGTAGATTCCTGGCCCAGAAAGAAGAGAGAGGATTTTTGGATCTACCAGCAGGAAGTGAGTCAGCCTAGGGCTAACATCAAGAATGCCCCCTTTGACGAACGTTTCAAGCTAGAATGGCATTAGCACAATAAATCTTATGAAGAGATAGGTGATAGTTCCCCATGTGGGTACTCATCTCTCGAGGTGGCCCAGTAGCAAGACGTAGAGGTTATAAGTATCAAAGAGCCAGATCCTGAGCCCCATATTCTTCTTCCTCTCACTAGTTCCACTCGTAGCCTTCGTTCCCAGGTTGGTAAGAGACAAGCTGAGAAATAGGCGCATGACTCCCCTCCTAGTAAAAGGTAGAATCTGAGTTCCACAAAGAAGAGTTTTTCTCCTCAAGCCCTGAGGTTTCCCTCAGATCCTCAGCGGTTGGTGACTTCCACGGTTCAGGTACACCCTTCTTTGCCTTTTCCTTCTACTCAAGTTGTTTCTTTTGTTGCCCCTCTTATTGCAATGCAAACCCAGATTCCTACCGCCCTTATGCTAGCACCTGCTGGAATACCGGTTGATCCCCAAGAAGAATTTCCACAGGCCTCTATTCCATTCTTGACCCCTATTTTTGTTCCCGTAGTATTTTCCTCGCAGATGTCTAAAGCAGCCACCATCTCGCATAGGATTGGTTTTGGAGAGTCCACTCCCCCCAGAATGTCAGAGCAACATCTACTGATCCATTTCCCTTAGGAGCCTCTCCCTTTGTCCCATTATTTTCTCCAACCATGCTTTCATCCCCTATTCATACCGCTTTTGGTGGCCCCATTTCCTAGTTTCCTTTGCGGTTCCCCTAGAGCAACTTTTGTAGGCCAGGTTATTTCCAACCTAGATGATTTACAACAATAGGTTGCCCATTCCAAGACTGCCCATAATGGCAAGATTAGAAAATGAAAAAGAAAAGGAAGGTGCCAGGCCAACCTGTTTGCACCTGCAAATGCATTTTAGTGAGGAAAAGGATTGTCTTTTCTTTGCAAACATGTTCCCCAAGGTTGATAAGCCAGAAGCCAAAATGAGACCCAATGATTACACTCTGCATGCTATTGACATCAACCTCCTAAATGCTACAACATTTGACAAAGTTGAAATGATGGAAGAAACTTCAAAGGCCCTGTCCTCGGACTTCACTAAAAAGAGTCGTCGCCTGGAGAAGATGTAAGCAGAGAATGTGAACCTCCAAGAATCTCTGGCCCAATAGAGAAAAGAAGATAAAGCTCAGAGTGCTGAGATTAATCACTTGTAATGTTTGCTGACATAGGCTAATTCAAAGAAAGGAAAGCTGCAGGTCGCCCTTAATAATGTGAGTTCTTAGTTGAAGGGCTAGGAGGCAACAAGAAATGTAGCTTTGAAGGAATTGCAAGAAAAGCACCAAGAGATCTAGCAGCTAAAGGCAGCTTCTAGATATGCCACCCAAGTGCAAGCATAGTTGCGTGAAGAGATCCATCTGAAAGAAGAGTATGCACGATAATTGAGCGACAAGCAGTTCATGCTTTAGAAGGAGAAAGAGAGATTTGAAATAGAGTTGCATGAAAAAGACAATGGCAAAGAGCAAGCCAAGAGAAAATTTATAGATGCAAAGGTTTTGTTACAATAGGAGCAAGATTGTATATCACAACTCCAACAGACTGTGCAGGGTGGAAGTGCCAGGATCCTCGCTCTAGAAATCCAACTAGTCATTGAGAAAGATAGGTGCAGGGAGCTACAACATTAATGACAAAGAGTGAGGAAGTCTCACGGTTGCTAAGTATTCCTCCCCTCGTGCAGGTTTCTCAAGACTTTTCTTCGATTTTGTTGGAATTGTATGTTTCCCATTGGGAAAGAATTAAGAAGTTTAACCCCTCGTTGCAACCCGTGCTTACATTCATCAGAGAAATGCAATGCCTCTGCATCAAGGTGGGATCCCTCGTCAACAGTTATATGGTCGTCATTGGTCCCAAGATCCCCGTGGCTCAGGACCTAATCTAGATGTTGTATGTGACTCAAGATGAAGAGTTGAGAGTGAAGGGAATAGCAGACTACGGACAATTTATCAAGAAAACTAATGTCTTCATCAACCACCACAGAGTGATCATGCACATATCAACAATTCTAGAGCCATTGTAGATCTCCATCTTGGACATCAAGCAATGCATAGGGAGGTTTGTTTCATTAGGCTTGCCTTCTCCATTCCCTGTGGATGGTTCTGTGCTAGAAGTTGAGTAGATTTTAGATCAGGTCGAGCATTTGCAATAGGATAGGACTTTCCTCCATCGCCTAAACTATCTCATCTCTGTGGAAGAGGTCAAGCATCTCCTGCACCCCCTCGCCTAGCTCTACACACTCTTGAAACTAATCCATGATGAACCAGTAGGCTTTCCATTCGATGAGATAATCTGTCTAGATCAACATTACCAGATTCTGGAAGCACAAACACTGCCCTCCAAGGAAGAACTGACTCCATTGTAGTGGGTCTTCGATCTTCTCAAACCTATTCTAACATGAATTCTGGTCTTTGAACCAGCGTTTTTGGGTTCTAGCATTTTGCAGGCCGAACGCCCCCTTTTAGTTGCCAAGAAAGGTTAACATTATTTCGGGGTTGTCCGTAGGCAGGATTTAAATCGGGTGGCACCCCTTTCTTTTTGACTTCCCAGCGGCACTCAGCGTACAAGCCAGATGTCATCTCAACGTTGTTCCTGATGGCTTTCTTTTTTTGTTTGAGGTTATGGGAAACATGAATTTTCCAAATGGCTCAAGTTTTGATAACTGAGAATCCTGTTGGACCCCACTTTGCATCGTGTGAAGATAGGGACACATGGCACCTTTGCGCCTCCTGTCCTATTTCTATTTAGGCACTCCTTTTTGGATCTCCTCAGAGCTTCCGCGTGTTGCCCATGGTGACCTATCTCTCTGGCTATGGTTCGCGTCAAAATATTTTCTATTTGAGTAGGTATGGAGATGTCATGACAAAGTGGAAGTAACAACTTCGGAAATGGTTTTGCTGGGTGTGTTCCTATAGGATGCCACGATGGGTTTTTTCTATTCAGAAGTGGTTACGGGAGGAGGGCGGATGCTTTGAACTGTTAGTCGAGCTGGGGACTCTATTTATGTTGTTTTCTTTCCTGTTTTAGGGGTTCAAAACTTTTATAAAAAAGAACAATTAAGTATTCTAGAGAAGCCTTTTAGTTGTTATTGTTTTCTGAGAAAAGGAGAATCAAATTGTGCCTACGGCCTCTGTGATGTTTGTTTTCAGTATGTTGTGATAGTTTTCTATGCATTCTTGTAATTATGATGACTTTGGAGATATGTCTAATACTCTGTCGATCAAACTATGTTTTGCTCTTTTTATTTGGTGGATGTGTGATTTATGTTTCTTTACGTTAAAAGGAATCTTGGTTGTGTCTTGTTTATGGTTCTGTTCAGATATATAGATTGTTGAATGGGCTTTAAAACTTGATGTTTATAGGTTTTATGTGTTGTTTATGTTTTTTCTAAAATGCTTTGGCGCATCGCCTAAATAGTCTAGATCATTTTTCTTTAAGTTTCTTCTTCCCCTTTTTCCTCAATCACAAGGAAGATTCGACTTCTTAAATCCGGAGGTCATTCGGTGAATTAAGCACAATTGGTTCCCTGTCACTGAATTTCCCATAAGGTTGTTCACTTCAAAAGTAAAATTTAGAGTCAACAATACCCACTGGAAAGTTTTCAAGAGCGACGAGCAAATTGCTTTGTTCATTCAAAAATTAGGAGAGTTTTTTGACCAATTGCAACCCAAAGTAAATGAATCTTATGGAGATCAGATCATTCAACTGAAATCCAACAAGCTCCCAAATGGATTGATCACCCTAGAAATTTTTTTGACCATGATGATGCTAAGAATGATAAATGAAAGCTTACAGCTGATAAGGGTGATTACATTGAAATACCATTAGGGAATGGGAGAATATTCAAGATCGGAAAGGAAGTTCCCTCAGAAGACCGAGAGAGATTGGCTCGATATTATGATGAATATGTGGGCATGCTAGCATGGTCATATTTAGATTTGAAAGGATATAACTCTAGCACCATTCAACACACCATTGAGCTTGATGATGGGGCCAAGCCAGTCTGATAGAAGCAAAGACCTATTAATCCCAAGATCAAGTTCCTTATGGCTCAACAATTGAAGAAGATGATAGAATATAAAATCATCTATCCTATTAAGCATAGTACGTGGGTATCCAATTTGGTACCAGTCAGGAAGAAGATTGGAGATATCTGTCTTTGTGTAGACTTCCGGGACCTGAACCAAGCATCTCTAAAAGACCATTATCCTTTGCCACCAATGGAATAGCTGTTGAGCATAGTGGAAAGGTCAGAGATGTTCTCAATGCTAGATGGTTTTGTTATAACTAGGTATTGGTAAAGCTAGAAGATCAACATAAGACAACCTTTATAGCCAAATGGGGAACATTTTCTTATCAAAATATGCCTTTTAAGTTGTCAAACGTCGGTGTGACTTTTCAGAGAGCTATGGATCTGACTTTTAGGGAGCTCATTAACAAAATCATCCTCATATATTTGGATGACTTGACTTTGTTTTCAAAGCACAAAAAAGATCACTTCGATCATCTTGAACTAGTGTTCCAAAAGTGCTTGGAGTTCGGCATCTCATTAAAACCAAAGAAATGCATCTTTGGTGTCCCTCAAGGAAAATTACTAGGGCACAAAATGGAAATAAAGGAGCTTCCTCTTCTAATCAACAAAAAGGGTGTTTAGTCCTTCCTAGGTAAGGTTAACTTCATTAGTCACTTTATCTTAGACTTTGTTGGGATAGTGAGGCCTATCACTCTAATGCTTAAGAAGGAAATATATTTTAAATGGACTCCTAAAGCTAAAGAGGATTTTGAGAAGATCAAAGATGCCATCTCTTCAGCTCCCATGCTCTCCAACATTGATATGTCTAAAGACTTTATAGTGTATGTTTTCTCTAGAAATTATAGAATTGTTGTGCTCCTAATCCAGAAAGATGCAGACAAGAGAAGTGAGCACCCCATAGCTTTCCATTCCAAAACTCTAAAGGAATATGAGGCTAAGTACAATTTTGTTGAAAAAAAAAACTTTGGCCATCGTCAAAGGTCTAAAAAAATTTAGGCATTTTATCGCCTGTAATAAGACTATTGTGTATGTCACCCATCCTTCAGTCAGAGAATACATAATGGAAGGTGATATTATAGAGAAGAGAGCGAACTGGATTACCAAAATCCTAGAGTATGACATTGATGCCAGACCCACTAAAGTGATCCATGACAAAGGTTTGTGTGAGTACATAGCCCAAGAGCTTGAACCCCAAGAGGTCGAGGCTACTATGGGGGGAGTTGTAATGGTCACTTCTGAACCAAGAAAGGCATGTTGGATGGAGACTCAAAAACATTTTATGAGGATTGGGATTTTCCCTAAATGTCTCCCTCCCGAAAAAAGGAGATTCTACAGGATGCAGAATAGTGGTTTTCGTCTAGTTGAAGGAGTACTTTTTAAGAGAAATTTTGATGGAGTCTTTCTCCGCTACGTGGACCAGGGCCAACCTAATAAAATTCTACATGAATTTTATTATGGACTATCGGGAGGCTACTATTCAGCGGAAACCACCATCATTAATATCACATGTGTTGGGTACTTTTGGCCCTCTATGTTTAAAAATATGCATACTCTGGTAAGAGAATGCAAATAATGCCAGTACTACATTGGTAGGTGTAGAAAGGTGGCAATGTTTCTCAATCCCATGATGGTGGAAGAACCCTTCACACAGTGGGGTCTCGATTTCATAGTGATGATCAATCCCCCAAGCTCAGCTAGACACAAGTGGATTTTAACAGCGACTGACTACTTCACTAGATGGTCCGAGGTTGTCCCCCTGAGGAATTCATCAAAGGCCAAAATATTAATGTTTCTAGAAGATTTAGTGTGCCAATATGGCTCGCCAAAGACCATAATATTAGATAATGCACTAGAATTAATAGGCTCATGAGTCACCTAGTTTGTTCTCAGTAGAAGTATCTACCTAAAGACTTCCTCAAACTACTATCCATAGGGAAATGGCCTAGTTGAGTCTACTAACAAGAATCTCATAAGACTCATCAAAAGGATGGGCTTTGAGCACAAAAGGGAGTGGATTTACCACTTGAGAAGTGCATTATGGGTAGACCGGATAACACCCAAATAGGTCCTAAATAATTCTCCATACAAGCTGGTCTATGACAAAGATGCATTATTCCCCATGTCTTTGGAGATTCCCACCTTGCAATTACTCAAATCTATCGAGGTGGCAGAAAATGGTCCCGTGGAGGTGAGATTGGTGGAAATTATGGAACTAGAGGAAGAAAGGGAGGTAGCATTTTTGTCCCTTCAAAATCACTAGCAAACTGTCAAGAGGTGGTTTGATAATAAGAAAAGTTCTGACCTAGGATTTGAACAAGGTGACCTTGTTTTGAAATACAATGAGAGGGCAACCAAGCCCGATCAGCATGCCGAATTTGATGGTTTATGGGAGCGACCCTTCCACATTATAAATTGCAAAGGTTTCAATGCTTTTGATCTCAAGGATATGTAGGGAGATTCTCTTAGAATCCCGGTCAACGGGTTCCACCTTAAACCTTTTCACTAGTAGCTTTTTTCTAATGTACATAATCTAAATAGTGTTTTTCCATGTGCCTTATTTATTTAATTAGTTTTATTCACACATTCTCAAAGAAAAAAAAGAAATCACAAGATACACCTTAATCAAACAAAAAGAAATCATTATATTATAGGTATCTTGTTACATATATACAAAAGGCCTATGACCTAGTTTTTAGAAGGAAAAATAGGCAAGTTTTCTGAAGACAAGGTGGTACTATCTCAAGAATATTCTTCATCTTCATCCTCATCCATTTGGAAATCAGAGTCATTAGCTTAATCCTTAGTGTCATCTCCCTCTGACCACTCATGGCCAGAGTCATCATTAGGTTCTTGAGCTAGTGACACAAGCACTAGGTTGGGTTGGACATGCAGCGTCAAGATCTATGGGAATATGTAGTCCCCGAACTTAGTATACCATTTAGTGCTAGCTAGAACAAGAACTATCAGATGGACCTGGAAGAGGAACTCTACAGCAAGATCCACTCAAAAGTGATGCGATGACAGCGACATGGTCTTCAGACCACCAATAAGTGGGTGCTAGGTCACTTCCTCACTAGAGGTGATGAAACGCTGCAAATCCGAGGCCAGATGTAAGACTCTGAAAGGGATGTGGTATGCCACAACATATTCTAAGACACCTAGATAATCCAAGGAGAAGAGCGCTTTAGCCAGCTCTAAGGTCAGGTAACTAGTCATCCCAGTATCCAGTATCAAAGCTACTAAAAGTGAGTAGATATACATGTTTACATGGTATTTGTCCACGTCGTCAATAAAATCCTCACCAAGCACCCATTTGATGGTAGCAATGATCAGAGAATTGCTGCATCATGTCATCCCCTATAGCCTCCAGTCTAAAATATTACCTAAGAAAGCAACTTGAGCCTTACTGCTGGTGAGTCTGACGGGAGTATCCATTTCTTCAAGAAACTTTGTCATTGAGCTGGATACTGTGTAAAGGAATGTCTGAAAAGACATATTTATAATGGATTTTCAGCTCTAGATGATAATTGAAGTAAAAATCCAGTGCTCCCAATTTTTTACGCATCAGTCTCCCTTCATCAATTCACACAAGTAGGTGGAGTCTAGTTCTAAGGTTGCGTACGTCTTGCCTTGTACCCCAAAAAGAGAAGCAATGTCCTCAAATGCCACACGTATGTATTGGTACATCATGTTTAAGCCATAACACCCACAGGTCTGTTATAACTTGTGTGAGACTCATTGGCTGTTGATACTCTCCTTAATGAGGAGATTTTTCCAAACAAGAAGATCGTCTCAAGTGGATCTAATTAATGGCAGACTAAATAGGTATTCTCTTGGGAATCACAGATGATGATGCTCATGTTTTTTAAGAATTAATTGCATCTAGAAAATGAACTGGCATATGTGCAAGTGTACACTCATCATTAAATGCCTTCTTTCATGAAGATCTAGGCATGTGATGCATTTAAAGAAGGTCACCAAATCCCCATCATATTATTCATTTTACAACCCCAAGTGCAGAAAAGTTTTAGAAGTGTCAAAAAGAGAAATTCTCTTGCAGAAGATGGAGATGGAAGAAACTACCCCAGGTTTTGTCCAAGAAGGATTGTGGGTGGATGTATTTGGGGAGCTCTCATATTCTTCTCACGACATTTCCCCAAAGCCATAATATCAAAGGACTAAAGCTAAATCGAAGACGGCCACCCGCAACTTGACGATAGTGATAGATTCTTTGGAGAATGTCATCGAGCCCAAACTTCACAAGTAGCCTAAGAACCTCAGAGAGGCCACTTACAATAGAATGATAAATCATAGAAATGAGTTGCAATCTACAATAGTCAATTTTTGGAATAGCGGCACTCCTCAGTTCGTGGTCCCCATGGTCCTGCACTGTCTAGAGTTTATGATTGTGTGCGCTAGTAGGTTTGACCTTGTTTCTTTTTCAATTCAGGGCTCTTTTCTGAAAATAGTTATAACCCTAGAGGCTGAGAGGGATGTGATGTGTTGTCCCATTTTTTATGGGACAAAGGTCTTCACTCAAAGTGCCATGGAAGAATATTGGAGCACTAGAAGAGATATTGTCTCTTTCTGTCACAGTGCACTAAATCAGAGTCTGTAAACTGGATCTCCAAGACTACCTCTATCTTACAGTGACTTGAGGCATATTGACCTCAAGGATATTTCCTTGACTCTTACATGGCTATGTTGTCGCGATAACGACCAGGAGATCACTACTCCTATGATGGGCTTTCTGTTCAAATATCAGAAGCAAAAAGGGCCATTTCATTTTGACTTCTCTATTTTTATAGCCAGAGAGATGGCAAAATAGCTAGTTGAATTCCAACATTTTCAGTGGTTTAGGTTTGCCTCAGTCCTAGTTCACCTTTTCTTGCACCAAAATGATATTTTTTTCAGCCAATTCATGCAATTGGCTCCCCATGATGAGTCAGGAAACAAGATGCCTATATCGGCCTGGACGCCCATCCTACTGGCTTCTTACGATGCCTACTAGTTTTTGAACTATTTCTTAACTCCTGTCCTTCAAGATCTCAGTTTAATTCATGAAGAGCCTCTTACCTTCTTTTCTCAAGTACATATGAATTGGATGTATAATGAGCACCCTCCTTGTGACTGGTTTTTAGGTAGCGACTTTTCCTTTATTTGGGTACATGGCTTCTCAAAAGAGCCTTTCCGCCTACCTACCTATGTCACAGAAAGAACCCTCGCCCTTGAAATATTATGGTAGTTGGTGAAGATCGATAGAGCTATAGGGGTGGGAAAACATGATACCTCCATTATAGAGGACCACAAAGCTATTGGCCCCACCACTCTCGTTCGCAAAAGCATTGTTGAAAACATCCTGACATCCAAGCTGGTGCAACTTAGCTTGGTAGTAATTGATGATATGTGGAGTTATGACCCAGATGGGTGTCTGTCTAAAACAAAGAATGCAGTTAAGCATGAATCGTGGAGCTGGTGGGAAGGGCGCACTAACCCACAAGTGAATGACCCAAATCTCTATGTGGGTCTCAATGATTTCCCCATGTTAAAACAACCCTTGTGGTTGACTTTTTACTATATCATGCAAAGGTACAATCCAATGAAGTCCATTCCCTGGAGTATTCTAGAAGCCATGAGGTTGGATACATGGCCTAAGAAAAAGAGGGAAAATTTATGGATCTACTATCAAGAAGTGAATCAGCCCAAGGCTAATGCTCCTTTTGATGACTGTTTTGAGATTGAATGGCATCAACACAACAAGTCAGATGAAGAGACAGGCGATGATTCCTCATGTGATGATTCATCCCTCGAGGTGGCCCAAGAGTAGGAGGTAGAAGTTAGTATAGAAGAACAAGAGACCCAGCCTAATATTCCTCTTCTTCTTGCCGGTTTAATTCAAAGACCTCATTCCCAAACTGCCAAGAGGTTGGCTCAGAAGCAAGCGCCTAACTCCCCTTCTAGTAAGAAGCAATATCTGGGTTATGCAAAGAAAGGTTCATCTTCTCGAGTCCTAGAGGTTCCCTCAGTCTCTCAATGGTCGGTGACTTCCATGGTTTAGGAATGCCCTTCTTTGCCCTTTCTTCTTGCTCATTATGTACCTTTTGTTTCTCCCCATCTCGCATCTATGCCTGCCCAAATTCCCACTGCTCTCACATTAGCACCCATCGGGACTCCGTTTGATCCTCAAGTTACATTATCACAGGTCTCCATTTCGCTTCCGCCCTTGATTTTATCCCTACAATATTTTCCTCACAGATGCCTGATGCAGCCACTATCTCACATAGGCTTAGTTTTGGAGAGTCCACTCCTCCCCCAAATGTTGGGGCAGTGTGCATTGATCCATTTTCTTCAGAAGCCTCTCCTTTCATCTCGTTGTTTTCTCCAACCATGCTTGCATGCCCCATTCAGACATCTTTTGGTGGCCCTATTTCCCAATTCCCCTTTGCAATCCTTCCTGCTGCAGCATTTGCAGGCCAAGCTATTGCAAACTCGAATGCTTATCAACAATAGGTTACCTATTCCAAGACCACTTGTATCATCAAGATCAGTAAGAGAAAGGAGAAAGATGGTTCCAAGCCAGCCTGTTTGCATGTACAGACACATTTCAGTGAGGAAAAGGATAGTCTTTTCTTTGCAACCATGTTTCCCAAGGTCAACAAGCTGGAGGCCCAAATGAGACCCAACGACTACACTTTGCATGCTATCGGGGTCAATCTCCTAAATGCTATGGCATCCAAAAAGATTGAAATGATGGAAGAAACTTTGAAGGCCATGTCTTCAGATTTCATCAAAAAGAGGCATCACCTAGACAAAATTCAAGCGGAGAATGTAAATCTCCGAGAATATTTGGACCAACAGAGAAAGGAAGACAAAGCTAGGAATGTTGAAATTAACCGCTTGTAGGTATTGTTGATAGGCTAATTAAGAAAAAGGAAAGTTGTAGTCCACCCTAAACAATGTGAGTTCTCAATTGAAAAGACATGAGGCAACAAGGAATGTGGCCTTGAAATAATTGCAGGAGAGGGAGCAAGAAATAGAGCAGCTAAAAGTAGCTTCTAGAGATGCTACCCAAATGCATACATAGTTGCATGAGGAGATCCACCTAAAAGAAGAATATGTTCAAAAACTGAGTCATGCACAGATCACACTTTCAGAAGAGAAAGCAAGGTTTGAAATAGAGTTGCGTGAAAAAGGGAGTAGCATGGAGCAAGCTGAAAAGAAATTCCTAGATATGGAAGGTTTGTTGCAGAAAGAACAAGGTCACATGTCACAACCTCAACAAGTTGTACAAGATGGAAGCGCCAAAATTCTCACTCTAGAAAGTCAAGTGGTCCTTGAAAAAGACAAATGCAAGGAGTAGCAACATGAGATAAGAGAAAAGGATGAGGAAGTCTCATGGTTGTCAATCATTCCTCCTCCCGTGGAAGTTCCTCAATATTTTTCTACAATTTTGGTGGAGTTGTACGTTTCCCATTGGGAAAGAATTAAGCAGTATTGCCCTTCGCTGCAACCTGTGTTGAGATTTCTAAGAGAAGCGCAATCTCTCTATGCTGAAGTGGGCACCCTCATTAACAACTCTATGATTTTTATTGGTCCCAAGCTCCCCATAGCCCAAGGTTTAATTCAGATGTTGTATGCTGCTTAAGATGAAGAGTTGAGAGAGAAAGGGATTACAGACTGCAATCAATTAATTAGGAGGACCAATGTCTTCATCAACTAGCACAGGGTGATCATGCATGTATCAGCAATGCTTGAGCCTTTACAGATTTTGGTTATAGATATAAAGCAATGCATAGAGAGATTTGTTTCCTTGGGTCTGACTTCTCCTTTTTTTGTAGATGGTTCTATGTTAGGGATTGAGCAAGTGTTGAACCTGAAAGAGAAGTTACAACAAGATAGAACTTTCCTACAATGCCTAAACAATCTTATTTCAGTAGAGGAAGTCGAGCATCTCCTGCATCCCCTAGCCCAACTCTACGTGCTCTTGAAACTGGTCCATGATGAACCACCAAACTTGTCATTCGACGAAGTAATCTGTTTAGATCAACACTACTAGAATCTAGAAGCGCAGGTGTTTCCCTCCAAGGATGAATGGTTCCCATTGCAGCAGGTCTTTGATTTGCTTTGCCCCATTCTAGCATGAAGTCTAGTCTCTGAACCAACAATTTTGGGTTCTAGCATTCCGCAAGTAGAATTCCCCATTTAGTCGCCAAGAAATGTTAACATTATTTTGGAATTGTTTGTAGGCAGCATTTTGATCAAGTGGCAGTGATTCCTTTTGATTTTTGGCTATTTTACCTTTCACCAGCGTGCGCGCCAAGTGGCGTCTGAGCGTTGCCTCTAGTTGTTTGATTTTCTCATTCAAAGTTGAGAGAACGCGGAGCTACCATGTGGCTCAGGTTTTATAGTGGTGTATGCCTCTCAATCCCACCATCCATCATGTGAAGGTAAAGACACTTGGTGTCCTTGCGTTACATGATCTGGTTCTCTTTCTACACTTGACTTCGGATGTCCCTCGAGCCACCGCATGTCTTCCATGGTAGTTCATGAACTAGGATGTGGTTTGCATCATGATTTTATTGTTGGACAGGTGCAGGGATCGCCACGATATAGTGGAGATAGCAATTTTGAAGGTTTTTTTGCTGGGTAGTATCTCGCGGTGTGCCACATCAGATTTTCTTGTTAGAAGAAGTTGCTAGGATGTTGCTGATGTTGCAAGCTATTAGTTAGGAGCTGAGAGCTCTATTTATTTTTTCTTTTCCTTGCTTAGAAGGGTTCAAACTTTTAGAGAGTTTTCTAGACTTTGGCTCATAAAAGAGGCCTTTATGTTGATTAAATTTGGTGAATGATAGACATGTTAGATTGTGCCTATGACCTTTGTGATTGTTTTATTTGAAGCTTAATATATTGCCTTCTATGTTATTTTTAAGTTGGATAACTTCTATGATATTTGTTGTGAGACTCCGCGGATTAAACTATGTTCTGAGACTTGTTATCTATTGGATGAATGGTTAATATCATTTTATGTTGAATGATTTTTTGTTGAATTATTCTCTCGAATGGTTATGAGCATGTAGATTATTGAATTAGATTTAAAACCACATGTCTCTGGGTTTTATATGTTGTTAATGCTTTTCTAAAATGTTCTGGCGTATCGCCTAAGTAGTGTAGATCATTTTTTTAAATTTTTCTCCTTCCCCTTTTCTCCCCCAATTGTATGAAGATCCACCTTCTCAAACTTGGAGGTCATTCAATGATTTTCGCACAACAGGTCCCCCATCACTAAATTTCCCATAAGGTTGTTCAAGTTTAAGGTAAAATTAAGAGTCAACATGAACAAAAATATCAGATTTTTCAATGGATATGGGCACAAAGCTGTTGAATGTAAGATGAATAAGAACTTCAAAAGAAATGAGAATGGAAGTACAATGAAAAATGGTCTAGTATGATATAACTGTAAGGTTATTGGTTATATTGCAAAATTTTGTAAAAGCAACAAAGGAAAGACCGTTGGTCCTTAGAGTGAAGTGGGTGACAAAATATGAAGAGAAGACTAAAGGAAATGTTGAAGGTGGTTCAACATCTATTATGGATGCAATTCCTTCTTTTGATAATTGAATTAGACAACATGGTTTGAGGGGGAGCTTTTAAAAAAAAAATTAACTCCTCTTGGTTTGATGTTGGGGATCCTTTTGGTATGGAAGATGTGTTTGGTGATTTTTTGAAGGTTCTCAACATATCTTGTGTTCTGAAGGTGATCCTTGATAGTTCAAAAAATAATGTATCAAATTTTTTTAAATCTAACTTGTATTTATTTTTGTGATTGCAATCATTTATGTACTTGCGATTTGAGAAACAAAGAAGAGCAAAGGATCAAGTTCAAGTGAAAGTGTGAGAAAATATTGGAGACAAGAATTTGGTAGAATGGCAAAAATTGTAAGTCGATGATAAATCGAGACCTGAATATGAATTAAAACCATTCATTCCAACAGACATAAATTCAATTAATATTGAGAAGAATAAAGGCTAACACAATTAAATAAATTAATTTAGTAGGAGGGTCAAATTAATTAAAATTGATTAATTTAAGTGTCTATACCATTTTCATTGTAAATAACACGATCATTTAATTTAATTGATATTGTCACTATAGTCCATATAATTGATTTATTTAATAAATCAATTTCCCTTCTTCTAAAGTCCTCAAAAATTAATTCTTCTTAATATCCCCTTTAATTAATTAATTTCAATTAATTAATTAATTAATCCATGTAATTCCTACAAATCAACTTTTTCTATTCTATTATTAGCCTAATTAATTCTTCTAGAAACCCTCATAACCCTACTTAGCATTATTCTTCAGCTTTTTAATTACTCCTACTCATTCTCTCTCCTAGTCAAATCCTCCTACAAATTCCACTTGCTCCTAATCCCCACCTAATTATTCTAAATATCCTCCCTAATCCCTTGTTAGTGGCTAATCCTTATGATTAGGCACAAAAGTCAACCATAGCTATTTATGGATAAATCCTCTTGTCCCCCTCCTCACCTTCCACCTTAAATGCTCCCTTTTTGGGTAAATGTGAGATTTTGAAAATCTCACATTCTCCCATGCTTCTCATCTTCCCAAGGAATTTTAAAATTCCTTTTCCCTTTTCCAATCCCTATGCACATAATATCTTGGAATTTTTAATTCCATGTGCATCCCCCAAGGAATTTTTAATTCCATGTGCATCCCCCAAGGAATTTTTAATTCCTTTTATCCTTCCTAGGTGCATTGTAAACTCTTCCCCATGTACCTTGAGGAGGGTGGAGACAAGAAATGCCTTTATGACAAATCTCTTGATCTCCACCCCCCTTGTCATATCATTGTCCCTTGATCCATGTAATCTCCTCCTCTCAATCCTAGCCCTCCATTACTTTTCAATCTTGACCATCCATTTTCCTCCATCCAATTATATAAATTGGGGTCTCCATCCCCTCATTTGATATCTCCAATTCTATTAAGTTTTTGTTGCCACTTTTGAGTTCAAGAATCCATCCAAGAGCCTACACTATAGTCAAATCCCTGACATATCCATACTTAGCCATGTGCATCCCTCTTGAGAATCCATCATACATTCATCTATCTAATTATTAATCCATTTGTTGTACACATTGAACAACCATCCACATCAATCCATTGAGCTAATCAAATCAGATTGGAGAAGGGGTGCTACTTCAATATCATCAAAAGCTCAATCCGAGGAAGAAGGTGAAATTTAGGGAAGGTATAATGGTTTTTTATACATTTTGGTGTTTATGTCTTGTGATTTGATTTCTGTAACCATTTTTCATTCCTCACATTTTTCCCCGTCTTCATTTTGGCACGTTCAGTGGGACCCACATCCCAGAAATCTAACCTTTTTTGCAAGTTTTTGGTGATTTCTAGTTGCAGGTTCTGGATTAGTGCTGGTGTCTACACAGTAGCACGTACATCATGGTTTCGACACATGCGCATGCGTATTAGCACGAATGTTCAAAATTTGAATTTTACTAACCCACCCTTTTTGCAAGATTGTCAATCAACGTGAGCGTCACGGCTTTAGCGCGTCCGCTATTCTTAATTCGCCTCATTTGATAGAGTAGATTTATTTTTTAATTTATATTCCTAATTAGTTAAAAAGCACAAAAAAATAAAAAATTAGTTAAAATTAAAAAAATAGTTTTAAATTATGTTTAATTTAAAATTTGACATTTCGAGTTAATTGTGCATCAGCGTGTGTCCTAGTTCCAACGCATCCATTGAACCCTATTATCCCGCTCCCTCACACATTTGAAATTTGAAATTTTAGTTTTCCCGCTAATTGTTTCTTTATTTTCTTTTTTTTAATGCATACACACGCGCATTAGCACATATGCTTCTACATTAGTGCATCTCATCAAGTATAACCATGGTTGAAATTTTTGAATTTTAAATTCTATCCTTTTCTTGCTTTTTGGTTTTTGTAGGTGGCAAACTTACTTCAACACTTGCACAAGCGTCATAGCTGTGAGGCCCCACCCCAACCCATCCTAGTATTTCAATGATTTTCATGTTGGAACTATTATGGATGCTCTATTTTATTGCATTATGGATGTAAGACTTTATATGATCCCAGGAATTGGATAACATTGATATATTGATGCTTCATTTCTATGCATTAAAGATATAGAATTTTATATGACTCTAGAATAGGGTAACATTGAGGTGTTGTATGTCATTATTTGATTTGTAGGACTTTATTATGATGCTATAAATATGGTTGCATATCTTATGAATGGATTAAATTATGAGGATTATGATGAGTTGCTTATGTGAATTGCCTTGATATGTGATAAATTGTAATGTATAATGTCAATTCTATGCAGAGTGATTGAATTGTATTCTTAATTATGTGTTTAATATTATATGAGGCTATTGGAAAGTACTAATGTTTAAATTGAGATGCATAGGAAATTATCCATGTGACCATGGAAATATTATGGAGAATCAGGCCTAGGCCTATGTACGTTCATAAAACCAGGGGTTGTCTATTTGGAGAGACAACACCCCGTATGTATCGTATTTTAGTTGTAAACGTAATTGTTTGTATGTGTGTAAATTGTATTTATTAAATTGTTTAAATCATTCTAGGGACAATTGCCATGTGTGTAATTGTGACGTGGAATTATTTTTGTAGTGTCACTTGACATATATGTTGTATGTTGTGTTGGCAATTGCCATGTCACCTTTTTGGAGATATTTATTTTTGTTTAATTGTTATATTTCCTAATTATCCTTGAAGGTACCAAGAAATCTAGGATAGTGAACCATAAGGAGGGTCAACTTAGAGTTGACCCGTAGGTTAACTTTAGGTGGACTTTCTAAGGGTTAAATCAACTCCTAGAGTCAGTTTTGGAGCATTTTTATTAGGCCTCATGGGATACCTATGGGTGAAGGCCAAATTCGGCCATGTATCTCTCCCCTAGGGCTTGTTTAACCACCCAAAAAAGTGGTTTTCCCAAGATGGACGAATTTCATCTATAGGAGTGCCATCCTTGGTTAGAGAACCTTCTTGGTTTGTGTAATTCATCTTCCCCATTTCATTCCTCTTCTTGAGGTGCCTTGGTTAGGGAGTGTGTAAGACCTAGGGAAGACCAACCAATGGGAGTTCCTCACTCTATCCAAGAGGTTGGAAGGAGTGAGAGAAGCCTTCTTAGGCTATAGATTGAGGCTTAGTGAGCTAATCACCCACTCTCCATCTTTGGAGATCTTAGAATTGGAAAAAAATCAGTTTTGGAATAAGAATTTTGGCTAAGTGTTGTAGAAAAGATTGTGGATTGGGCTGCTCTTCTCCAAGCTATCCCTAGAAAACCCCTTGGCAGATTCAAGGTTGGTGTTTTTTCTTACTTGTTTATTTGAAATCTGTTTGTAGAGATGCTTGAATGTAAATATTTTATCTTTCTTTGTATTGTATTTGTAAAAGTTTTTATGTGGTTCTTTTCCTTTTTCTTTTGTTATGCATTTTATTGTGTTTTGGGAGTATCCAAGGCCATCTCACCCTTGGGAGGGCAAAATGGTCTTGGGGGTGGAAGGAGTTTGACAGCCTTAGAGTGAGGGGCTCTCCTCATGAGAGTGACCTCAAGGGTTTGTCCATGTGACCCTTGCTGCATAGTTTTTTTTACATATCCGGGGGTCATAAGGGGAGAAAATATGGCATGTATGCCTTTGGGGGTCATAAGGATATGGGGGTTAAGATGATTTTTGGTTGTGTAGCTGTGAGGCCCTACCCCAACTTAGTTTGACATTTTCAGTTATTTGCATAATGAGACTATTATGGATGCTTTATTTTATGCTTTATGGATTTAGAAACTATATGATTCCATGATTTGGATCACATTGACATATGTTGATGCTTTATTTTATGCATGATGATTATGAAACTTTATATGTTGCTAGAATAGAATTACTTTGAAATGGTGAATGTCATTATTGGAATTATAGGACTTCATTTTGATGATAGAAAAATGTTGCTTATTTTATGAATGGTTCAATTTTGAGAATTATGTTAATTGCTTATGTGGAATCGAATTTGAATGAATAAGATATTGAATTATTGTTGCCAAATGTATGAGTGTTTGATGTGCAATGAAATCCATGTATTTAATTATGTATAATTGTGATTATTCGGAATTACTAATGTGTTAATTGAGATGCACAGGAAAATTATCCATGTGACCATGGAATTTATATGGAGAACCAAACCTAGACCAATGTACATTTGTTAAGCCAGGGGTTGTCTATTTGGAGAGACAACACCCCGTTTGTAATGTATTTTATTTGTGAAGTGTGTGATGCTTGAGTGTTAAAATTGATTTTTATGTATATGTGTAATCCTACAAGAGACAAATTCCATGTGTGATTTTATATTGTATTTTATTGTGTCATTTGACACATGTGCTGATTAGTGTCATTGATTTTGACTTGTCTCTTGGAGGGAGTTTTGTTTCTACCAAAGCCATTCAAACACATGAGTGTGGTCCCAAATTTGCCTTGGGTAGAGAGTCTTGGGAGTGGTCAACTCAGGTTTGACCCGTAGGTTAACTTCAGTTGGGTTTCTAAGGGGTCAAATGGACTCCTAGGGTCAGTTTTAGGGATTTTCCAAAGGTCCAAAGGGTATACCTATGGGTTAGGGGTATTTTGAAACATGTGACTACTCCCATGTGACTGTTTAGTCACCTCAAAAAGTGGTTTTCCCAAGGTGAGCGAAAATTCAACTTAGAAGGTCCCTCCTAGGATAGACAATCTTCCCTTTTTGATGTCAAACTCTCTTCCCCATCCTCACTCACCTTTTCCCTTTCTAGTTTTAGTAATATGTAAGAGGTTGGGAAGAGCAACCAATGGGAACTGTCACCTCACCCAAGGGGTTGGGAAGTGTGTGAGAGGCCTTCTTAGGCAAGGATTAGGGACTTAGTGAGTAATCACCCACTTTCCATTGTTGGAGATTATGCATGGTTTTGAAAATTAGTTTTAGGATAGAATTTTGGTGAAGGGTTGGTGGAAAGTTTGTGTGGATTTGGGCAGCTCATCCCCAACTAAATCTAACATACCTATTGGAAGAATAAGGTTGGTTTTATTTCCTTTTGTTTATGTTGTTTATGTTGTTTTTGAAAGAAAGAAATGCTTGTTGAAAGAGATGTGTTTATGTAAATTATTGTAGGAGAAAAATGTAAGTTTTCATTTCTATGTTTTTGTTTATGTGTTCTTATTTTTTGGGAGTGTCCAAGACCTCCTACTCTTGGGAGAGTAGGATGGTCTTGGGGTGGAAGAAGTATGATAGCCTTGGGTGAGAGGCTCTCCTTAAGGAGAGTGATCTCAAGGGTGTCCTTTGTGACCCTTGCTGCATAGCCCTGTGTATGCATTTGGGGGTCATAAGGGGAGAAAATATGGCCTTTGAGCCTTTGGGGGGCATAAGGTGTGGAGATGTATCTTTTGTTGTATTTTGTATTGCCATAAGGTGGCTTGAGTTGTAATTTGGCTTGCAATCTCTCCAATGGTACTTGGTCCACTTCCACTTGTGGAATGATCATCACAAAATGTGGTGAAAGTGTAGCTTGGGATGGGAAGGTGCATGTTGAGTGTTTGTCTTTGTTGTTGAGTTGGTTGTTTGTTTGTAACCTGTCTAGTGCTTGGTTCTCCAAGCTCGGGGGTGGCTTCTAGTAAGCCTAGGCTGGGAGGTGAGCTCTCCATGGTCAAAGTTGTATTTTATTGCAGGTTGCTTGGGATGGAAAAGAAAAGAAAAAGGGAATAGTTGTTGTTTCATGTTGCAGAAAAGTTTAAAAGATAAATGTATTTAATATTGTAGCTTGTAAAGAAAAAGAGAGCCATTGTTGTATTTATTCTCAAGAGAAAGAAGTGTATTTATTTTATTCATATCACTATGGAAGGGAAAATACTTGTTGGGTTTTCAAACCTATTTGTATTGTTATTTACCTTGTATTTTAATTTGCTAAAGAAATGTATTTCTCCTATTTTGGTTAGTTTTGCAAAAAGGGAAGATGTAATATATTAGCTTGTATTTGAATCCTCATAAAAAAAGAAGGAAATAAAGTTGTAGCATTTATATTTATTCTGCAAATAAAGGTTCATTTATTCACTTATGCAAGATAGAAATGGTATATGAAAGCTCATGCATTATATTCTTATTTTACTTATGCTGCTGCAAATGTAATTAAATCTGTCATTTTTACTTTCATTTAAAGCAGAAAATAAATACTATAGTAGTAGTTTATTTTATTAAAAAAAAAATAGCATATAGTTCTAGTCTTAAATTTGTTTACCAAAAAAGAATATATATTAAGTTGCTGTTAAAATAAATTGTAGATGTTAGTTACAGAATGTTGTTTTTAAACCAAAAAAAAAAAACAGAATATTCAACATATATTTCTCCAGTCTTTTTAGAAAAAAGGTATTTTTTCCATTATACAAACTACAAGTAACATTAGGAAAATCTCTGCATGCATTTTAAAGATATACAAAAATAATAAACTCAAAAATTGCCTAAATGAGTTATAGTTTAAAAAGGTAGCTATATATATATATATATATATATATATATATATATATATATATATATTATTCCTTGAAATGTTATTCTGAAAATCTATTTATAAAAAAAAAACAGTGATGTATTTACATGTTCCTTTTAGGCACATATATATATATATATATATATATATATATATATATATAAATCAAGTCTATGAAAAAAAAGAAGGAATTATTACTTATTAAACTTCCAAACAAAAAAAAGGAGTATAAATATATATATATATATAAATATATATATATATATATATAAATATATATATATATATATATAAATATATATATATATATATAAAATTTTATATATTCACATTATTTTCCTTTTACCTAAATTTTAAAACAAAAAAAAAATAAGCAAGAAAAGTTGGAGGGCAAGGCCGTAGCCGTGGGCGGCGCCATCCATAGGCTGCAGAAGCCCGCAGATGTGGGCGGTGGCGTCCACAGGCTGCAAGTACCGCAGCTGTGGGTGGCGACGTCCACAGTCTGTGGGTGCCGCAGCTGTGGGCGGCGACATCCACAGTCTGTGGGAGCCGCAGCTGTGGGCGGCGATGTCCACGGGCTGCGGAGCCCGTAGTCGTGGGCGGCGCTGTCCGCAGCTTGCGGTAACTCCCGCACCGTCTCCCTCCCTTCACTCCACCCGCTCGGGTTTCCTCTGCCATCCTCCCTTCGGCTCTGCCAAGGGTTAGAGCTTGGGCCGCCACTCCCACACCTGCACACACACACAAAAAAAAAGAAAAGATTTACACACACACAGCACACACATAAAATAACTAAATTATATCACACACATGCCCTAACCCTAATTTCGGGTTAGGGAAAATACACTTGGGTTAAAATTAAAAATAAAAATAAAAAAATGTGTGGGAGTGATAAAAAAAAAAAAAAGGGGTTAGGGTCAACATGTGACCTTGTAGAATTCTTTAAAAGAATGTTATTATAATAAAGAAAAGGAAACCCCCTCTCTTTTAGGAATATATTTATAAGTATATATATATATATATATACATATATATACTTATATGTAAAAACACACATATATATATATATAGATGTAATTTAGTTCTACAATTATTTGGAATCAAATAGTTATTTGTAAATTAAGTAATGCTCTTTTAATTATTAAATGAATGTAGGAGAATTTTAGTGAGAAGAATTTAAAACTCTAGGGTAGGATAAACCCTTGGGAAAATAAAATGATTTATGTAGTGCCATGTTGGCCCCTTTATTTCAAAATTTATTAGACACCTTTTATTTAATGGAAATTTTACTTAATAGATTTATTTAATCAAGAGTTAGGGTAAATCAATTTTAGACCCTAAGTAATTAAAGAACTTTAGGAGATCTTTAGTAGCCCCTATCAATTGAGTTTGTGATTATTGCTAAGTGAGTGTGATAATTTATTAATGGAAGATTAGTGATAACTCTTGTGGAGAAATATTAGCTCGCTTACAACTTAGGTAATTTTATCACCAAATTAATTTAATTGTTTGATTCACTCAAAACATAGTTAAGACCAAACTAGTGTGCATTTTTTTGTTTAAGTTAGTCGTTCAAAGTTAAGTATTTAAAAAAAATAATTTATTCCGTTTGTGCCCAAAAGTTTGGGCATGACATTTTGGTATCAGAGCAAGGTTACCAACACTAGGAACCTTACTCAATTATGTTTCGCAATAATTATTTAATTAATTAAATTATATTTATTTTTATTATATTTATTTTTAAATTAGCTAAAATATTTCTCCAAAAATATTTATTTATTTCATTTTATTTTATTTTCTTAATAAGGATGCCTCCAACTATGCGACAAACTCGCAAACGTGGTAGAGGCCCTAGGCATGAACGCATGGCATGCGAAGAGGTCATTAGGGAGGAATCGATTCGGGAAGTGAACCCAGCAACCCCTCCCGAACAATCAGTTGACCCAAACCGAGACATCTTGGTAGCACTACAGAACCTGATTGGCATAGTTCAGGATAGGCTTCCGGCAGTAGATCAGAATGTTGAGAACCAGAACTCAGAAAGTCATAGAATAGTAGAATGGGAACGGAGTAGGAGTCCACCTCCTAATCCCATAGAGAGTCAGGCTAGGCATGAGCCCGAATCCGTTCACCTACCAGCACCACCTCTAGTCGTAGCACCAGTGTATATTGAGAGGGCACGTCGGGATCCAAGGGATCTAATCAGAGAGGTTATGCGTCTTCAGCCACCATCTTTTGGGGGATCTACCGACGGAGTAGAAGTAGAGGCATGGCTTTTAAGCCTAGATAGGTGCTTTGCATTGCGCTCTTATGAGAGCAATCTAAAAGCACGTGCATCGGTTCACCTATTGCGAGGAACAGCCTCCACATGGTGGAGACAGGAAGAGTATAAGTGTGGCTTAGAGATAGAAACCCTCACTTGGGAGATTTTCATAGAAAGATATAGAGAGAGGTACTTATCAGAGCATTTCAGACAGTGTAGGGTGGATGAGTTTCATGACCTCCAGTAGCAGGGTCTTTCAGTGACCCATTACGAGAACAAGTTCTTTGAACTCTTACCGTACGTAGACTACTTGAAAGACGAGAAGCTTCTCGTCAACCGTTTTATCATATGATTGAACTCCAATATAGCAGGACCAGTGAGAATGGCTGCTCCAAGGAGCCTTCGGGTTGCCGTGGAGAAGACTTTGATAGCCGAAGAGATTCAGGTCAGACCCCAGGACTCGAGGGATCGGTTCCAAAACTGTAACCCTACACCACAGACTTACGGGTTTCAGAAACCCCATTGGAAAGGTAACAACAGACACACATCGAGGTTCTCCAACCCCCCTCCTCCACAGTAGTCACAACAAAACCAGAGGCAAAGGCCTCCGCAGAGTCAGCAGGGCGCGAAGCCCAAGCAGTGGCAGTCACAGGGTCAGAGGCAAGATCAAAGATCTCAGGCTCCTTACACACCTCCCGCAAGGACTCAGCAGTCCTCCAGAGGTGGGTATAGTGTTTCTAGCAGGATAGGGGGTCAGTCTTTCTCCAGACCATAGGGAGTGTAGTTTCAGGCACGTGGCGCTTGCTTCACATGTGAAGCCATGGGACACATGGTGAGAGAGTGTCCTCAGGGTCAGATGGCAGGAAATCAGAGGATGGCAGCATCAGAGCTGACAGTTGGGGATATGGGCAAGTCCCATAGGGTTTTCACAGTGGTTGACAACCACCAGGCAGAGCATCAGGCCACAGTTATTGAGGTAGCAGGTATGATCAGAGGTAGCAGTGTATCTATATTATTTGATTCAGGAGCTACTGACTCTTTTATATCTCCATTGGTTGTGGAGCATTGCGGGCTAGTGGCAATTAGACAAGAGGTCAGTTGGGAAGTGGAATTAGCTTCAGGGGCTAGAGTGTCAGTGGAATTAGAGGTTAGGGGTTGTCAGCTTCAGATTGGTAATACCACCACCTTAGTAGACCTTAGAGTTACACCACTCGGATCATACGGCATCATACTTGGCATGGATTGGCTTTATGCCCACAGAGCCAAGATGGATTGTCGTTTGAAAAGGATCGAGTGTGAGGATGATCATGGTTCTCCCATAGTGATCACTGGAATTCAGAGACCCGTGTCTCTTCGTATGATCTCCGCCATGCAACTTAAGCGGAGCATGCGAAAGGGATGTCAGTTATTTGCCATCGCCATTAGTGATAGAGAGGAAGGAGAAGAAAAGGAACCATCTATTGATGACCATCCTATCCTTAAGGGATTTTCAGACGTATTTCCTTCAGAGTTACCTGATATGTCACCCCGTAGAGAGATTGATTTTCATATAGACCTTGTTCCAGGAGCCGAACTAGTTTCAAGAGCAACATATAGAATGACCACAAATGAGCTTAATGAGATCAAGATGTAGCTTGAGGAACTCCTAGAGAAGGGCCACATTCGCCCTAGTGTATCCCCTTGGGGTGCACCAGTCATCTTCGTGAAGAAGAAGGATGGATCTCTCCGATTATGCATGGATTACCGTCAGTTGAACAAAGTAACCATCAAGAACCGATATCCGTTGCCCAGGATCGACAATTTATTTGACCAACTTCAGGGTGCCAAAGTATTTTCCAAGATTGATCTAAAGTCAGGGTACCATCAGTTGAGGATAGTGGATAGCGATATCCACAAGACCGCATTTCACACTAGATATGGCCACTATGAGTTCACCGTGGTCCCATTCGGTCTTACGAATGCCCCAGCAGTTTCATGAGTCTCATGAATGGAGTATTCCACACATTCCTTGACTATTTTGTGATTGTATTTCTCAACGACATATTGATATATTCACAGAATGAGGAGGAGCATGAGGAGCACTTGAGATAGGTTTTGTAGTGTTTGAGGGATAATCAGCTGCATGGCAGTTTGTCGAAGTGTGCTTTCTTTAGAACAGAGGTCAAGTACCTTGGTCATGTTATATCTGGTGATGGGATCTCAATAGACCCATTGAAGATCAGAGCCATTATGGATTGGCCAGCGCCTACCAGTGTGACAGAGGTTAGGAGCTTCATGGGCTTAGCAGGTTATTATCAACATTTTGTTGAGGGATTCTCTAGAGTTGCTCATCCTATTACTTCTCTTTAGTGCAAAGGGAAGAAGTTTGAGTGAATGGAGAAGTGCGAGAAGGCCTTTCAGGAACTTAAAAAGGCACTTACTACCGCACCTATCCTTGTAGTACCAGATCCTTCAGCTGATTTCATGGTTTGCATAGATGCTTCCCTAGAGGGTTTAGGAGCAGTCCTTATGCAGGGGGGCAGAGCTATAGCTTTTGAGTCTAGGAAACTCAAGACTCACGAGCTTAATTACCCTACTCATGACCTTGAGCTTGCAGTAGTAATGCATGCACTTGTGAAGTGGAGACATTTCCTTTTGGGTCATCATTTTGAGTTGCACTCAGCCCATCAGAGCCTTCAATACATATTCACTCAGTCGAACCTTAATGCACGTCAGAGGAGATGGATGGAATTCTTGTGCGAGTATGATTTTGACGTTCACTACATCAAAGGGAAAGAAAACGTAGTTGCAGATGCTTTGAGTAGGAGACGTCACGAGGTACACACCATGTCTATGGGTATGGATTTGAGAGATCGGATCATGCAGTAGTTGCCAGAGGACGGGTGGTATTTAGAGGTTTGCCAGGCTATTCGATCTCAGGAAACTTTAGAAGGGAAATATGTGGATTATTCCTTAGAGTCCGATGGTTTATTATGCCATAGAAGGCACATCTATGTACCTTCTTCCGGGGGATTGCAGGAGTTCATTATCATAGAGGTTCATAGAGCTCCTTATGCAGCACATCCCGGGGTCAAGAAGATGCATGCAAACTTGAGGGAATTATACCATTGGCCAGGAATGCGACAGCTTATTGCTGAGTTGGTAGCCCGATGCCTTGAGTGTCAGAGAGTCAAGGCGGAGCACCGCCATCCAAGTGGGTTGCTCCAATCTCATGCTATACCAAAGTGGAAGTGGGATACTATATCTATGGATTTCATCATTGGTCTCCCTATGTCATCTCGTCCCCATGATGCCATCTTGGCGGTGGTTGACAAGTTGACCAAAGTGGCCCACTTTTCACCAATTCATACCACCTTCACAGCACCAGCAGTAGCATAGGTGTTTTTGTGAGACATTGTCAGACTTCATGGCGTTCCACTCAAGATCATTTCCGATAGGGATTCCCTCTTCACTTCTTCCTTTTGGAGGGCATTACAGGTAGCTATGGGTGCCAAGCTCAATTTCAGTACAGCCTATCATCCAGAAATAGATGGCCAGACAGAGAGGGTTAATTAGGTGTTAGAGGATATGCTTCACATGTACGTCATGGATCACCAGACCAGATGGGAAGAGTACCTTCCATTAGTGGAGTTTGCCTATAACAATGGGCATCACATGTCCTTGGGGATGCCACCCTATCAGGCATTATATGGCAGACCTTGTAGGACACCGTTGAGTTGGGACCGCATAGAGGACATAGTTGCTATTGGTCTTGAGATAGTTCGGGATATGGAGCAGCAGGTGGATTTGATTAGGCAGCATCTTAGAGATGCACAAGATAGACAGAAGAAATATGCAGATGCAAAGAGGATAGATCATAGCTACTTGGTTGGAGACAGAGTCTTCTTGAGAGTGCGACTGCATAAGAGTCCAATCCATTATGGAAAGGGTTCTAAGCTTGCACCTCAATTTGTAGGACCATTTGAGGTCCTTGAGAGGATAGGACCAGTTGCCTACTATTTAGCATTGCCACCTAGCCTGCCACACATCCACGATGTGTTTCATGTTTCAGTTTTGAGGAAGTATATCTATGATGAGTCTCATATTCTAGATTGGGATGCCTTGCAGGTGGAGTCGGACGGGCAGCTAGCTTTGGAGCCCATTCACATTTTGGCACACCGGACACTAGGCCTTCGAGGTCGAGAGCTGGACCAGGTTAAGGTCCAGTGGGATTGCTATGATGAGGTCACAACCTCATGGGAGGATGCAGCACGTATGAGATCACAGTACCCCCACCTTTTTGATGAACTCCAGGACGAAGTTCATGCCTAGAGGGGGAGGGTGTGAGGCCCTACCCCGACTCAGTTTGACATTTTCAGTTATTTGCATAATGAGACTATTATGGATGCTTTATTTTATGCTTTATGGATTTAGAAACTATATGATTCCATGATTTGGATCACATTGACATATGTTGATGCTTTATTTTATGCATGATGATTATGAAACTTTATATGTTGCTAGAATAGAATTACTTTGAAATGGTGAATGTCATTATTGGAATTACAGGACTTCATTTTGATGATAGAAAAATGTTGCTTATTTTATGAATGGTTCAATTTTGAGAATTATGTTAATTGCTTATGTGGAATCGAATTTGAATGAATGAGATATTGAATTATTGTTGCCAAATGTATGAGTGTTTGATGTGCAATGAAATCCATGTATTTAATTATGTATAATTGTGATTATTCGGAATTACTAATGTGTTAATTGAGATGCACAGGAAAATTATCCATGTGACCATGGAATTTATATGGAGAACCAAACCTAGACCAATGTACATTTGTTAAGCCAGGGGTTGTCTATTTGGAGAGACAACACCCCATTTGTAATGTATTTTATTTGTGAAGTGTGTGATGCTTGAGTATTAAAATTGATTTTTATGTATATGTGTAACCCTACAAGAGACAAATTCCATGTGTGATTTTATATTGTATTTTATTGTGTCATTTGACACATGTGCTGATTAGTGTCATTGATTTTGACTTGTCTCTTGGAGGGAGTTTTGTTTCTACCAAATCCATTCAAACACATGAGTGTGGTCCCAAATTTGCCTTGGGTAGAGAGTCTTGGGAGTGGTCAACTCAGGTTTGACCCGTAGGTTAACTTCAGTTGGGTTTCTAAGGGGTCAAATGGACTCCTAGGGTCAGTTTTAGGGATTTTCCAAAGGTCCAAAGGGTATACCTATGGGTTAGGGGTATTTTGAAACATGTGACTACTCCCATGTGACTGTTTAGTCACCTCAAAAAGTGGTTTTCCCAAGGTGAGCGAAAATTCAACTTAGAAGGTCCCTCCTAGGATAGACAATCTTCCCTTTTTGATGTCAAACTCTCTTCCCCATCCTCACTCACCTTTTCCCTTTCTAGTTTTAGTAATATGTAAGAGGTTGGGAAGAGCAACCAATGGGAACTGTCACCTCACCCAAGGGGTTGGGAAGTGTGTGAGAGGCCTTCTTAGGCAAGGATTAGGGACTTAGTGAGTAATCACCCACTTTCCATTGTTGGAGATTATGCATGGTTTTGAAAATTAGTTTTAGGATAGAATTTTGGTGAAGGGTTGGTGGAAAGTTTGTGTGGATTTGGGCAGCTCATCCCCAACTAAATCTAACATACCTATTGGAAGAATAAGGTTGGTTTTATTTCCTTTTGTTTATGTTGTTTATGTTGTTTTTGAAAGAAAGAAATGCTTGTTGAAAGAGATGTGTTTATGTAAATTGTTGTAGGAGAAAAATGTAAGTTTTCATTTCTATGTTTTTGTTTATGTGTTCTTGTTTTTAGGGAGTGTCCAAGACCTCCTACTCTTGGGAGAGTAGGATGGTTTTGGGGTGGAAGAAGTATGACAGCCTTGGGTGAGAGGCTCTCCTTAAGGAGAGTGATCTCAAGGGTGTCCTTGGTGACCCTTGCTGCATAGCCTTGTGTATGCATTTGGGGGTCATAAGGGGAGAAAATATGGTCTTTGAGCCTTTGGGAGGCATAAGGTGTGGAGATGTATCTTTTGTTGTATTTTGTATTGCCATGAGATAGCTTGAGTTGTAATTTGACTTGCAATCTCCCCAATGGTACTTGGTCCACTTCCACCTGTGGAATGATCATCACAAAATGTGGTGAAAGTGTAGCTTGGGATGGAAGGTGCATGTTGAGTGTTTGTCTTTGTAGTTGAGTTGTTTATTTGTTTGTAACCCGTCTAGTGCTTGGTTCTTCAAGCTCGGGGGTGGCTTCTAGTAAGCCTAGGCTGGGAGGTGAGCTCTCCATGGTCAAAGTTGTATTTTATTGTAGGTTGCTTGGGATGGAAAAGAAAAGATAAAGGGAATAGTTGTTGTTTTATGTTGCAGAAAAGTTTAAAAGACAAATGTATTTAATATTGTAGCTTGTAAAGAAAAAGAGAGCCATTGTTGTATTTATTCCCAAAAGAAAGAAGTGTATTTATTTTATTCATATCACTATGGAAGGGAAAATACTTGTTGGGTTTTCAAACCTATTTGTATTGTTATTTACCTTGTATTTTAATTTGCTAAAGAAATGTATTTCTCCTATTTTGGTTAGTTTTGCAAAAAGGGAAGATGTAATATATTAGCTTATATTTGAATCCTCATAAAAAAAAAAGGAAATAAAGTTGTAGCATTTATATTTATTCTGCAAATAAAGGTTCATTTATTCACTTATGCAAGATAGAAATGGTATATGAAAGCTCATGCATTATATTCTGATTTTACTTATGCTACTGCAAATTTAATTAAATTTGTCATTTTTACTTTCATTTAAAGCAGAAAATAAATCCTATAGTAGTAGTTTATTTTATTAAAAAAAAAATAGCATATAGTTCTAGTCTTAAATTTGTTTACCAAAAAAGAATATATATTAAGTTGTTGTTAGAATGCATTGTAGATGTTAGTTACAGAATGTTGTTTTTAAACCAAAAAAAAAAAAAATAGAATATTCAACATATATTTCTCCAGTCTTTTTAGAAAAAAGGTATTTTTCCCATTATACAAACTACAAGTAACATTAGGAAAATCTCTGCATGCATTTTAAAGATATACAAAAATAATAAACTCAAAAATTGCCTAAATGAGTTATAGTTTAAAAAGGTAGCAATATATATATATATATATATATATATATATATATATATATCAAGTCTATGAAAGAAAAGAGGAATTATTACTTATTAAACTTCCAAACAAAAAAAAGGAGTATAAATATATATATATATATATATATATATATAATTTTATATATTAACGTTATTTTCTTTTTACCTAAATTTTAAAACAAAAAAAAAATAAGCAAGAAAAGTTGGAGGGCAAGGCCGCAGTCGTGGGCGGCGCCGTCCACAGGCTGCGGAAGCCCGCAGATGTGGGCGGCGGCGTCCACAGGCTGCGAGTGTTGTAGCTGTGTGTGGCGACGTCCATAGTCTACGGGTGCCGCAACTGTGGGCGGCAACGTCCACAGTCTGCGGGAGCCGCAGCTGTGGGCGACGACGTCCACGGGCTGCGGAGCCCGCAGCCATGGGCGGCGCTGTCCACAGCTCATGGTAAGTCCTGCACCATCTCCCTCCCTTCGCTTTGCCTGCTCGGGTTTCCTCCGCCATCCTCCCTTCGGCTTTTCCAAGGGTTAGAGCTCAGGCCGCCACTCCCACACCTGCACACACACACACAAAAAAAAAAAAAGATTTACACACACACAACACACACATAAAATAAATAAATTATATCACACACATGCCCTAACCCTAATTTCAGGTTAGGGCAAATACACGGGTTAAAATTAAAAAAATATATATATATGTGTGGGAGTGATTAAAAAAAAAAAAAAAAGGTTAGGGTCAACATGTGACCTTGTAGAATTCTTTATAAGAATGTTATTATAATAAAGAAAAGGAAACCCCCTCTCTTTTAGGAATATATATATATATATATATATATATATATATATATATATATATATATATATATATATATATATATATATATATATATATATATATATATATATATATAAACACACATATATATATAGATGTAATTTAGTTCTACAATTATTTGGAATCAAATAGTTATTTGTAAATTAAGTAATGCTCTTTTAATTATTAAATGAATGTAGGAGCATTTGAGTGAGAAGAATTTAAAACTCTAGGGTAGGATAAGCCCTTGGGAAAATAAAATGATTTATGTAGTGCCATGTTGGCCCCTTTATTTCAAAATTTATTAGACACCTTTTATTTAATGGAAATTTTACTTAATAGATTTATTTAATCAAGAGTGAGGGTAAATCAATTTTAGACCCTAAGTAATTAAAGAACTTTAGGAGATCTTTAATAGCCCCTATCAATTGAGTTTGTGATTATTGCTAAGTGAGTGTGATAATTTATTAATGGAAGATTAGTGATAACTCTTGTGGAGAAATATTAGCTCGCTTACAACTTAGGTAATTTTATCACCAAATTAATTTAATTGTTTGATTCACTCAAAACATAGTTAAGACCAAACTAGTGTGCATTTTTTTGTTTAAGTTAGTCGTTCAAAGTTAAGTATTTAAAAAAAAAAAATTATTCCGTTTGTGCCCAAAAGTTTGGGCATGACAGTAGTGTTGCGGGCTAGTGGCAGTTAGGCAAGGTGTCAGTTAGTTAGTGGAGTTAGCATCAGGGGCTAGAGTGTCAGTGGATTCAGAGGTTAGGGGATGTCTTCTTCAGATTGGTAATACCGCCACCCTAGTAGATCTTAGAGTTACACCACTCGGATCTTATGGCATCGTACTTGGCATGGATTGGCTTTACGCCCACAGAGCCAAGATGGATTGTTTCCTGAAAAATATTGAGTATGAGGATGATCATGGTTCTACCATAGTAATCACTAGGATTCAGAGGCCCGTGTCTCTTCGTATGATTTCCGCTATGCAGCTTAAGCGGAACATGCGAAAGGGATGTCGGTTTTTTTCTATCACCATCGGTGATAGAGAGGAAGAAAATGAGAAGGAGCCCTCCCTAGATGATCATCTCATCCTTGAGGTATTTGCAGATGTGTTTCCAGCCAAGCTACCTGGTATGCCACCTAGTAGAGAGATTGACTTCCACATAGATCTGGTACCAGGAGCTAAGCCAGTTTCAGGAGAACCTTATAGGATGACTGCACATGAGCTTAATGAGCTCAAGATGTAGCTAGAGGAACTCTTAGAGAAGGGTCACATTCATCCTAGCGTCTCCCCTTGGGGTGCACCAGTCATCTTCATGAAGAAGAAGGATGGGTCCCTTCAGTTATGCATGGATTACAGACAACTGAATAAAGTAACCATCAAGAACCGCTATCCCTTGCCACTAGTCTTATACTTTGAAATCATGCATTTTTAATGAAAATTATATATATATATATACTCTGCAAATTTTACCCCTTAAAAGTAAAAAGTAAACTAGAACATAGGAAAATATGCATAAAGGGCAAGTTGGGAAAACTTGAAAAAAAAGATTTCTAACCCTAAGAGACTGATATTTATGTTTATATATATATAAATATAAATACAAATATATATTTAAAACCTATTTATACAACTCTCTCTATATATATATGCATTTATTTATATTTTAAAAAAAAAATTAAAAAAAAATTTACCAAAAAAAATGGGGGGGGGGGGGCTTCGGCCTCTGCGGGTAGACCCAAAGGGCGGCCTACCCGCACAATGGGTCGCAACCCATAAAGGAAGCAGCTCAGCCGTTACCTATTTGCGGCATCCCATTGCGGCGGTCGTAACTGCACTATGGGCCGCAACCCACAGGGGTAACGGCTTCGGCCGTTCTCTGTGGGTGGTGTCCCATAGTGGCAGGGCAGCAACCACACTGTAGGTCGTGACCTGCAGGGCTCGGCTGCGGCTGACCCCTATGGGGAGCCTCGTGACACCACCTCTGCCCACTTCAAACCCCCCCTCCCCCCCCTCTGCGGCTTCCCTTCGAGTGACTCCGCCACCTTGCCTCCATCCGGCTGCCGCCTCCATGGTCGTCGCCTCATGGCCACCCGAACCCTGCAAAACACACAAGACACACACACACAAAAAAAATAAAAAAATAATAAACCCTAACCCAGTTCTGGGTTAGGGTAAAATCAATAAAGAAGGAAAGAAAAGAGTCCTAGTTGTTAAAAATGCAACCCTAATCCAATTTCGGTTTAGGGTTAGCATTTAAATAATAAAAGAAAATTAGAATTTGCAACCCTAGCCCATATTCGGGTTAGGGTTAGCAAATAATATAAAAAAAGAAGGGAGAGGGATTATTAAGTTGATTTCAAATAAAATATATTAGAAGATAATTACTCAACCCTAATTAGGGTTTGAGATTTAAAATATTAATTAAAATAAGAAGAGGGGGAAATATTTTTTAAATTTTGAAAAAGATTCCCCCATTTAATTTTAGCTATATGTGTTATTAATTTAAAACTCCTTATTTGATTTGGGAGAAAATTAATTTTAATATAGTTAATTTTATAGAATTTAAAATGGAGATTAATGTTATATGGTTACATTAATCGCATAAAATTGATTTAATTTATTTAACTAGGGAAACTATATAGTTATTTTATATATTCAATTAAATATGGACGTTTAGTTAAATTTAATTTAGGGAAAATTTGTAAATGAAAATTATTAATTACTTTATATGAATTTTTAGCCTATGAGGCCAATTTTAGGCCAAATTATTTAATAGTCAAAAATTGAAGGTTTAGGGGAAATTAAAATTGGCTATAGTATAAATTAGATTTATTTGGCAAATAACATTATTGAATTTGAAACCTTATTGGTTAAATTTAAATAATGAAATTTGCGTGCGCTCGATTAATTAAATTTTTAATTTATGATATCCTTGTCATCATTCAATTAGCCTGGGAAAATATAAATGCATTTGAAATATCTAAATATCCCTCGACTTTAATTAGCAGCGAATTAATTAGGTTGTTTTAGTTAATTAAATTACGATGATCCTCTTAGGAAATAAATTAGTCTTGTTTAACTATTGTCGCCCTATTGATTGAATTAATTATTCCAATCCTAGTAAACAATACTATCTACATCTTAGTTAAGGCAAAACTTAATTGAACGTAGATATTTTAACAAGTTAATATTGTTCAAAAAAAAAAAATTGTTCTGTTTTTTCCCAAAAGTTTGGGCATGACATTTTGGTATCAGAGAAAGGTTTCCAACACTAGGAACCTTTCTCCATTACGTTTCGCTTTAATTGTTTAATTAATTAATTTTTTTCACAAAAAAAAATAAAAATTATTTATTTTTTATTTTCTCATAAGGATGCCTCTGACTACGCGACAAGCTCGCAAGTGTGGAAGGGGTCCTAGGCATACGCGTATGGCATGCAAAGATGTTGATAGGGAGGAATCGGTTCCGGAAGGGAACCTAGAGGCCCCTCCTGAACCACCAGTTGACCCAAACCAAGACATCTTATTAGCACTTCAGAACTTGATTGTGATAGTGTGTAGGATAGGCTTCTAGTAGTAGACCATCATGCAGAAAACTAGAACTGAGGGAGCCTTAGATCAATAGATAGGGAACGGAGTAGGAGTCCGCCTCCTAATTCCTTAGAGGGCCAGGCTGAGCATGAGCCTGATTCCATTCATCTACCTGGACCACCTCCAGTAGCCGCACATGTTTATATTGAGAGGACACGTCGAGAACTAGGGGATTTGATCAGAGAGGTTTTGCGCCTCTAGCCACCATCATTTAAGGGATCTATCAACAGGGTAGAAGCTGAATCTTGGCTTTTGAGCCTATATCAGTGCTTCATATTGCGTTCTTACAAAAGCAATCTAAAGGCACGAGTTGCAGTCCACCTTTTGAGAGTGACAACCTCCACATGGTGGAGACAGGAGGAATACAAGTGTGGTCTAGCTGCAAACACCATCACATGGGAGATCTTCACAAAGAGGTTTAGGGAGAGATACCTGTCGGAACACTTCAGGTAGCGTAGGATAGATGAGTTCCACGACCTCTAGCAGAAGGCTCTCTCAGTGACCCAGTACGAGAGCAAGTTCATTGAGCTCCTACCTTATGTAGACTACCTGAAGGACGACAACCATTTTATCAGGGGGCTTAATATCAAGATAGCAGGGCTGGTGAGGATCGCCGCTGCAGGGAGCCTTCAGATTTCCATGGATAAGGCCTTGATAGCCAAGGAGATCCAGGTTAGGCCATAGTTAACAAGGGATCGGTTTCAGAACCAAAACCCAACACCCTAGTATTTCAGGTTTCAAAAACCCCACTAGAAAGGCAACCACAGAAATGCATCGGGGTCCTATAAACCCCCTCCTCCATAGCAGTCACAATAGAGTCAGAGGAAGAGGCCCCCTCAGGGATAGTAGGGCTTTAAGCCCAAGAAGTGGCAGTCACAAGGTCCTAGATGCAACCAAAGAGCACAGGATACATACACACCTCTGGCATGGACTCAGCAGTCCTCTAGGGGTGGGTACAGTGGTTCGAGCAGGATAGGTGGGCAACCTTTCTCTAGGCCTCAGGGTGCATAGTTTTAGGCACACAGTGCTTGTTTCACATGTGGAGCCATGGGGCACATGGCGAGAGAGTTCCCGCAGGGTCAGATGGCAAGTAGTCAGAGGATGGCACCATCAAAGCCTACAGTTGGAGATATGGGTAAGTCCCATAGGGTCTTCGCAGCAGTTGACAACCGCCAAGCAAAGCACTAGGCCAGAGTCATTGAGGCTATAGGTATGATTAGAGTTTTTGGAGCATTTGAGGTAGGTTTTGCAGTGTTTGAGGGACAACCAGTTGTACGACAGTTTGTCGAAGTGTGCTTTCTTTAGATCAAAGGTCAAGTACCTTGGGCATGTTATATCTGGTGATGGGATCTCATTTGACCCATCAAAGATCAGAGCTATTATGGATTGGCCAGTGCCAACCAGTGTGACAGAGGTTAGGAGCTTCATGGGTCTAGCAGGGTACTACAAACGCTTTGTTGAGGGATTTTCTAAAGTTGCACACCCCATCACTTCCCTTCAGCGAAAGGGAAAGAAATTCAAGTGGATAGAGAGGTGTGAGAGGGATTTTTAGGATCTGAAAAGGGCACTCACTAGTGCACCTATGCTCATTGTGCTAGACCCCACGGCTGATTTCATGGTATGCACAAATGCTTCTTTGGATGGATTAGAAGCAGTCCTTATGCAGGAGGGTTGCGTTATAGCTTACGAGTCTAGGAAGCTTAAGAGTCATGAGCTTAACTACCCTACACACGACCTAGAGCTTGCAACAGTAGTACATGCACTTGTGAGGTGGAGACACTTCCTTTTGGGTCATCACTTCAAGCTTCATTTAGACCATCAGAGTTTGCAATATATCTTCACCCAGCCTAATCTTAATGCCCATCAGAGGAGATGGATGGAGTTCCTTTGCGAGTATGATTTTGATGTCCACTACATCAAGGGGAAAGAGAACATAGTTGCAGATGCCTTGAGTAGGAGAAGACATGAGGTATACTTCCTATATATGAGCACAGATTTGAGAGACCATATGTTGTAACAATTTTCAGAGGATGGATGGTATCTAGAGATTTGTAAGAGGATCCAATCTCAGGAGACCTTGGAGGGGAAGTATGTGGATTACTCTTTAGAGTCTGATGGACTATTATGCCATAGAGGGCACATCTATGTACCTTCTCTCGGGGGATTTCGAGAGTTCATTGTCATGGAGGCTTATAGAGCTCCTTATGCAGGGCATCCTGGGTTTAAGAAGATGCATGCAAACTTGAGGCAGTTATGTCATTGGCAAAGTATGTGGCAGCTTATTGCTGAGTTAGTAGCTTGATGCCTTGAGTTTCAGAGAGTCAAGGCAGAGCACCGCCATCCAGGTGGGTTTCTGCAGTCTCATGCTATACCAGAGTGGAAGTGGGATACTGTATCCATGGATTTCATCATTTGTCTTCCCATTTCATCTTGTTGCCATGATGCTATCTTGGTGATAGTTGACAAGTTGACCAAAGTGGCCCACTTCTCACCAGTCTCGACTACCTTCACAGCACCAGCAGTGGCACAAGTGTTCTTGCGAGACATTGTTAGGCTTCATGGCATTCCATGCAAGATTATTTCTGACAGGGATTCCCTCTTCACTTCTTCCTTTTGGAAGGCATTATAGGCAGCAATGGGCACCAAGCTCAATTTCAGCACATCTTATCATCCGGAGATGGATGGATAGATAAAGCGGGTTAACCAGGTGTTAGAGGATATGCTCCGCATGTACGTCATGGATCATCAGACTAGATGGGAGGAGTACCTTCATTTAGTAGAGTTTGCCTATAATAATGGGCATCACACTTCCTTGGGGATGCCACCTTTTCAGGCTTTGTATGGCAGACCTTGTAGGACACCTTTGAGTTGGGACCGTATTGAGGATAGAGTGACCATAGGTCCTGAGATGGTTCATGATATGGAGAAACAGGTAATTTTGATTAGACAACACCTTAGAGAGGCATAGGATAGGCAGAAGAAATATGCAGATGCAAATAGGATAGACCGGAGTTACATGGTTGGGGACAAAGTTTTTCTGAGAGTGGGGCCACATAAGAGCCTAATCCATTATGGAAAGGGTTCTAAGCTTGCACCTCACTTTGTCAGACCTTTTGAGATCCTTGAGAGGATAGGACTAGTTGCTTATCACCTATCTTTGCCACCTAGCCTATCACGCATCCATGATGTGTTTCATGTATCAGTTTTGAGGAAGTAAGTCTATGATGAGTCTCATATTTTAGATTGGGATGCCTTGCAGGTGGAGTCAGACAGGCAACTAGCTTTGGAACCCATTCGCATTTTGGCTCACCAGACATTGGCCCTTCAAGGTTGAGAGCTAGACCGAGTTAGGGTCCAATGGGATTGCCTTGATGAGGTTACAACTTCATGGGAGGATGCAACACGTATGAGATCATAGTACCCTCATCTTTTTGATGAACTCCAGGAGGATGTTTATTCCTAGAGGGGGAGGGTGTGAGGCCCTACCCTGACCCATCCTAGTATTTTAGTGATTTTCATGTTGGAACTATTATGGATGCTCTATTTTATTGCTTTATGGATGTAGGACTTTATATGATCCCAGGAATTGGATAACATTGATATATTGATGCTTCATTTCTAGCATCATAGATATAGAATTTTATATGACTCTAGAATAGGGTAACATTAAGGTGTTGTATGTCATTATTTGATTTGCAGGACTTTATTATGATGCTAGAAATATGGTTGCATATCTTATGAATGGATTAAATTATGAGGATTATGATGAGTTGCTTATGTGAATTGCCTTGATATGTGGTAAATTGTACTGTATAATGTCAATTCTATGCAGAGTAATTGAATTGTATTCTTAATTATGTGTTTAATATTATATGAGGCTATTGGAAAGTACTAATGTTTAAATTGAGATGCATAGGAAATTATCCATGTGACCATGGAAATATTATGGAGAATCAGGCCTAGGCCTATGTACGTTCATAAAACCAGGGGTTGTCTATTTGGAGAGACAACACCCCGTATGTATCGTATTTTAGTTGTAAACGTAATTGTTTGTATCTGTGTAAATTGTATTTATTAAATTGTTTAAATCATTCTAGGGACAATTGCCATGTGTGTAATTGTGATGTGGAATTATTTTTGTAGTGTCACTTGACATATATGTTGTATGTTGTGTTGGCAATTGCCATGTCACCTTTTTGGAGATCTTTATTTTTGTTTAATTGTTATATTTCCTAATTATCCTTGAAGGTACCAAGAAATCTAGGATAGTGAGCCATAAGGAGGGTCAACTTAGAGTTGACCCGTAGGTTAACTTTAGGTGGACTTTCTAAGGGTTAAATCAACTCCTAGAGTCAGTTTTGGAGCATTTTTATTAGGCCTCATGGGATACCTATGGGTGAAGGCCAAATTCGGCCATGTATCTCTCCCCTAGGGCTTGTTTAACCACCCAAAAAAGTGGTTTTCCCAAGATGGACGAATTTCATCTATAGGAGTGCCATCCTTGGTTAGAGAACCTTCTTGGTTTGTGTAATTCATCTTCCCCATTTCATTCCTCTTCTTGAGGTGCCTTGGTTAGGGAGTGTGTAAGACCTAGGGAAGACCAACCAATGGGAGTTCCTCACTCTATCCAAGAGGTTGGAAGGAGTGAGAGAAGCCTTCTTAGGCTATAGATTGAGGCTTAGTGAGCTAATCACCCACTCTCCATCTTTGGAGATCTTAGAATTGGAAAAAAAATCAGTTTTGGAATAAGAATTTTGGCTAAGTGTTGTAGAAAAGATTGTGGATTGGGCTGCTCTTCTCCAAGCTATCCCTAGAAAACCCCTTGGCAGATTCAAGGTCGGTGTTTTTTCTTACTTGTTTATTTGAAATATGTTTGTAGAGATGCTTGAATGTAAATATTTTATCTTTCTTTGTATTGTATTTGTGAAAGTTTTTATGTGGTTCTTTTCCTTTTTCTTTTGTTATGCATTTTATTGTGTTTTGGGAGTATCCAAGGCCATCTTACCCTTGGGAGGGCAAAATGGTCTTGGGGGTGGAAGGAGTTTGTCCATGTGACCCTTGCTGCATAGTTTTTTTATGCATTTGGGGGTCATAAAGGGAGAAAATATGGCATGTATGCCTTTGGGGGTCATAAGGATATGGGAGTTAAGATGATTTTTGGTTGTGTTCTTAGATGCCATAAGTTGGCTGTGAGTTACTATCTAGAAGATCTCCTCAAAGGTACTTGGTCCACTTCCACCCTAGTAAAACATCACATTATGTGATGAAGTTTCAGCTTTGGGATGGGAATGTGTTTGTTGTGTTTTTCCCCTTGCTTGTTTGTATTTTCTTGAGTGTAACCCATCTAGGACTTGGTTCTCCAAGCTCGGGGGTGGCTTGTAGTAAGCCTAGGCTGGGAGGTGAACATTCCATGGTCACAACCTTAAATTTTTTGAATGTAGGTTGCTTGGAAAAGAAAGCTAGGAGTTGCAGATTTTACTTAGTTGCAGAAAGAAAGAAAAAGATTGTAACATTGTAATTTATTAAAATGGAAAGAGTGGGAAATGTAATATTATATTTGAGTTGCAGAAATGTAAGTGAGGAGATTTATATCATATTTATTTTTGTATGAAGAAACACATTATTTTATTTAAGTCCTCATTATTAGGAATGAGAGACCAGTTGGGGTAATTACCCTCATTGTAAAAGTTGACTATTGTTTTTAAAAAATGTTTTTATGAGAAAAGTGTTTGTGAATGAAAGGTTGTAATGTTAATGTTGTTTCTTTTCTCTGAAATCTGTTATTATTTATCTCTGCAATTTATATATATATAAAAAAAGATGCATAAAAAGAAATGAAAATGTTTTAAGTATTTTCCAGTAATATTTAAATGTTGTTGTTTACTGTCATTTTATTTTACTTAGAACAAAAAAAAAAAAAAATCTAAAGTAGATAAATTTAATCTCTTCCTATAAATGACTTTATGACATAGAAAGTAAATTAGAAATGCATTTATCCTAGTATGCAATAGATATATACATTCCTTATATCTATAAACAAAAAAATAATAATAATAAAACCTATTTAAAGTTTTTAGCATGCTGCTATCTTTTACTATCATAAATTTTGTTTTATTACTGTATTAAAGTAAAAAAAATAAAACAAATAACAGAAAACTACATTTCCATTTACCAGTTGCTATTTTCCAGTCTTATACTTTGAATTTATGCATTCTTAATGAATATATATATATATATATATATATATATACTCTACAAATTTTACCACTTAAAAGTAAAGAGTAAACTAGAACATAGGAAAATATGCATATAGGGCAAGTTGGGAAAATTTTAAAAAAAGATTTCTAACCCTAAGAGACTGATATTTATGTTTATATATATATATATATATAAATATAAATATAAATACAAATATATATTTAAAACCTATTTATACAACTCTATATATATATGCATTTATTTATATATTTTTTTAAAAATAATTTAAAAAGAAAATTTACCAAAAAAAAAGGGTTGGGGGGGGGCTTCGGCCCCTATGGGGAGACCCAAAGGATGGCCTACCTGTACAGTGGGCTGCAACCCATAGAGGAAGCGGCTCGGTCGTTCCCTATGGGTGGCATCCCACTGCGGCGGTCACGACTACACTGTGGGCGGCAACCCACAGGGGTAATGGCTTCAGTCGTTCCCTGTGGGCGACATCCCATAGTGGCAGCAACAGCCGCACTGTGGATCGTTACCCGCAGGGCTTGGCTGTGGCCGATCCCTATGGGGAGCCCCGCGATACTGCCTTCGCCCACTTCAAATCCTCCCCCCCCCCCTGCGGCTTCCCTTCGGGTGGCTCTGCCGCCTTGCCTCCATACGGCCACTGCCTCCATGGCCACCGCCTCATGGCCACCCGAACCCTGCAAAACACACAAGACACACACAAAAAAATAATAATAATAATAAACCCTAACCCAATTTTGGGTTAGGGTAAAAGCAATAAAGAAGGAAAGAAAAGAATCCTAGTTGTTAAAAATGCAACCCTAATCCAATTTCGGGTTAGGGTTAGCATTTAAATAATAAAGGAAAATTAGAATTTGCAACCCTAGCCCATATTCAGGTTAGGGTTAGCAAATAATATAAAAAAAGAAGGGAGAGGGATTATTAAGTTGATTTTATATAAAATATAGGAGAAGATAATTACTCAACCCTAATTAGGGTTCGAGATTTAAAATATTAATTAAAATAAGAAGAGGGGGGATTATTTTTTAAATGTTGAAAAAGATTCCCGCCATTTAATTTTAGCTATATGTGTTATTAATTTAAAACTCCTTATTTGATTTGGGAGAAAATTAATTTTAATACAGTTTATTTTATAGAATTTAAAATGGAGATTAATGTTATATGGTTACATTAATCGCATAATTGATTTAATTTATTTAACTAGGGAAACTATATAGTTATTTTATATATTTAATTAAATATGGACGTTTAGTTAAATTTAATTTGGGGAAAATTTGTAAATGAAAATCATTAATTACTTTATACGAATTTTTAGCCTATGAGGCCAATTTTTGGCCAAATTATTTAATAGTCGAAAATTGAAGGTTTAGGGGAAATTAAAATTGGCTATAGTATAAATTAGATTTATTTGGAAAATAACATTATTGAATTTGAAACCTTATTGGTTAAATTTAAATAATGAAATTTGCGTGCACTCGATTAATTAAATTTTTAATTTAAGATATCCTCGTCATCATTCAATTAGCCTGGGAAAATTTAAATGCATTTGAGATATCTAAATATCCCTCGACTTTAATTAGTTGTGAATTAATTAGGTTGTTTTAGTTAATTAAATTACGATGATCCTCTTAGGAAATAAATTAGTCTTCTCTGATTGAATTAATTATTCCAATCCTAGTAAACAATACTATCTACATCTTAGTTAAGGCAAAACTTAATTGAACGTAGATATTTTAACAAGTTTATATTGTTCAAAAAAAATAAAATTGTTCTACTTTTGCCCAAAAGTTTGGGCACGACAGTAGCACATTTGCCTGTGGAATAACACATGTGCTACATCCCTTAGGGATTTTTGTTTACTGATCAAATTTTGAGTTTTATAGATTTGTACCTTTTGTCCGAGACCAAAAACTGAAACTACTAATTGTTTTTGCTATAGCACGTTGGTCCAAGACATACTTTTTCCCACTAAAGTGGTTTTCTTAATGCATTTCTAGTTAGAAAATTATGAACATGGGATTAAAATGAACCATTGTCTTTTGTGTTTGGTGTTTTTGCACATTTAGTGTCGGGTGGACCCACTGTTGCACTCTAGTATCATGTCCCCTCACCTTCATAGATCTTGGGTGTAAGAGAACAAGTGATCAACAACACCCTCTTTTTCATTTTTGTAGTTGAGGGTATTCTTGATTGGGTATTTCATCACCCCAAAAGGGTATCTCAAATTGGGACATGTTAGGGATTTTGACTCTCCCGACATGATCTTGAGCAGGTTTTTCAAGCTGCTATATAAATAAGTTGGTCGGGTAGCTAGATTGTTGAGTGACTTCGACGTATGTGAGTGTCTTCCCTGCACCGATAAGCTCAGTTAGAGCCTTAAGAGACTTGCTTCAAAGATCCATCGTTGGATTGGTGATCCCTTAGAAATTACACTAGACACCAGTTTTAGTAGCCAAAATCCTATATTTGATAGTGCAGGGGATGAGGTTCATACCCCAAAGCTACTCCCCATGTATCCACTCAAGACAAGACATAAATTCCCCATCTAATAGATCGTTGGATATTTGGTGTAAGAGAATCTGGTATTCCTGAGAAGTTAGTGTCGTGGAGGGGAGCCAATGCTATGAGAATCTCTATTTGTCCACCCAAGTGAGGTATTGCTTATGTGGGGGTCCTATCAAGTGGTTTCCAATTTCCAGCCTAAGTTGCATTGTCTTCAAGTGTCTTCATTTGTGCTATACCCATAAAATCAATTTGGGCTAATCTAGGCCCCACATCACTTGCACACTCAACATTGAGTGTTACACTTGGCCAATGTGTTTGCAATGATTGATGTTCTTTTGCCAAGAGTAGATTGACAAACAACCTTCCCACTTTCCAAATTTCATAAATATTCCCAAAACAAAATTTTCATACCTTGCATAATTAGAGTCCAAATCTAGTCCACCTCATTTTCACCTCATGTTTTATAAGCCTAAGTTGTACAAGCATCCCAAGAACTCTATCCACCATCCAATCAAGAAGAAGAAGCTCACTCAAGCCCAACTCATTAAACATTGTAAGTTTTGGTACACCAACCGCTAACTCTTGCTCAGACATAGGACCTTCTTGCACCAATACCATGATTATACTCATGGTCATAGAAATGAGTTTGATTCTAGTGAGGAACTAAGAGTTTGTGCCCTACATCAAGGATCAGGCTTGTCTTTCAATACCAACTATCATCAAAATTAGGGTGGTCACATCCCTTCATACAATTTTCCATTTGAACCTATCACTTATTGAGTCATTTCCATCCCAAGGATAATCTAGTCATCAATTTCTTCTAGTCATCACTATCATCCCTCTTTGATCTTTCATCATCAACATTTTCCAAGGACTTACACTTAATCAAATCAATCCTTAATAAATCAAATCAATCCTTAATCAATCATCCTTCAATCAAACATCCAAATCAAATCAACCTAATCAAATCAAATCAAATCAAATCAAATCAAATCAGGACCTAATCAATCATTCTATCCAACTCCATCAAATCCAAAATATTTTCTAAGTCCTTTCATCAAGCTTTTTCTTCCAACAAATCTTTCTTAATATTATTCTTATATGGTCACAACTCGATCTCAAAAGAAGAAGATGACCAAACAACAATATGGAATGTTGGACATTAGTGTCCTATATCAAGATCCTACACAAGATCTCATGCAAGGGCAAAATGTACAACCTGACATTCAAGATCCACAACCACAAGTAGACCCTAACATGGTTGATCAAGATGACCTCTCCCTAGAAGTGTGAACATTCCTAGAGGATTCATACAATTAAGAAATGATGGAGAAATTCATCCAACACAATCTTAGTGGTCTCCTAAAGACCCTTATTGAAAATGGAGCTCAACTTCCCCCTAATTTTGATAGATCTATTCTTGATCAACAACCACAAGGAGAATTTGCTCCTACTCACATTATTACTCCTATCATTTAGCCTCAATCTATAGCACCTGTGGTATCCATCCCCATGGTTTCCATCCAAACTTATTCCTTTTTGGCATCTATACCATTATCCAACCCAATCACCTCCATTATCCAACATGCTTGTATGCCATCCTCTTCTACCCACACACATGTCTCTGTTCCACAATCTTCCATCCCCCTCAACAATATTGCTAATTTCATCAATACTTCTCTTCCTCATGCTACCACAATCGGTGGGTCACGACCAATCATCACCTCTCAAATCCCCATCACATCAGTCATCACGTCTCACATTCCCATTTCTTCATCTTACCAATATATTAGTGGTGGTGGTATACCTTCCACGACTTGCCAGATACCCGAGGCAAACATAGTCCATCATGTCCAAGACCCACAACATGATATAATCAAGGAAATTTAGGACATGAAAAACATCATAAAAAACATGAAGGAGGGGACTAAAAAAATAAAACCTTATTCATTTGAGGAATTCTATCAGTGTCCTTATGACCTTCAATATTGGTTGCATCTTACCTGCCAGGGTTTGAGATGCCTAAGTTCACAAAGTATGATGGTTAGGGGGACCCCCGAGACCATGTCCGTGAGTTTCACATCTTATGCCAAGAAGTCTCCTATAGTGATTTATATCTTCATATGCTCTTCCCTAAGATTCTCACGGGAGACACTCTCACATGGTTCTCGTCCCTGCCCAGAGGTTCTATCACCTCCTTTTTGGACTTAGCAGAAAGGTTTGTGGCCCACTATGCATATAACATTGTCAATGATGTTTCCATGATGGACCTTTGGGAAACAAAACAAAGGCTTGGAGAAACATTCACCAACTTCTTGTAGAGGTGGTGACACCTTATCAAAAAATTATAGTGGGATATGCCAGAGGAGCATCGAATTGAATTATTCTGAAAAAATCTAGTACCTGAACTATCAGAACCTTTGACAGTTCGGTGTATAAAATCCTTCCAAAATTTGACAACTAAATGCTTAACCCTTGAATGTGTCTTGTTAGAGGATGGCACTCTAAAGCATTATTAGAAAACAAATCAGAATACTTCATCTTATCACAATGATAAAACAAAATTTTGGTCTAAGAAGAAGAACATAGACAATGATGGTGTCACTGATGCAAAGAAGGTCCAAACTATGGCTGCTCTATTGGCTTGATGATGATTGTAATGATTAACTTCATCATATGTGTTCATTGATGAAACACCTACACACATGTTCATATTGTCTACCGGTGTGACTTCAAAGTTGTTTATATTACAACTGGTATACTAGAGGTTTATATCTAACTGATACATGGTGACAACTGGTATATATATGGAGACAACCAGTGGTTATACATAACTCGGCATCAACCTAAAGATCCAGCGGTGATTATCAAAGGAGAATCAAAGGATAAATAGTTTATATGTTTAACTCCAACCGGTATTCATTGATTATGTGATGAGTTATCACTAGTCGTGATGAGTTATCCTTGCTGAAAAATTTTGGCGGTATTTTTGTGATGAGTTATAATTGTTTGACCAGATACATTCTATTGTGCCTATGAAGTGTGATACCTATAGTTGCAACACAAAATACTCAATAGATCATTACAAGCATGGTTAGCAAATTTAAAACAAAGAAAGATAAAACCATGGCAAAGCAATCTATCGCCTCCTAATAGATGTGAGTGTGGATTTGCTCTCAGATCTAGATAAGCATTTCCAGTGACTTGACTACACCTAGATGGAGGATTTGAGATGATAATGATGATGTATTTAAGCTAGAAATGATGATGGTTAAGCTAGAAAATAAGCAAATTAAGCTAGATCTAAGATGAAATTGCCTATAATAACAATGCTCAAATGATAATGCTACTATGAATATGCCTATAGTAACAATGCCTAAGATGCAAATGAGATGGGATCCTTTGTGCTCCAACAAGGGGGATATTTATAGGATTTCCAAGGCCAGGGGTGAGGTGGCAGGAATCAACGGTCAAGATTGAATCTGAAGATTTCAAGGGTGAAATTGGAGGTGGTTTGAGAAGAGGTTGGATGAGAGGGGACAATTGGAGGTTGGTTGGAGAAGAGGTTGGATGAAAGGGGACATTTACCATCTCTATGGTGACAGGTGTCAAGGAGCTTTGCTCATGAGAGGGCAAGTGTCCAAGAGGGGAGACATGTGGCCCAAGAATGTCATGTGTCTCAAGGGGAGAGTATACACACCATAGGAGGTTAGGATAAGGAGGTTAGGATGTGCAAGCTAAGATGGGGTTAATTAAACCTGGGGTTAGATGGAATGGGTTAGGTTTAGGAGTGGTTAGGTTAGGTGGTTAGAAGTTGGGAGGCATGTGGGTAATTTGAATTTAAAAATTCAAATAATAGGAAAAGGCTAATTAACTTTCAACATTTCATAAATTGATTTGTTTTAATTAATTAGAGGATTTAGAAGAAATGAATTTGATGGGGCAGAATTAATTAATTAAAGGGGATTATTGAAATGAATTTGATGAGTGAGAGAATTTAATCAAATTGCTAATGAATTCAATTAAATTGGGAAGGAGGATTAATTAAATAATTGATTATTTAATTAAATATCTTCAGACCATTTTTAGGTGTATACACACTACACCTAGGAAATTGTGATATGATTTCTAGAGGCCGACATGAAATCTAAATGTCTATATATTGATATCACAATGAATTATTTTATATGAGCAAAGGAGATATGTTATGTGATGATTTGATGTGAAGGAAGAAGTGTTGAGCTGCAAAGTATGTTGGTAATGAAGTGTTGAGTGCGTAGAAGAGGATCTATACAAGCAAGTTGTGTTACTACTATATCACACCACCTGTTGTTTTCTAATCACTGCAACAGTCAAATCTCCTAACTGGGTAAGCTCTAACAAGCTTCATTGTACAAATCCTCTAACTAGGTGAACCATTAGTTTGGATTCAGAAATCCTCTACTGAGGTTACTCCTTACAGGGCACTACCTTTTACAGGGTATAGTTTTTAACTAAGCTTTGGGATCTTTAACAGGATTCGCTCCTAACAAAGCAACCTTTTGTAGAACTTAACTAATCAGTTATCTATTACTGCAGATAGTTAACTTGTGAGTCCCATCTCACTGTGGTTTTTACCTATTTGGGTTTTCCATGTATAAACACTTGTGTGATGGTGGATGTTTTACTTATTGTGGATGTTTTTATATCATTTTGGATTACATGCATATTGTTTAATAAACTTGTTAAGTATATCTACCGGTCAGTGTTTAAAGTAGTATTGTTTTTGGTGTCACTAATTCACCCGCCCTCTTAGTTCTTTACAAGTCCATCAATTGGTATCAGAGCCTAACTTATTTAAAGCCTAATTGCTTGGAAGGAAACCCTAAAGCTACCATGGGGGATATGAGCTACTTTGAGATGGCTAGAGAGCTTGAGGCTAGCAGAAATGAGCTTCAAACCCTAAGGGTCAAACTAAAAGCTTCTCAAGTCAAAAGGAGAGAGCTAACTAAAGAACTGTTAGAAATATATGATAATAGTTCTACAGATGAGGCCAATATTGACTCTTTAGCTGAGGAAGTTGAAAAACTAAACAGTGAAAAGCTAAATCTAAGGAGAGAGCTAGAAGGTTTTACTATCCGCATGAGTCGGGAACTAGAAGCCAGGAGAACTGCTGAAGATCTCATCAAGGAAAGAGATAATGAGATTGCCAAGATCAAGCAAGAGAATGTTAGTTTGCATGAGCATTTGAATATAAAGAAAGAAGAAAAATAGAACTTACAGCTAGATCTTGAATTAGCATCATCTCTGAGAGAGAACCTGTCAAAACATAATGAAGATCTCACTAGACAGCTCACTGAAGCAAATGGGAAATTGGAAAATTTCAATAGAAGTTCTACCTTGCTAGAAGAACAAATTCAATCACAAAGGATGAATGGTGATACCTTTGGAATTGGTTTTCACACATCTAAAAAAGGAGAATCCTCTGGTACCAAGAGCAACACTCATAAGAACAAATCTTCTCCTAAGGCTAAAAATCCTACCAATAAGAAGGTCTTTAAAACTGTTTGTTTTGTTTGCTATAAACCTGATCACACTGCAAATGTTTGTAGAAACAAACCTAATGAAAATGCAAGCTACAATACAAATTCTACGTATGTGTCCATGAAATTTGAAGGTCATTTCTTCACATGCAAAATGTATGGACATAGATCAGTTGAATGCAGATATGGAGCAAATAATCTAGTACCGCATATGCATCCAAGATCAAATGGTAACTAGATGAGAAATTATGTTAACCGGGGTAACATGAATTGGCAAAGACCCTACGAAAACTGGTTTAGTCCATTTGAGATGGAAAAGGTAACAAATGTCGTTTGTACCATCTATAACAAATTTGGTCATGTGGCTATGAATTACAGAAGAAGAACTTGGAGAGGTAATGTAGGACCTTGGAGATCATCTGGAATGGCCTTCTATCATTGTCATAAACTAGGATGCATAATAAAATTTTGTAGATCCAGAAAGAGAAAAACCGGTTAATCCTTCTAAAGATCAAAAAGGCAAGCGGAAGGTCAATATTGAAGAAACCATAGAAGAAATGAATCGAATATGGAAGAAGAAGAGTGATGATTTACCTGGAGAAGAAAATAATCCTTCACCCAGTGTGGATAATCTTGCACTGGTGAACTAAGCCTTTTCAATATGACTAAGGGGAGCATAATGGTAAATCTACTTCTAGACCCCTTGAGATGAATGAGTGGTAAGAGAATTTGAATGCATGAAATTTTGATAACTTTTTGTCAATCAGCTATCAACTGGTTTTACATCTGTCAATATTGTATGTATCATTAAGAAGTGTAATTAGTGTTTGTAACCCTAATGGGCGAGCATTTCATGCAGTAGGTAAAAGGATAAAAGCGAGTTTCACTTTGTTATTTTTACCCTAATGCATTCGACAAATAATTTTTTAGTGTTTGCAAAGCTAAGAAAGGATTGCTAGATAATTTTAGTCGAAGTTGTATCGTGATTTGAGTGATCAAGCTGATTTGATGGTTGGTGAAGACTAAACTGGTGTGCACTTGAGTAGTCAACTGGTAAATGAGGTAGCGTGTGTAAAATAAGGTATTTCTTTGAAAAATACTGGTTTGAATCTAGTCTATCTGAAATGGCATCATCCTCTAAACTAGTAGAGAAATTCATGATCACATTTGAACCTACGGAAGTTGTAAAGGCAAAACAAATTGTGTCTTATAATGCTTTATCACAAGTTCCTAGTGGTGTCATAGTGAAAGGAGATTTGTCCAGCTACATTGATTGCAAGATTGAGGATTTAGGATCATTGTCAATATATTCTCAGTTAAAATCCCTTTGCAATGAAAATGGAAAGATTCAACTAGAATATATTAGGGTTTATGAGAAAGGTTTTCATAATGTAGCATATTTTCTTGAAGATTTTGAAGAGGAAAATATCTGAATTATTTTGAGTCGTGTTCATGGGGAAAACATGTATTTAGAAAGGACTCATACTATAACCAAGGAATCTATTCAAGTTGTAATTGGTTTTTACTCAATCGGTGAAGTACCTAAGCTGAGGCAAATTTCAAAAGAGACAGTGAACACTCTAACTGAATCAACCTTTGATGGGAGTGCTTTTTCTGTCAATATCATCAAGGATCCAATGGTTAAGTTGGTAGCTATGGTTATAGGCTACCGAATATTCTATTCTAGTAGATTTAATAGTATTCCATCTACAGCAGTGCATACTGCTTATAAGATGATAGCTGAAAATGCTAATTATGACCTATGTGAGGCCATAAGGAGCTTATTGTTGAATCTTCAGTCTATCAAGAAGGATAGCAACCAAAAGTTTAAATTTGGACAGTTGTTGATCGGTCTATTCTTTTATTTCCAGAATTTCCTACCAGGAATTAGTGATATTGAATGGTCTAAGGATCTACCAGTATCTGCCTAGATTAAGAACAACATCAAGGTTGTGAGGAACACCTTCTCTGCTTCCATGAATAAATATTTCAATGAATTTCAGAAGAAAATGAGTATGAGAGTAAGATTGCCTAAGGATGTGGTGAAACACTTTGCTAAGGAAATTATTTTCATAGTTACCACTGATTTCTATTTGATGGAGGCTATTGAGCCTAGAGAAGAAGAAATGGAAGACATGAGTTATGAAGTCAACTATGACATTGATCGGTTATGCCAATAACCTGTTGGCATCTCCAGTAGATAAAAAGAAGGCAAAATTGGATACAGTTCAAGTTCAAACTGCAAAAGATGAAACAAGTAGTGTTCCAACCATAAGTGCTAAAGGTAAGAAGAAGAAGGTTGAGAAAGCACCTCCAATGATAAAAAGTACAAGAGTGGCATGAAGTGTCCAAACCAAAAAGGAACCGAAATCTAAAGTATATGCAAAGAAGGAGACTGCACCAAAGAAAAGAGATCGAAAACTAATTATCCAAGCAGAATCTAAAGGTACTAATATTGAGGAGGAACCCAAGAAAATGAAAGCAATTGGTAAAGAAACCAAGCAAGTGAAGGAAGTGCCAAAGGCAACTATGCCTTTTGATGTCTTAAATTACAAGCCTGAGACTAACTTTGAGAGAACCATGAAGACATTAGGAAGAAATAGATTTGATAATGTCAAAGATCACTTTGATTCATTCAATGAAGATGAAAAGGAACAAATTATTCAACAGGTAATCAATTATTTGTGCCATTATAATAGATTACCCCATGATCTTGAAAAGGATATCTCTAATTCCTTATATACTATTCTTTTGAATAAATGGGAGGAAACAATAAAGAAAGAAAAAGAAATCATAGATGATGTATTTGTGCAATATTTTTCTGATTTGTCAAAGGATGAGTTGAATGAATTGGTTGATAAGTACAAAGTCCATTTTTCTTACAAGACAAGAAGATTGAAGCTAATTAGTGGAAAGGCGCAACCTGTTGAGACAGAGACTCATCAGATTGCTTGTAATATCCAATGGATGGAAGAACTTATACATTCCATTGAGGATGACCAAGATACTATTGATCAACCTGAAATGGATGAGGAAGAAATTGTGCAAGATGATGTTGTCTATCCTATCAAGAAGAAGGATGACACTATTGTCTAATGAGTCATACTTGTTGATGATATTCAGGATGCAATAGATCTATCTGGATACATTATTGCACTAGATATACAACCACCGACAATTTCATATTCACAGTTTACTTTAGTTGAGAAACTGACAACTCAACCAGGAGTGGATATTCCACCTACCAAGGAACAACTAGTGAAACCCCAACTCCCAGCGGATTCACAGGACACTCAGAAGGAATCTAATGAAAAAGTTGATGCAAAAATTTATGAATAGGAAATGGAGAAAGAACAAGAGAAAGAAAAGATTATTAAGGTAACATCTCTTGAACTGGTAAAATCATTAGTCATACAACAAACTGATGAAGATGATGATGACTATTTAGGCATCTCAGGGCCTATAATTGTTGATAATATGAGTGCATCTGAAATGATGAAGATTGCAATTGTCATGCAATCTAGGGAACACGAGAAGAGACTTAAAGAACAAAGAATGGAAGCAAAAATCATTCAGAATGATGTGGATATTCTAACAAGTCTACTACTGGAAATTGCTACAGGGCATTTGACAACTCCTATTAGCAAACTTGGCCAATTGGTTTCTGGTACATCTGACCAACTTAAGTCCCTAGAAGAAGAAGCGCAAACTTATGTTGAGAAGAGTTAATAGAAGAAGTGTGGAGAGCAGCTTATGAAAGAGATTGATACAAGAAAAATTGTTGTATCTCTTAATAAAGATTTATTAAGAAAAGCTATTGAAATAGGAGGGAAATTCCTTGTATCTACTTCTAATGTTTCATTCTTTTATTCTGATATCGAAAATAGATGAATTGAAATAGAGGAAAAGCTAGAGAAGATATGCAATGCATATGTATCACTTCTAGATTCTATTTTTTCTTTTGGAAAATCTGTGGATGATTTGCAAAACGGGTTAGATACCTATGATCTTGAAAAAGAAAAAAGACTCTGATCACTAAAGGAATTGAAGAATCAACTTAGACCCCAAGTGGACATACTGCAAAGAGCCTACAAGACTGCAGAAGCTATTTTGGCTACTGCAAAGACATGTACACTTGATTCAATGGAAGAGTTCCATACTCAGATTATGTCTACACTTGAGTTCACTAAGAACTTGTTAGAGACATGGGAACATGCTTTTTTTCAATTGAAGAGAAATTTTAGTGACATTTTTCTGAGGCTAGCAGTGCATGAACCTTGATTTAGTTTTTCAAGTTTTTGTATATGTAAAATATTTTGATACAAACTTTTATATATATATATATATGTATTTTGCTTTTCAATTTGGTATTGTTGTCAAAAGGGGAGTAGAAATATGTATGTGTGTTGTGAAAATTTTGTATGTTGTATGTAGCAAGGGGGAGTATATGTATATGTGTATAGATATTTTTTTGTAAGAACACATAGCGATATTACTGTAAAATTTCCTAAGTGTTGCCATCAATGCCAAAGGGGGAGATTGTTGGCTTGATGACAATTGTAATGATTAACTTCATCATATGTTGTCACTGATGAAACACATACACACACATATATTCATATTGTCTACCGATGTGACTTCAAAGTTGTTTATATTACAACCGGTATACTACAGATTTATATCTAACCGATACATGGCGACAACCAGTATATACATGGAGACAACTAGTTGTTATACATAACTCGACATCAACCTGAAGATCTGTTGTCTTCAAAATCTGACTCACTTCAGCATCCTTATAATAAGATGATTAAACTCTGTGCAAGAGGAATGTTAAGGGGAAGGAAATTCTTAGGACAACATATGACAAGGTTTGATTTAACCTTCTACACTTCGGACTTATTCATAGTCCAGGTGGGTATACCTTTGGGAACTGGATTCACACTTTCAAAAGATAATTCCACAGCAAACCAGTCCAGAAAACCAGTGGATCTATTCACCTTGAAACTAACTGAAACAAAGGAATGAAAACTATACTCATATTCAGTATTTTGATCAACAAAACATGCAATAGACAACCTTGATCGATACCAGTGCCTTATCCAAGGTCAGAGAGTCTCCAAAATTCAAACAATACTCCCCAAACAGAATATCTCCACACATCCCATTGGCTCGGCCTCTTTTAATCCCTATATATATGCCTAGCATACATGAGAATTTATACATATCAAATCAAACTATGCTCATCAAGATTCAAGATGTCTCATAGGTAATTTACTAGTAGAAGTGATCCCTACATATTTAATTTCCCTCCTAAAGAGAAAAGCTAGCAAACACATCTACTAAAAGTTGCCTTGCAATCCCTATTCAAACAAAATAACCCTAGATTATTCAGTATGAAACAATAAATAAATGCAAACACATTTGAAGATGACACAAAGCTTTACTCAAAATCGATGGTCTATATATTGATATTATCTTCAGAAAAGTATTACAAGAAGCTTTTGAATATTCCTCATTAAACTGAGAAAAGCTCAGATAAATTTTTGCAGCGTTTTCTTACAATTCTTTGTGATCCCTCTCTCTCTAGTCCTGGTATCCATTTATAACAATATGGATTCATAAAGCTTCGGACTTTCCGAGGAGAGTTTGTTACAATAATTTCTTTCAAAAAAAGAAGTTATAAAGCCTTTTACAAAAACAATTACAAGTTCTTTTTGGCCTCTGCAGTTTCTTCAACAGGCCATTTGGTTGCAACCTCTTCTACCTTTTTAGGGGTGCTCTCTAACTATTCCAGATCATGGGTGGCATATTTTGTTGTCCACTCATCATACACATCATCGGTTGGCCACGAGAAATTAATCACTTTAGCCTTGGCCTTGGTCAACCTTTTCTAGGAGTTTCTCATCTTGTTGACTTCTGAATTGAGAAAACCATAATGTGACTTGATTTTCTCTATCTTCTGTATTGTCACAACAAAGAAGGAAGCATCATCTAGATCAATAATTCCTTTAATTCTTGCTGACAGTTTGGCTTCTACCTCCTTAAGCCACACTTGTTTGTCCTTCAGTTGATCTGGGCTAATAAAAACTCCTGGGAGCAACTCAAAAACCTGATCAGCATATTCCTTTTTGCACAAGTTAACTTTCCTATCAACATTATCCACCCCTTCTGCTAATTTTACTAAATCTTTAGTGATGTCACAAGTGGATTTAATGATAGGATTGGCCCCTGCTTCATCATAAGATGCACACATAAACTCTAAATCTTGCTCTCTAGGCCTCCACTTGTCAAAAATAGGTGTCAAAATTGCCTTATCTCCCCTAAGCTCATTCCATATATCCAAAATTTTACCTACATTATTGTATAGCAATGAGGCATTCATAGTACCTACAAAACTAGTGACAGTGGCCTTTACTCTATCCTCATTCTTCTTTGGATACAGGGCTTGAGCCTATTTTAAATTCTCTAACTCTTGAGGAGTAATCTCAATCATTTGGGAGCTAGAAGGTGCTAGAGATGGTGGGAACTCAATGATAGGGCTAGTAGGTGGAGGTCTGGTAGGAGAAGAGGAGATCATCATTATTGAGGATTCACCTTGATGATACTGTCCTGCTAGCTGGTTCTGCAATTTAGCAATGATGCTATCTCTATTCCTTACCTCTTTTTGGGCATTAGTGTAGGCTTTTAAAACTGTCTCCAGTTTAACCTAGAGATCTGCCTTTTCCTTAGCCTCCCTTTCTGCTACTACAACACTAAATTTTAAAGTTTCTAGTATAGTGACAGTGGCTTCCACTACCCCAGTAGTTTGCACTCTCTTCACCATCATTCCTCCAAGATAACCTGACCCTGAGGTGTCCTTCTTCTTCTTCTTATTTTCATCCCTTTTTAGAGACCACATGACTAATGCAACATTGTCTTTACTAAAAGTAACTCCCTCCATAGGTTTTGTCTCCTTTCTTACTACTTCCAGGACTAAAGCATTTGTTATGTCCCATTCAGGGAGAATGAGTACCCCAGCCTGAGCCACCATGTCTCTTCCTTGCTGAGGAGTGATGGTCTTAAATTCTTCAACCATTTCTTTCTTTATTTCTTCCTCAACTGTAGCTGGGTCTTTATGAGGCTGCTCACCCTTCCTTTTCTTGCACCTTGCATTGTATTTGTCAATGCTCTGCTTCCACAAAAATTGCATGAATGCTTCTAATGTGATGAACTTGTCGTTAGCCAAGAAATCTTCATTGGCTTGTTTAATCTCAGGATCCCATTCTTGGCCTTTGAATTCATTGATGGTGATATTCATTTCAGCAGCTAAGGCCTCTTCTAGCATTCCTTCCTCTAGTTCATCATAAGTGTAGGCAATTTCTCCTAAACTGCCTAATTGCAACAGTTGCTCAGCTGCTGCTTGTTCATCTCCTATATGGATAGGTGATTGAGATTGAGAGTACAAAGGTTCTTCAGGTTGTACCTCTTTTCCCTCTCTTTGTTTCTTTGGGCTATTAGGTATGTCGATGACATCATGTATCTTCCTCTTTCCTTTAGAGGTAGAGGGCTCCTCCCCTGAAGTAGGCATAAGCACACTGTAATTAGATTTCTTGTGCAACATATAATCAGTGGGAGGGATTGTTCTAGCAGATGCAGACCTACTCAAAATCAGTCTTGCTTTCTCAAGGTTGTTCTTGATTACAACCTCCCTCTTTTCTTTTAGTTTTTGCATCACCTCCTCAAAACTAAGAATCAAAAACTTCATCTTCTCTGCAAAGGGGTGAAAGCTAGACAAAGGATCATAGCTTATGTCAAAATGGTGCACCAAGTCAAAGGTCTTTTTATAAGCCACCCACTTTTCCTTTCTCAACTCTTGTTCATTTAAATAAAACTCATTTCTAATGAGGTCTTTAGGAAACTGAAAATGGTGGGGTTTAGCCTTACATATTTCCCTCTTCCTAAACATTCCATTGAAGAAGTCTTCAGGGTCAGCACACCAAGAGACTTTAGTTGACAAATGATATGGCTAAAGGAAATCTTCAAAACATTTCCAACCTCCTTTGGTTATCACAAATTGGTGTGCCATGGTAATTGTAGGGAAAATGGTCCCCTTACCTCTGCCTATCAATTCTGCCTCCTGCATAGCTCCAATCTACCTAAGAATCTCTGCAATTCCCACTTTAAGGGGGACTTGATAAGGTAACAAAAATGGGGTACCTGTGAAACCATATATTCTGAAAACTGTGGAAACAGGGTACAAGTAGATATCACCCCAATTGTGGACAATTTTTATGTCCTCTGCAAATTCTTGTGGCCTAATGAAATCCAAAAGGACCTTAGGAATTCTTGGATTCTCCGAACAGATAAGGGTCCTAATTTTTGATGCAAAACATTTGTCAAACCCTAGAAAACTTGCATCTTCTCTATCCCATGACAAGACTGTGCTCCATAATTGCACTGACATCTTTTCTCCATCCTTTTGTTTCACAAGATCCATCCCACTTGCAAAATAATCACCACCCTTGAACAAAAAGAAATGCATAAGAAGGGAATACCACCCAAAAGCCCTATGTACTTTCCCATGCTTGATCCGTATCAATCCATTATGGATAGCATCAGTTATAAAAGAAGCATAATCAAAAGTTATTACCACAAAAGGATTCAAAATCTGAGCAACCATCAGCATTTAGTGAGTAGGCATACTTGCCTCAGCATCCTCCCCTAGGATTTGGCAGAGTGACTAGTATAATCCTTTAGCCCTAAGGGTAAACAAATTTAGAGAAGAAGGCTCTTCAGTGTTAGGTCCCACAACTATCAACCCACCTATCTTCACAAAGAATTCTTTGAGAGGCCCATTCCTAAGTTGGTTCCTTTGCACACTATACACCTAAGCTAATGATTTAAAATCAATAGGCTCCAGAAAATTAGTGTATTCACTTAACCAAAAGGCATTCCTAAATTCCTTATCATTAATCTCAATAAGGGTCTTCCAACTGATATCCTTAACACTTATTGAAATTGGGTCATAATTATGTGCAATCTGGGTCAAAAGATCTATATCAAAGAAAACCCCAGGGACCACCAACTTTCCAACATCCAACTCCCATATACTATTCTGAGGGGCTGGAGAATTTCTCATGCTGAATCCAACCTTGAATAATCCCAACCTAGACTTCCCTATTTGAGGGTCTCTTAACCAATTACCCTTATCATATAAACCTTCTCCTATTCTCAAGCGAGGAGCTCTCGGCACCAATTCTTTCATTTTGGAAGCCACATTAGTTGACAACGTCAACTGTTCAAGGAAATCATCACAAATGGCCCTCTCTTGGTAATTGACCTTCCCTGAGAATTCCCTCTTAGTTGCCATCTCTTAAAACTAAGAAAGCAATCTAACAATCACCCTCAATTTTTCTACGACAAATAAAAACCTCAATTTAAAGCACACACAATTAAAAATGATGGCCGAACAAGAGTATAGAAAAACTTGCTTTTACTCGAAGGAATTAGCTCTGCAACTGCTTCTTTGCAAATACTTTTTAGAATGATACCTCGGTTTAATTGATACGAGATCATATTTGGCAGCTGGGCTCTTAACTACGACATTGACTCCATATGCTACGACATTGACTCCATATGCTTTGGCCGTCCCTTTAGAATTGAATTCATGAAAGGATTCAAAATTTTTGCTCCAACGGGTCACAACGCCTGTGTATTTTCTCTTTTCTCTATTTCGTAAGGTATAACTTCTTGGCAATTTTGCTTCACAAAATAATGCCAACCCTTAGATCAAGACGAAGTTGATCTTCCTTTAACTTCCTATTTTATTTGCCTTTGGGAACGCAAAACCTTTTCACCATTTCACAGGGCTTAAAGCGCGAGCACTTTACCTTTGCGAAATAGCGCCGGTCGTCCGATCAAATGAGAATTGATCGATCTTTACACTCTGAAATGACTCCGGCAAATGTGGGCCCTCTAACTCAACTCCAAATAGCTGGCATCTAGTCGTTTTCCAAGCTAACATGTCAGTCTTTCATTTGTTGAGAGAAAAACATTAGGTTCCTCTACATTTTGGCCACTTGTATTTGTCAGAACACCTTTTATCCCACGGCATGACTCACTTCTGGGACCCACCTTCTTTTAAACTCTCAGACCTACCTCAGTGACTGTTGTGTTTTTTGCCATGTGCCATCATCTTACTCGCCTTCTAGACCAGCTGGACTATCTGCTTGGAATGCCACATCATTTCGCCATTTCACAGAGTTTAACTGTTGAGCCTTTTTATCTTGCGAAATAGCACGAACCGTCGGATCAAATTAAAAATGACCATCTTTTAAATGAAACCCTTTCGACAATTCCTTGCATTCCGAGCCCCACCACCTTTTTGCCATTTCACGAAAGGTATTTTACCCGCAAGTTCAGGTTGTGAAACAACGCTAGCCGTTGGATGAAATCTAAGATGAACATCTTTTATGTGAGACCCTTTTAGCCGTTTTGAACACAATTCCTTTTTGCCATTTCATGGGTTTTAAACCACACACAACTTTGCCTTGTGAAATAGAGAAAGCCATAGATTTTCATGAAAGATGCTCACGACTTAATGGGCCCGACAACATTAGGAGGAAAATAAGTAAAAGGCATAAAAATTTATGATTAATTCACAAGACCGCCTAGGCAAATGACAAGGGGGGACACTTCTTACGAACTTGAGACCCATTACTTAAGTGGATAAAGTAACAAGGAATTAGAAACCAGGGGCTTTCAATATTTTGCAAAAATATTGGAGAATTTGAAATTAAAACCCTAAAAGCCCTAAGACCTAACATAGAGCTGAACCAACTGACAGTAGGTCTAATTCAAAATTTCAAAAAAAATAGCCAACTTATGGGAAAGGAAAACGCATTTTTTAAATAGTAATAACAACGGCTCTGACTGGGGATGGTTGATCGGAAGGTCAACACAAGAAAACTCAGAAACTCTGGAGAAACAGACCAAAACACAGACCCCAATAGAAAAGAAGGAAAGAAACAAAATATGTACAAACAAAGGACCTACTGTGCATGGACATTAAGAGAAATAATGCTTCAGGAATTGTCCATGCACTAGAAATTCCTGTATTTCATCATTCATGTTCTTCACAAAATATGAATCCTTACCATTTAAGTCACAAACCACAAAAGGGCCAATCCACAATGATTCAAATTTCTTGTGCTTACCTTTATCCTGTCCTTTTGCATTCCACTAAAGAACCATGTCATCAACTTGAAACTTCCTTAGTGATGTCCTCTTATCAAAAAGGTATTTGGACTACAATTGGATCTTCTGATTTCTCTTATGGGCCGAAGTTCTAAGCTCTTCCATCTCTACAATTTGGATCATTCTATTTTCCATTGGTTTGGATATTTCCATATCCTCATTTTGCAAAAAATTGTAAACTGGAAGAAGATTGTTTAGTGGCAATCTAGCTTGGGCGCCATAGACTAGCTCAAAAGGTGACATTCCAATGGATTTCTTAACTATTATTCTATCTACCCATAGAGCTAACTTCAATTTTTGATCCCAAGATCTTTTATTCTCTTCCAGGATTTTCTTAATGATGTTCAAAAGGCTTTTATTGCTAGATTCTGCTTTTCCATTCCCCTGAGGATGATAAGGTGAAGAGTAAGACATGAGTATTCCATGACTGGTACAAAATCCTACAAACTCTTCTAATCTAAAACTCATAGCACTATCCATTACCAATTTAGCAGGTGTTCCAAACCTAGTTATTACATTGTCCATCAGGAAATCAATGACAACCTTACTTGTAGCTCTTCTTGTAGGAATAGCTTCTATCCATTTTGTAAAGTAGTCAGTGGCTACTATGATCCATCTATGACCTCTCCCTGACCTCTCAACAATTTCTCCAATAAATTCAATACCCCATTGAACAAAAGGAGCTTCCACAGAGACTGGATTTAGGGGTAAGGCTCCTTCATACTTCAGCTTGGATGAAATTTTTTGACATGGGTCACATTTCCGAACATAGGCATGGGCATCTTTGAATAAAGTAGGCCAATAGTATCCAACTTGGATTATCTTACCAGCAGTTGTTTTGGCAGAGCAGTGACCTCCACATACTCCATCATGCATTTCAGTCAACACCCATTTAGCTTGGAATTCATCCAAACACATTAGTAGCTCTCCATCTCTTTTCTCCAGAAAAGATCACCCTGAATGAGCACATACTTTTGGGACATGAGTTTTAGAGTTCTTTTCTGATTATGTGTCATTTCTTCTAAGAATGTAGCACCTCTTAAAAATTGGACTATCTTTGAGTACCAAGGTTGCCTCTCAATATTAGTGACTAAAGCATCTCTAACTTCAACATTATGTATTTCTACATTCATGAGATTAGACTCAGTCATGAGCTTAGCCAAACCTAAACCTCTCACCAATTTGGTGATCTTTATTTCCAAGTCGAATTCTTGAATTCTGTTGATCCATCTGCATCTTTTCTCAGTAACCTCAGACTGAGACACAATATTCTTAACTGTAGCATGTGGGACATAGGTAGTGATATTTGCATTCACCAAATATGGCCTAAAAGCTTTGACATCTTTGACCAAAGCGTAAGCTTGTTTTTCCATGGTTTCATATTTCAGTTCTGCTGCTTGCAAAGACTTGTTGAAGAAGGCTATAGGATGTTCATATCCCTCATCATCCTTTTGTAACAATACTACTGCTACTATATGATATGAAGCAAAGGAAAACAGAGAAAAAGGCTTACTGTAATCAGGAGATTTTAGCACTGGTGCTTCCTGAATTGCCTTCTTGATTTCAGCAAAAGCCTTTGAGGCTTCTCGGTCCCAACAAAATTTGGTATCCTTCTTGAGCAGCTTGACAATAGGCTTCACTATATCTGCAAAGTTTGTAATGAATCTCCTAACAAAATTTACTTTGCCTAGAAAAGATTGAATACCTTTTACATTCTTAGGTTCAGACACCTTATTGATTGCTTCAATTCTTTCAGGGTCTATCCTTACCCTTCCTTGGAAACTATGTGTCCCAATAGCTTTCCCTCAGTGACTCCAAAATGACATTTCTTGGGATTTAGTGATACACCAAATTCCAAGGCTTTATTGAACACCTTCTCCAGATGTCCACAATGATCATCAGCTTTCTTAGAGAAATAGGTTAGATCATCTTGATAAACCACCATGATGATGTTAATGAATTCTTTGGAAGCTACATCCATGGCTCTCTGAAATGTAGCTCTAGCATTTTTTAATCTAAATGGCATTCTCACATAAACATATGTTCCCCATGGAGTAGTGAAGGTTGTTTTAAACTGTTCAGACTCCTTCACTAACACTTGATTATATCCTGAGAAACCATCCATCATGGATAAAAGGTCACATCCTATCACTCTCTGTAGCATGGCTTCCATATTTGGGGATGAGTAGTTATCCTTCAAGGAAGCAACATTTAAATTCCTAAAATCTACACACAATCTAATGTCCCCATTCTTCTTCCTTACTCGGACCAGATTGGAGACCCATGAAGAATGTCTTATAGGTCTGATAATCCCCCCTTCTCTTAATTTAGTCAGCTCTTGCTGCATCTTAGCTTCTAATAAGGGTGTAATGCCCCTACCCTAGTCAGACTTGTAAAACCCGTTTGACCTTGATTGACTTCCTATGTGGCATTCTTGAATGGTAGGTTAACTGTGATGCAATGTGGAGTTTAGATAATATAAATAATCGTGCATACCTATTATTGTGCTTTTGCATCGATTCTTGTGTAAATGTAATTGTTTCCTAACTCTTGTGATAAATCTTGAGCTAACGCCTTCATTGAATATGTATATGTATATGTATGCTTGCGTGATTCATGGGTGCAGGAGATTTCAGGTACAACACCGCCTAGGGTGAGGTTCACCTCCTTCAGGATTCGCAAGTTTGAGTAAACCTCCTCCATCCTCAGAGTTCGGATTTGGGGGTCATAAAACTCTCATCTTGCCTTAGCCATGGTCAGGTGAGTGTCGTGTGTGGTTCGTGGGGATTTCTTTTCATTGGGTTGCGTGTCATGTGATTTGGTGGACTTCCTCAGTTTGTGTGCCATGCGCAGGGTAAGTGGAGTTTGCTATCCCAAGTATTTAATTCAATTTAATGAGTGGATGTACGCATTTGTAATTTAGAAATTTAAAATAGGTAGTTTCTTTTATATGATTAATCGTTAATTTAAAGAGATCGCTTTAATTATAATTGTAGCAAGCTTAAAGTATTTAACTTGAATTAATGTGTTCATTTACGCATTAGTAGTGGAGAAAATTAGAATAAATAGATTTCTTTCATGAGATTAGTCATTTATTAAAAAGGTTGCTTTATTATGTTGTAGCGAGTTAATTTAATAGTTAATTTTAAATAACGAATTCAATTAGTTATGCGTTTTTAGAAAGGAAAGATTTAAAGTCATTGGGGAATAGAAATAAATTTATCATTTTCGCATTTTGGAAAAGAAAGGGTAAATTTTATTATTTAAAGGAAATTACTCTTTTTACTTGTAAAGTTGATATAGTATAAAGGATTGATTTTTGGAAATTTAAATTAATTTAAATACCTTACCCTTGTTAATAGTTCAAAATATAAATGTTGGCTAAAGTAATATGGAGAAATTAAAATTAGAATTAAATAAGAAATAGAAGCATTTTAATTTTAATAAGAAAAGCGAATAAGATGTATTGAATAATTGAAAGGAATGATTTCCATTTTCATTTTCTTTTATTTTAAAAATAAATGCCTAAATTCGAAATTGAAAATTAGGTCAAAAAAGGGGGTTTCTCATTTAACCTAGTTTTTGAAATATTTTGGGGGTTCTTCCTTTTGTTATTTTTTTTTTGGGGGGGGAAAAAGGAAGGAGAAGAAAAGAAGGGAAGAAATGGAGATTTTCTTGTAGGGGGTTGGAGCTTGTCTTCGAAATCTTGCCCAGAAATGCGATAAAGGTAGGATTCGAATGCACTTTTTTTTTGTTTCCTTTTAAAATTTTGGGTATAACACTGAAATTGGTTCTTGAAGATCTCTTACTCCAAATCTCCATGATTGTTGTTAAACTATAGATTTCAGTTTTGGAAAAATGGGTTGTTCTTTGGTCAAAAAAAATTTGGTTTTAATGGATTCTGTGTTTTAGACTAGCTGAGAAAATAATTTCCCATACAGTTGTTTTGAACAAACTGGAAAATATTTGTGACTGTAAAAAAAAAAAAGGGGGTATTGGGTTTTTACGTTTTTTTTTTCATCATTCCATTTAGTTTTATTCAAATTTTTTTTAAAAAAATCAAAACTGGAACTGTATCAAAAAAATGTATACAAAAAAAAAAAAAAAAAAAAAAGAGGGAAAATAAATTTGGGGTTTTTGGGGGGGGGGAGCCGAAGCTCAACCCGCCCCTCCCCGCGGCACTGCTGCAGCTCCATTCGGTGCCCACACACAGTGGGGGCCGAAGGGGACTGCGTCTACCATGGAGGCCGCAGCTCCTCTCGGTGCCACTGTGTGGGGAGCCGAAGGGCCTGCGACCCCCACGGCGGGCGCAGTACCCCTGACTCCACTGTGTGGGGAGCCAAAGGGCCTGCGACCCCCACGGCGGGCGCAGTACCCCCAACTCCACTGTAAGTGGAGGCCGAGGGGCCTGCGTCCTCCGTGGAGGCCGCAGCCTCTTTGGCTAGGGCACGACCGCCCTAGGGTTTGGCCACCTAGGGTTTGGCCGCCCTCTAATTTTTAATTGTTTTTTTTTTTTTTTTAGTATTTCACTTAAAGTTAAAACTTGATTATGGAGTTTGCTTAGTGTAAAAAAAAAAGGGGAAAATGCTTAGTAATATAAATTTATTATTAGTAATATTTTATATTATAAATGTGAGTTGAAACTTTTATTCTAGTAAGTAATGTTTTAAATAAAAAGAAAAAGAGGATAAATATATATATAAAAATATATGCTAATATAGATAATATCTATTTAGCATATATTATTAATATTGATTTTTGGAATTCAAATTAGCAATGACTTTCATTATAATTACAAATGTTGAAATGTGTATTTAGTTTTTATTTCATTTAAGTGGGAAAATATTGGGACTCTCATTTAGATGCTAATGAGTAAATCAAATGGTGGTGTTAGTCTTTAAATTTTAAATGTATGCAATAGAAGCTTAATTTAGCTCGGAAATGATTTTCCCATTTCTTTATTCACTCTTAATGAATTTTTTTTTTCTTATATAGTAAAAGGGTAATTTTTTTGTAGTTAGAGAAGGGGCTAGATTCTTGTTGTAAAACCAACTTGTCATTAGTGTTTATCTAAGGATTAAATAACATACCTAGATGAGTGATGTTGTCATTTATGTGAACTTGGTTGGATAACATGTAGAGATGTATTCATTGGGCGAAGTGGTCATTGTATAGTGGATTGTGATTGCCAAAATGGCAAGGATGTATATGTCATGAAACTTATGTAATCTTAACTATATTAAATGCCAGAGGGGTCTTGCAGTTGAGAAGACCTGGAGATGTAGCCCTTTAGGGGTGAACTCCGAGATCATATCCGTGTTATGCGATGTCTTGTTTCTTTATTTCATATTATAAGTTATCATGTATGGTTGCTTTTCATAAGTGTATGATGGGAATTTAATGAAGCTAAATCAAAGGGTATAAATTCAGTCATCTTGATAAATGTAGAAATCAGGTCATAAAACATTGTAAGTATGATTATGGAAAAGAATTTGGTTTATGTTAATTAAAGGAAATAATGGTGGAAAGAATCTCGCTAGGTTACCATTATTGTTTTAGCTTGTTATAAGTTGGTAAATTGAACGAATGTGAATGGGAAACAAAGTTAGAATTAATGTTATAATTTCTAAGTTGAAATCTAAAGGATGAACACCATATAGGTATTTACCTTTTTATCTTAGTAAATGAGCATCGCCATGTTAGTTATATTTCGTTATATTGGATGAATTTGTTTAGTTATTTCACTTTTTAATCTCAACAAATAATACTTACCAAATTAACTTGATAATTGGGTGAACTCAACTATTTATCCATAATTATAACCCTAATAAAAGAATCTCTTTATAATTGCTAAATTGAACTGAAAAGGGAAGTATTCGTATAGTTGTTTATATCTTAATCTTAGTAAAAGTATCTTTTCAAATTAACTTCATTTAACTAAAGAGAGTGACATGCAATAAGATAGTTATATTCTAATCCTAATGGGAGAATGTCACTATGAACTTATATTTTAATCCTGTAATGATGAATATCATCTTGCTAGCTATATTTTAATTTAAAGGATGAACTCATGTGTTCCTAATACATTTTCACCTTAATGAATTTAGTCCATCTATTAGCATTATTTTAACTTCAATGAATGAACTCTATGGCTACTTGCATTCTATCCTCCATAAAGAAACTACGACTCATTAGTTGGTTATGCTTGAATTCAAATGAAGGGGCCTCACTCTATTAACGGAAGTTTAATCCTTAATGAACGAATCTCATCTTATTAACCATACTTTTAATATTTAAGAAAGATTTCAAATGTGGGTGGTTATCTTAAAACCAAATGGATGAACTTCGGTATATTAATCGCATTGAACCTTAAGGGAGGCCTCTTAAATTAATTATATTTTAAAGTGCATTGAGTAAAAAAACCCCACGATGGCCTCCTAACCACCCAAAGTAAATGAACGCTTCCTAAAATTCTAAGACGTCAATTCATTGAACATACATATGACCATGTCGAATGCATTATCTCGTAATTAAGTTATCCAGCTTATTGGATCATTTGACGCGAGTTGAGTTAGGTGTAAGGTTACGTAATCGCGTTGGGAAACTCCTTAGGTTCATTTAGCCTTCCGTTGTGTTATCTAAGTTTTAGATAACTCCAAATTATCTTAATGTTGTAACTAATCAGTAATACTCTTAACTATTATTATAAAAAAAATAATATTTACACTCTATTTGAGTGTTTTTAACTTAAACCCTTAGGGGTTTCATGGTGGGGCATTACAAAGGGATTAATGGGTCTCTATTTTTGTCTAAAAGGCTTAGCATCTGGAAGTAAAGGAACTTCATGCTAAAAAAGATCTTGTCTATATGCCTTTAGGTCCTCATAAGACCAAACAAAAACATGTTTGTACTTTCTTAATAAATTAATAAGATTATTTATGACATGAGAAGGTAATTTTTTGCCAATATATACTAACTTAGGGGATGATTCAGTCCCCAAATTTACCTCCTCCAATTCTTCCAATTTGGTGGTAGACTGCTAATGTAAGTGACTATCATTGTAATTGAACATGCTCTCCAACTCTACCAGCCCTTTAGGTATTTCATTAGTTTCCAACTGGACCAAATCATTTCCAAATATTGTCTCTCTATTGTCTACCACTTCCACCAATGCATTGCAATCAATCTTTTGTCCATCATAATCATCAACACATTGAATAAACCTAAGAATGTCTTCATCATCAGCAAAAACTTGCCAATTGTACACATTATCAGGAATAGTAGGCCTAGATTTTATTTCCATAGTGGAAATACCGGTTAGTGTTGCATCATCATTTTTCAAAGCAACATTAGCTAGGAAATCTACCATAATATTCTTTGCTCGCTCTATCCAATTAATAGAAAATGCATCAAAATGCTCAATAACATCCCAAACAGCATGTTTATACTGCTTTAATCTATCATTCTTGGATGCATATTTAGATCTCACCTGAGAGACAACCAATTCTGAATCCCCCATCACTTTCAACAGCTGGATTCCATGCCTTTTTGCAACCTCAAGTCCCAGTAACAGGGCTTCATATTCTGCAGTATTATTTGTACACTAGAAGGCCAACAAAAATGAATACTTAAAAGTTATACTTGATGGGGACACAAAAAGAACCCCTACTCCAAATCCTTCTTTGGAGCAAGCTCCATCAAAATACATCTGCCACAATCCATACTATTGTGCTTGTAATTCGACCACAATAGGGTCAGTATTCTTCAATTGAGGTAAAATTGGTTGAAGTCTAAAGTTATCTAGATCTACATCAATCATACAATTGAGCATACTAGGGTCTACATTTTCAATTACCCTAAGAGCTCGTGGCTCTCTGTACAATTTGACCTGATTTCTATTAATTGGAATGGTGGCATAGGATAAGTCCAGTTGAACATGTCCTCCTACTATTGCTGCCCATTGCCTGGAAAGTAACATACCATAGTGGGGTTTAGTGTCAGTAACAATAACATCCATTTTGTAAGTGGCATCAAGGAATGCTACTATTTTTACCTCAACATCTTTCATTGTGCCTATCATAGGCACTTCCCAGTTATCCATAGCATAACATTTTCCATACATAGTAGTTACTGACAGTCCTAATTCTTTCATAACACCATAGGGCATTACAATAGCAGCAGCTCCTGAATCTATCATGCAGTTTTTTATTAACCGGTTGTTTAATAATAAAGTAACGTAGAAAGGATCTACCTGTGAAGGCTCTTGAGTAATAGTGGTTCCAACATATACCTCTAGGGTTTGGAACTCTGATTCTTTTCCCTTTCTAACTGAATCGATGGGTAGGATTGTGTCACTATCAGATATACTAGAAAATAAAGACAAGGCTACATCCCTGTGTTCTTTAATCTTCAGTAGTTCTATCAATGGGACAGTGACCTTCATTTGAGTAAGAGCCTGAGCCATGTCAAATGTAGAATTACTACTTATTTCAATGCTAGCTCTAACTCTTTTTGTCTTGAGCTGACTTGCCTTTTTCATCATTGCCGCTCCTTGTATATCACCGATATTTTTGTCATTTGTGCTTTTGGATACATCTTTAACTTGTTCCCCTTTTTCTTGACCGATCTTAGGAACAGTGGTAGCACTACTTGATGCCCCCTTTTGAGTGACCTCTTTTATGAACATAGAACCCGATTCACCCTAATCAGTGTCTCTCTTAGTGCTTCTCAGGTTATAATTGTGTTTTGCTTTGGCAAAGGTAGCTTTAGTGAGATTTTTAACTTCTTCCTCACTAGGCCTTCTAAGATGAACCTCTTCATCCTCAATTGTTACCACATTCAATGTAGGATGCCAATCTAAGGTTAATTGTCCTTGAACTAACCTTTCATTATCTAGCACATCACTGTATTCACTTTGCACTGATTCCTCATCACTTTCTATGATGGTTTCAAACATATTGATGTCAGGCTCCATTCCTGGTCTCATAGATTCTTCAAGAGCCTGAGCCACTACACACTAATGAGGAGAATGTGGCCCATCAAGAGCAATACACTAGGGAGTATTTTCTATATTATGGACAGTTTTCCCTTTCAAGGGATCTGGAGTGTTCTGATTTTGGGCAATTTTGGGCTTCTCATTTTTGGGCTTGCCATCTTTCCAATTTGTATTATATGGCATATCATGCAATCTAGGGGGTCTATCTTACCAGTTATAATGAGGTTTATCATTTTTGTTAACCTTGGCAGTCAGATCCTTCATAGCAGTAACCAATTTCTCTATCTTATCATCCTCCTTAGCAACTTTATTAGGTTGTTGTTTTGTTTCTTGCCATAATCTACCATCTTTTCTTCTTCCTAACTTCCCGGATGCTTTTCTATTACTTTCTACATTTATGGCAATTCTAAAAGCATCTCTCAAGTTATGTGGATTCTTATCTCTCAAGATATAGGCCATCTTAGAATCAAATGCATTGTAGTATGTATTAAGACACATGTTGTCATCTAACCTCATCACTTGATACAATCTGTGCATGGTCTTCTGGAATCTGGCATTGAAATTAGTGACCATTTCATTTTCAGACTTTCTGATGTTGTTGAATTCATTGAGCATGAAGCTCACATTAGTCTGGTCACCATATTGCTCTTGAAAACAATTTTTAAAATCTTCCCATGACCCTATGCTATTAATTGGGAGACCTTTGTACCAATCTCTTGCATCATCAACCAGGGATTGGACAAACAGTTTCATAATAACATCTTCATCTACTATCTCATAATCGTTTATTAGATCCCCAAAAGATTTCAGATGTTCCTCAGCACTAATTGCATTGTTCCCAACAAATTTATGGAGTCTGTCTCTTAACTCAGTAGGAACATGAGTGGGATATCCTGAGATCCCATCAAAGAACAATTGTCTATATTGTTCTAAATTGATTGGTATCCTTTGAAAAGGGGTAATAGCATTATTATTTCCCATGGTCAATTTAACTTTTGGGATTGGAGATTGAGGTACTTGGGTGTACTACTTATTCATAGGGATTTGACTTACTGAGGCAATATTAGCATGTACTGCAGGTTGAGTATTGGCCTGGGGAAGGGAAATGTGTTGAGGATTAGGCTTGCTAAGATTTTCTGATGGAAATGTAATAGGGGGAGCCTTTAAGTAGCTAATCTTTCTTTTTACTTCTTGATTCACTGCTTCCAACTCAACCTTTTCCAATTCCATTTGGAGATATTCCTTTTCTTTCATCATTCTTTCCATTTCTCTCTCATGTGCTGAAAGCTTATGAGAGATCTCTTCTGCAATTTTAGATTCCATTCCATCATCTACCCATTTCTATTTTCCTTTGTCCGCATTAGTTCTAGGAAGCTGAGAGTCACTAAATACTTCCCTGTTTGGCTGGACTACTGACTTATAAGCTTGTTTAGTTTTAGGGATTAGAATCTCTCTAATCACAGGGCCTTCCTCATCACTCTTTTCTTTCTCCTTAGCGAGTACTTCAAGATCAGCTATCTGTCTAAGAAGCCTATCTCTCTCCATTAATTTAGCTTTTACTTCCTTCTCCCTATTCACTTCCTTTTGGGCTCTTAGGGAAATTAGATGGTGAACTCTTTTATTCAGATCGTCAATTTCTTGAGACACTTTATCTTCATCAGGGAAAGTTTCCTCTGAATCGGATACATTGACTTGATCTATGTCGATTAAACTAATATTCCCATCAACTGTTCTAGGCACAGAGTGTCTAATTGCATTTGAACTGGTCCTATCCCTCCCAAAAAAGCTTGCATGTGATAAATCTTGATTCAAAGCATGAGTATTATCTATATTGCCAAACAATCCAGAATGGAAACCTAATACATCATTTTTAAAATCTCTAGATGAGTAATTAGACTTTGCGTATACAGGGCGATCAAGTGCCTTACCAGTACTATTGCCCTTTTGCACCCAGGCAACGTTTGATGGTTTGTCAAGCACTGACCTCTTCTGGCCTCTTCATGACTATTCTGGCAGACCTTCTTGCAAGGTTTCACGAGAATGTTTCTTCATGAATGATCTTGTTTTTTTTTCTCCTTGCATCTCGCTTGTCTTCCTTTTAGAAATATTTGTATCTCACAAGGACTGGTTCAAAAAATAATAGAGTCGCCACCCACAAAACTATGGGAATTATGAAAACAAGCAGTCCAATCCACAAACACACAATAGTTTTCTTTATAAGCTTCAACACAAATCTGCGTCTGTATCCTTATTGTGACTCTCCCCAGCAGAGTCGCCACTTTTGTTGTCTTCAAAATCTGACTCACTTCAATATCCTTATAATAAGATGATTAAACTCTATGCAAGAGGAATGTTAAGGGGAAGGAAATTCTTAGGACAACATATGACAAGGTTTGATTTAACCTTCTACACTTTGGATTTATTCATAGTCCAAGTGAGTATACCTTTGTGAACTGGATTCACACTTTCAAAAGATAAATCCACAGCAAACCAATCCAGAAAACCAGTGGATCTATTCACCTTGAAACTAACTAAAACAAAGGAATGAAAACTATACTCATATTCAGTATTTTGATCAACAAAACATGTAATAGACAACCTTGATCGATACCAGTGCCTTATCCAAGGTCACAGAGTCACCAAAATTCAAAAAATACTCCCCAAACAGAATATCTCCACACATCCCATTGGCTCGGCCTCTTTTAACCCCTATATATATGCCTAGCATACATGAGAATTTATACATATCAAATCAAACTATGCTCATCAAGATTTAAGATGTCTCATAGGTAATTTACTGGTAGAAGTGATCCCTACATATTTAATTTCCCTCCTAGAGAGAAAAGCTAGCAAACACATCTACTGAAAGTTGCCTTGCAACCCCTATTCAAACAAAATAACCCTAGATTACTCAGTATGAAATAGTAAATAAATGCAATCACATTCGAAGATGACACAAAGCTTTACTCAAAACTGATGGTCTATATATTGATATTATCTTCAAAAAAGTATTACAAGAAGCTTTTGAATATTCCCCATTAAACTCAGAAAAGCTCAAATAAATTTATGTGGCGTTTTCTTACAATTCTTTGTGATCCCTCTCTCTCTAGTCCTGGTATCCATTTATAACAATATGGATGCAGAAAACCTTGGACATTCTGAGGAGAGTTTCTTACAATCATTTCTTTCCAAAAAAGAAGTTATAAAGCCTTTTACAAAAATAGTTACAAGTTCTTTTCGGCCTCTGCAGCTTCTTCAACAGGTTGTTCGGTTGCAACCTCTTCTACCTTTTTAGGGGTGCTCTCTAACTGTTCCGGATCATGGGTGGTATATTTTGTTGTCCACTCATCATACACATCATCGGTTGGCCATGAGAAATTAATCACTTTAGCCTTGGCCCTAGTCAACCTTTTCCAGGAGTTTCTCATCTTGTTGACTTCTGAATTGAGAAAACCATAATGTGACTTGATTTTCTCTATCTCCTGTATTGTCACAACAAAGAAGGAAGCGTCATCTAGATCAATAATTCCTTTAATTCTTGCTGACAGTTTGGCTTCTACCTCCTTAAGCCACACTTGTTTGTCCTTCAGTTGATCTAGGCTAACAAAAACTCCTGGGAGCAACTCAAAAACCTGATCAGCATATTCCTTTTTGCACAAGTTAACTTTCTTATCAACATTCTCCACCCCTTCTGCTAATTTTACTAAATCTTTAGTGATGTCACAAGTGGATTTAATGATAGGATTGGCCCCTGCTTCATCATAAGATGCACACATAAACTCTAAATCTTGCTCTCTAGGCCTCCACTTGTCAAAAATAGGTGTCAAAATGGCCTTATCTCCCCTGAGCTCATTCCATATATCCAAAATTTTACCTACATTATTGTATAGCAATGAGGCATTCATGGTACCTGCAAAACTAGTGACAGTGGCCTTTACTATATCCTCATACTTCTTTGCATACAGGGCTTGAGCCTGTTTTAAATTTTCTAACTCTTGAGGAGTAATCTCAATCATTTGGGAGCTAGAAGGTGCTGGAGACGGTGGGAACTCAATGATAGGGCTGGTAGGTGGAGGTCTGGTAGAAGAAGAGGAGATCATATATATTGAGGATTCACCTTGATGATACTGTCCTGCTAGCTGGTTCTGCAATTTAGCAATGATGCTATCTCTATTCCTTACCTCTTTTTGGGCATTAGTGTAGGCTTTTAAAACTGTCTCCAGTTTAACCTAGAGATCTGCCTTTTCCTTAGCCTCCCTTTCCGCTACTGCAACACTAAATTTTGCATTTTCTAGTATAGTGACAGTGGCTTCCACTACCCCAGTAGTTTGCACTCTCTTCACCATCATTCCTCCAAGATAACCTGACCCTGAGGTGTCCTTCTTCTTCTTCTTATTTTCATCTCTTTTTGGAGACCACGTGACTAATGCAACATTGTCTTTACTGAAAGTAACTCCCTCCATAGGTTTTGTCTCCTTTCTTCCTACTTCCAGGACTAAAGCATCTGTTATGTCCCATTCAGGGAGAATGAGTACCCCAGCCTGAGCCACCATGTCTCTTCCTTGCTGAGGAGTGATGGTCTTAAATTCTTCAACCATTTCTTTCTTTATTTCTTCCTCAACTGTAGTTGGGTCTTTATGAGGCTGCTCACCCTTCCTTTTCTTGCACCTTGCATTGTATTTGTCAATGCTCTTCTTCCACAAAATTTGCATGAATGCTTCTATTGTGATGAACTTGTCGTCAGCCAAGAAATCTTCACTAGCTTGTTTAATCTCAGGATCCCATTCTTGGCCTTTGAATTCATTGATGGTGATATTCATTTCAGCAGCTAAGGCCTCTTCTGGCATTCCTTCCTCTACTTCATCATAAGTGTAGGCAATTTCTCCTAAACTGCCTAACTGCAATAGTTGTTCAGCTGCTGCCGATTCATCTCCTATATGGATAGGTGATTGAGATGGAGAGTACAAAGGTTCTTCAGGTTGTACCTCTTTTCCCTCTCTTTGTTTCTTTGGGCTATTAGGGATGTCGATGACATCATGTATCTTCCTCTTTCCTTTAGAGGTAGAGGGCTCCCCTGAAGTAGGCATAAGCATACTGTAATTAGATTTCTTGTGCAACATATAATTAGTGGGAGGGATTGTTCTAGCAGATTTAGACCTACTCAAAATCAGTCTTGCTTTCTCAGGGTTGTTCTTGATTACAACCTCCCTCTTTTCTTTTAGTGTTTGCAACACCTCCTCAAAACTAAGAATAAAAAACTTCATCTTCTCTGCAAAGGGGTGAAAGCTAGACAAAGGGTCATAGCTTATGTCAAAATGGTGCACCACATCAAAGGCCTTTTTATAAGCCACCCACTTTTCCTTTCTCAACTCTTGTTCATTTAAATCAAACTCATTTCTAATGAGGTCTTCAGGAAACTAAAAATGGTGGGGTTTAGCCTTGCATATTGCCCTCTTCCAAAACATTCCATTGAAGAAGTCTTCAGGGTCAGCACACCGAGAGACTGCAGTTGACGAATGATATAGCTGAAGGAAATCTTCAAAACATTTCCAACCTCCTTTGGTTATCACAAATTGGTGTGTCATGGTAATTGTAGGGAAAATGGTCCCATTACCTCTGCCTGTCAATTTTGCCTCCTCCACAGCACCAATCTGCATAAGAATCTCTGCAATTCCCACTTTAAGGGGGACCTGATAAGGTAAAAGAAATGGGTTACCTATGAAACCATAAATTCTAAAAACTGTGGAAACAGGGTACAAGTAGATATCACCCCAATTGTGGACAATTTTTATGTCCTTTGCAAATTCTTGTGGCCTAATGAATTCCAACAACACCTTAGGAATTCTTGGATTCTCCAAACAGATAAGGGTCCTAATTTTTTATGCAAAACATTTGTCAAACCCTAGAAAACTTTTATCTTCTCTATCCCATGACAACACTATGCTCCATAATTGCACTGGCATCTTTTCTCCATCCTTCTCTTTCACAAGATCCATCCCACTTGCAAAATAATCACCACCCTTGAACAAAAAGAAATGCATAGGAAGGGAATACCACCCAAAAGGCCTATCTACTTTCCCATTCTTGATCCATATCAATCCATTATGGATAGCATCAGTTATAAAAGAAGCATAATCAAAAGTTATTCCCACAGAAGGATTCAAAATTTGAGCAACCATCAACATGTAGTGAGTAGGCATACTTGCCTCAGCATCCTCCCCTAGGATTTGGTAGAGTGACTAGTATAATCCTTTAGCCCTAAGGGTAAACAAATTTAGGGAAAAAGGCTCTTCAGTGTTAGGTCCCACAACTATCAACCCGCCTATTTTCACAAAGAATTCTTTGAGAGGCCCATTCCTAAGGTGGTTCCTTTGCATACTATACACCTAAGCTAATGATTTAAAATCAATAGGCTCCAGAAAATTAGTGTATTCACTTAACCCAAAGGCATTCCTGAATTCCTCGTCATTAATCTCAATGAGGGTCTTCCCACTGATATCCTTAACACTTCTTGAAATTGGGTCATAATTATATGCAATCTAGGTCAAAAGATCTATATCAAAGAAAACACCAGGGACCACCAACTTTCCAACATCCAACTCCCATATACTGTTCTAAGGGGCTGGAGAATTTCTCATGCTGAATCCAACCTTGAATAATCCCAACCCAGACATCCCTATTTGAGGGTCTCTTAACCAATTAACCTTATCATATAAACCTTCTCCTATTTTCAGGCGAGGAGCTCTCGGCACCAATTCTTTCATTTTGGAAGCCACATTAGTTGACAACGTCAACTGTTCAAGGAAATAATCACAAATGGCCCTCTCTTGGTAATTGACCTTCCCTGAGAATTCCCTCTTAGGTGACATCTCTTAAAACTAAGCAAGTAATCTAACAATCACCCTCAATTGTTTTATGACAAATCAAAACCTCAATTTAAAGCACACACAGTTAAAAATGATGGCCGAACAAGAGTATAGAAAAACTGCTTTTACTCGAAGGAATTAGCTCTGCAACTGAAGAAATCCACTATGCAACTGTTTCTTTGCAAATACTCTTTACAATGATACCTCGGTTTAATTGATATGAGATCATATTTGGTAGCTGGGCTCTTAACTACGACATTGACTCCACATGCTTTGGCTGTCCCTTTAGAATTGAATTCATTAAAGAATTTGAAATTTTCGCTCCAACGGATCACAACGCCTGTGTATTTTCTCTTTTCTCTATTTCGCAAGGCATAACTTCTTGGCAATTTTGCTTCACAAAATAACGTCAACCGTTAGATCAAGAAGAAGTTGATCTTCCTTTAACTTCCTATTTTATTTGCCTTTGGGAATGCAAAAACTTTTCGCCATTTCGTAGGGCTAAAAGCGCGAGCACTTTACCTTTGCGAAATAGCGCGGGCCGTCCGATCAAATGAGAATTGATCGATCTTTACACTCTGAACTGACTCTGGCAAATGTGGGCCCTCTGACTCAACTCCAAATAGCTAGCATCTAGTTGTTTTCCAAGCTGACATATCAGTCTTTCATTTGCTGAGAGAAAAACATTAGGTTCCTCTACATTTTTGCCACTTGTATCTGTCAGAACACCTTTTATCCCGCGGCATGACTCACTTCTGGGACCCGCCTTCTTTTAAACTCTCGGACCTGCCTCACTGACTATTGTATTTTCTACCACGTGCCATCATCTTACTCACCTTCTAGACCAGCTGGACTATCTTCTTGGAATGCCACATCATTTCACCATTTCGCGGAGTTTAACTATCGAGCCTTTTTTTGTTGCGAAATAGCACGAACCATCGGATTAAATTGAAAATGACCATCTTTTAAATGAAACCCTTTCGACGATTCCTCACATTCTGGGCCCCACCACCTTTTCGCCATTTCACAAAAGGTATTTTACCCGCAAGTTCAGGTTGCGAAACAGTGCCAGCCGTTGGATGAAATCTATGATGAACATCTTTTATGTGAGACCCTTTTAGCCATTTTGAACACAATTCCTTTTCGCCATTTCACGGGTTTTAAACCACGTGCAACTTTGCCTTGCGAAATAGCGAAAGCCATAGATTTCCTGAAAGATGTGCATGACTTAATGGGCCCGACAACACTAGGAGGAAAATAAGTAAAAGGCATAAAAATTTATGATCAATTCACAAGACCGCCTAGGCAAATGACAAGGGGGGACACTTCTTACAAACCTAAGAACCATTTCTTAAGTGGATAAAGTAATGAGGAATTAGAAACCAGAGGCTTTCAATATTTTGCGAAAATATTGGAGAATTTGAAATTAAAACCCTAAAAGCCCTAAGACCTAACACAGAGCTGAACCAACTAACAACAAGTCTAATTCAAAATTTCAAAAAAAATAGCCAACTTATGGGAAAGGAAAACCCATTTTTTAAACAGTAATAACAAGATCAAGTGGTGAATATCAAAGGAGCATCAAAGGATAAATGGTTTATATGTTTAACTCCAACCGGTATTGCTTGTTCCAACCGGTATTCATTGATTATGTGATGAGTTATCCTTACCGACAATTTTTGGCGCTATTTTTGTGATGAGTTATGATTGTTTGACCAGATACACTGCACCTAGGAAATTGTGATATGATTTCTAGAGGCCGACATGAAATATAAATGTCTATATATTGACATCACAATGAATTATTTTGTATGAGCGAAGGAGATATGTTATGTGATGATTTGATGCAAAGGCAGAAGTGTTAAGTTACAGAGTATGTTGGTAATGAAGTGTTGAGTGCATAGAAGAGGATCTATACAAGCAAGTTGTGCTACTACTAGATCACACCACCTATTGTTTTCTAATCACCGCAATAGTCAAATCCCGTAACTGGGTAAGCTCTAACAAGCTTCATTGTACAAATCCTCTAACTAGGTGATTTGTTAGTTTGGATTTAGAAATCCTCTACTAAGGTTACTCCTTATAGGGTACTACCTTTTACAGAGTATAGCTTTTAACTAAGATTTGGGCTCTTTCACGATTCGCTCCTAGTAGAGCAACCTTTTCTAGACCTTAACCGATTAGTTATCTATTACTGCAGATAGTTAACTTGTGAGTCCCATCTCACCATTTTTTTACCTATTTGGGTTTTCGACGTATAAACACTTGTGTTATGGTGGATGTTTTACTTATTGTGGATGTTGTTATATCTTTTTGGATTACATGTATATTGTTTAATAAACTTGTTAAGTATATATACGGGTCAGTGTTTAAAGTAGTATTGTTTTTGGTGTCACTGATTCATTCCCCCCTCTCAGTGCTTTACAAGTCCATCACGCTCCTCCAAAACCCACCACCAACAATCACCAAAACAATCAAAATCAATCTCAAAGACCCCCCAACAATGTCTCAATCCAAGGGCGACCACCCTGATCTAACAATCAAGCTCCAAGGGACTATACCCCTCTTGCTAAACCCATTGAGGTGTTTCAAAAGCTTGTCTAGGATGGTGTGGTTGTCTTTTCAATAACTCACCCATTTGATCCTAACCAACACAAACCTAGCTAGTATAATGAGAATGAGTACTGTGATTATCACTGTATCAATGGGCATGATACACAAAAGTGTATGAAATTGAAGAACTATATTCAAGATCTCATTGATAAGGGTGATATTGAGGTAGCAACAACAAAACCTGGTAACAATAACAATAAACTCAAGATGTACTTGGAACCCTTCCCAAAGCATGACAAAGGCAAGGCCTCATCATCTAATGTTGTGAACTATGATTACACCAATTATATATATGGCTTTGACTCCTTGGTGGGTCGTATAGAGCCTACAGATAACCATGTCAACGTCATCACTATCCAGGGAGCTAACCCTCCCTCTTCTCAAAATAGACTTAGGGTCATTGTTCAAGGTGGTTCTACCCCTCCACAACTAGCAAGTAGAACTAGCCCTGCTAAAATAGTCATTCAAGGCACCACACCTTCCTCGTCCCATTCTCATAATGACTATAATGTACACTCACCGTAGGAGAGTAACTATCCAAGGAGCTCCTCCCCCATCGAATCCTCCCCCCATGTCATCTACCTACTGATATGATCTCCTTGAACATCTTGGGAAGACTCTATTGGCTTGATGATGATTGTAATGAATAACTTCATCATATGTTGTCATTGATGAAACACACACACACACATATGTTCATATTGTCTACTAGTGTGACTTCAAAGTTGTTTTATTACAACCGGTATACTAGAGATTATATCTAACCGGTACATGGTGACAACTGGTATATACATGGAGACACCCAATGGATATACATAACTCGACATCAACTTGAAGATCCAGTGGAGATTATCAAAGGAGCATCAAAGGATAAATGGTTTATATTTTTAACTCCAACCGGTATTGTTGTTCCAACCGGTATTCATTGATTATGTGATGGGTTATCACTAGTCGTGATGAGTTATCCTTATCGACAATTTTTGGTGGTATTTTTGTGATAAGTTATGATTGTTTGACTAGATACACTACACCTAGGAAATTGTGATATGATTTCTAGAGGTCGACATGAAATTTAAATGTCTATATATTGACATCAAAATGAATTATTTTGTATGAGCGAAGGTGATATGTTATGTGATGATTTGATGCAAAGGTAGAAGTGTTAAGTTGCAGAGTATGTTGGTAATGAAGTGTTGAGTGCGCAGAAGAGGATCTATACAAGCAAGTTGTGTTACTACTAGATCACACCACCTGTTGTTTTCTAATCACTGCAATAGTCAAATCCCCTAACCGGGTAAGCTCTAACAAGCTTCATTGTACAAATCCTCTAACCAGGTGATCCATTAGTTTGGATTTTGAAATCCTCTACTAAGGTTACTCCTTACAGGGTACTACCTTTTATAGGGTATATCTTTTAACTAAGCTTTGGTATCTTTAACAGGATTTTCTCCTAGCAGAGCAACCTTTTGTATACCTTAACCGGCCAGTTATCTATTATTGTAGATAGTTAACTTGTGAGTCCCATCTCACCATGGGTTTTACCTATTTGGGTTTTCCACGTACAAACACTTGTGTTATGGTGGATGTTCTACTTATTGTGGATGTTTCTATATCATTTTGGATTACATGCATATTGTTTAAAAAACTTGTTAAGTATATCTACCAGTCAATGTTTAAAGTAGTATTATTTTTGGTGTCACTGATTCACCCCCCATCTCAGTGCTTTACAAGTCCATCAATTGGTATCAGAGCCTAAATTTTTTAAAGCCTAATCGCTTGGAAGGAAACCCTAAAGCCACCATGGTGGATATGAGCTACTTTGAGATGGCTAAAGAGCTTGAGGCTAGTAGAAATGAGCTTGAAACCCTCAAGGTCAAACTAAAAGCTTCTCAAGTCAAAAGGAGAGAGATAACTAAAAAACAGTAAGAAATATATGATAATAGTTCTTCAGATGAGGCCAATATTGATGATTTAGTTGAGGAAGTTAAAAATCTAAACAGTGAAAAGCTAAATCTAAGGAGAGAGCTAGAAGGTCTTACTATCTGCATGAGTTGGGAATTGGAAGCTAGAAGAACTGTTGAACATATCATCAAGGAAAGAGGTCATGAGATTGCCAAGATCAAGAAAGAGAATGCTACTTTGCATGAGCATTTGAATATAGATAAAGAAGAAAAAGAGAACTTACAGCTAGATCTTGAATTAGCATCATCTCTGAGAGAGAACCTATCAAAACATAGTGAAGATGTCACTAGACATCTCACTAAAGAAAATGGGAAATTGGAAAAGTTCAACAAAAGTTCTACTTTGCTAGAAGAGAAAATTAAATCACAAAGGATGATTTGAATGAATGGGTTGAAAAGTACAAAGTCCATTTTTCTTTCAAGACAAGAAGATTGAAGCTACTTAGTGGAAAGGTGCAACCTGTTAAGATTGAGACTCATTACATTTCTCATAATATCCAACTAATGCAAGAATTTATACATTCCTTTAAGGATGAACAAGATACTGTTGATCTACATGAAATGGATGAGGAAGAAATTGTGCGAGCTGATGTTGTCTATCATGTCAAGAAGAAGGATGACACTATTGTCCAATAGGTCATACTTGTTGATGATATTCAAGATGCAATAGATCTATCTGGAGACATTATTGTACCAGATATGCAGCCACCAACAATTTCAAACTCACGGGTTACTTCAATTGAGAAATCAACAACTCAACTAGGAGTAGATATTCCACCAGCCAAGGAACAACAAATGAAACCCCAACTCCCACCGGTTTCACAGGCCACTCAGAAGGAATCCGATGAAAAAGTTGATACATAGATTTCTAAATAGGAAATGAATAAAGAACAAGAGAAAGAAAAGATTATTAAGGTAACATCTATTGAACTGGTAACATCATTAGTCATACAACATACTGATGAAGATGATGATGACTCATTAGGTATCTCAGGGCCTATAATTGTTGATAATATGAGTGCATCTAAAATGATGAAGATTGCAAATGTCATGCAATCTAGGGAACACAAGAAGAGACTTAAAAAACAAAGAATGGAAGCAAAAACCATTCAAAATGTTGTGGATATTCTAACAAGTCTACTTTCGAAAACTGCTATAGGGCATTTGACAACTCCTATTAGCAAACTTGGTCAATTGGTTGCTGATGCATCTGACCAATTTAAGTCCCTAGAAGAAGCAGCACAAACTTATGTTGAGAAGAGTTACAGGAAGAAGTGTGGAGAGAAGCTTATGAAAGAGATTGATACAGGAAAATTGCTCTATCTCTTAATAAAGATTTATTAAGAAAAGATATTAAAACAGGAGGAAAATTTCTTGCATCTACTTCTAATGTTTCATTCTTTTATTCTGATATCAATAACAGAAGAATTGAAATAGAGTAAGATCTAGAGAAGATATGCAATGCATATGTACCACTTCAAGATTCTATTTTTTCTTTTGGCAAATATGTGGATGATTTGCAAAACAAGTTAGATACCTATGATCTTGAAAAGACAAAAATAATCTGACCACTAAAGGAATTGAAGAATCAACTCAAACCCCAAGTGGACATACTGCAAAGAGCCTACAAGAATGCAGAAGCTATTTTGGCTACTCCAGAGACATGTACACTTGATTCAATGAAAGAGTTCCATACTTATATTATGTCTACACTTGAGTTCACTGAGAACTTGCTGGAGACATGGGAACAAGCTTTTTCTCAATTGAAGAGAAACTTTAGTGACATTTTTTTGAGGCTAACAATTCATGAATCTTGATTCATTTTTTTAAGTTTTTCTATATGTAAAACATTTTGATAAATTTTTTTCTATATATATATATATATGTATTTTGCTTTTCAATTTGGCATTGTTGTCAAAGGGGGAGTAGAAATATGTATGTGTGTTGTGAAAATTTTGTATGATGTATGTAGTAAGGGGGAGTATATGTATATGTGTATAATTTATTTTTTTGTAAGCACACTTAGCGGTATTGTTGTAAAATTTTCTAAGTGATGCCATCAATGCCAAAGGGGGAGATTGTTGGCTTGATGATGATTGTAATGAATAACTTCATCATATGTTGTCATTGATGAAACACATACACACAAATATGTTCATATTGTCTACCGGTGTGACTTCAAAGCTGTTTTATTACAACCAGTATACTATAGCTTATATCTAACCAGTACATGGTGACAACCAATATATACATGGAGACAACCAGTGGATATACATAACTCAATATCAACCTGAAGATCAAGTGGAGATTATCAAAGGAGCATCAAAGGATAAACGGTTTATATGTTTAACTCCAACCGGTATTGTTGTTCCTACTGGTATTCATTGATTATGTGATGGGTTATCACTAGTCATGATGAGTTATCCTTACTGACAATTTTTGGCAGTATTTTTGTGATGAGTTATGATTGTTTGACCAGATACACTACACCTAGGAAATTATGATATGATTTTTAGAGGCCGACATGAAATCTAAATGTCTATATTTTGACATCACAATGAATTATTTTGTATGAGCGAATGTGATATGTTATGTGATGATTTGATGCAAAGGAAGAAGTGTTAAGTTGTAGAGTATGTTGGTAATGAAGTGTTGAGTGCACAGAAGAGGATCTATACAAGAAAGTTGTGTTACTACTAGATCACACCACCTGTTGTTTTCTAATCACTACAACAGTCAAATCCCCTAACTGGGTAAGCTCTAACAAGCTTCATTGTACAAATCCTCTAACTAGGTGATCCATTAGTTTGGATTTTGAAATCCTCTACTGAGGTTACTCCTTACAGGGTACTACCTTTTATAGGGTATGGCTTTTAAGTAAGCTTTGGGTATCTTTAACAAGATTCACTCCTACCAGAATAACCTTTTGTAGACCTTAACCGATCAGTTATCTATTACTGCAAATAGTTAACTTGTGAGTCCCATCTCACCATGGGTTTTACCTATTTGGGTTTTCCACGTACAAACACTTGTGTTATGGTGGATGTTTTAATTATTGTGGATCTTATTATATCATTTTGGATTACATGCATATTGTTTAAAAAACTTGTTAAGTATATCTATCGGTTAGTGTTTAAAGTAGTATTTTTTTGGTGTCATTGATTCAGCCCCCCTCTCAGTGCTTTCCAAGTCCATTGGACTCTTGCATAGATTTCCATCCTAGAGCTCCCTAAGACCTCCCCTGTCCACAAGGATATTCTAGAACAAGCCCTCCTTGAATCACGTGCCCCTGACAACATCAATGCTGCATGTTGTGATGTTTTCACACATCGCCCAATCGCAAATGAGGACCCCTATTGTCTTAGCATAGTTGTCAATAAAGTGTCTTAGTTTAGCATAGTTTAGAGTTAGAGTCTTAAAATTCAAAAATACAAAAAAACAATAAAAAAAATATAAAATACAAAAAAATAAAAAATTCACAAATACACAAAAATTAAATTTTAAAAATCCCCCAAAAAAAATAAAAAAATTTCAAAAATTCAAAAAAATGAAAAAAATGAAAAACATGAAATTTGGCCAAGGCATGGAAAATGAGCAGTGTCTTTCAGTAGTACTGTTGCCTCCTAGTGGTGCTACTTCTGCCTCCCAGTGATGCTACTACTGCTTCCCAGCGGTGCCACTGTTGCTTAGTAGCGCTACCACTACTACTTCCCAACGCTACCACTACTGCTTCCCTACAATGCCATTGTTGCTTCTAAGCGGTAGAACTACTACTCCTAAGTAGTACCTATTCATATCGTTACTACTTTTAGTACTTTTTGAGAACATTGCACACTTTGTGGACTTCTCATCATTGGTCCTAACAATGTAAATTTTCTTAAAATTTAATATCTATTTGCACGATGAGCATCTATATGTTCAAGTCAATAGATGAAGGTGGCAAGAGCGTACAATGGAATGCTGGAGTAACAATGGCCTAGAAAAATCCCATGATGCAAAGTGTAGAAGACATTCAATGATCACCTTGAAATCGATGAACAAGGCACAAGAATAAGAATTTTTCATGAAAATTAAATAAAGAGGGTCGATATTAGTTTGAAAGTTGATAATTTAATAAAGAGCAATTTTGAGATGTTCAATTGCAACCAACTAAATGATATTAAATGATTGAGGTGATCAAGGAGAGTAAAGGCAATAAATCGGCCAAGTATGAAAGCTACTATTTGGAGATCATTAATTTAATCAAAGTTAAGTTGGGGTGGTCGAATTGTTTCAAAGACATTAAATAAAAGTTGATTGACTTATGATCTTAATTTGAGGATAGTGAATTCACCTCTTGAAGCCACAACAATTAATATGATTTTAATTGTGATTGAATGAAGGTGGTAGTGATTGGTGAAGTAATGATTTCAAATGATTATTATTTTGAAATCAATCATTACATTTGATCAATTTTAAAATGCTATTGCCTTGTATATGTCGTTCAACTTTAGCTAATTCATCATCAACAAATTTACACCTTGTGATACACTAGTGATTTTGTCTTAGGCCTCATCAATAACATCAATGACTTGGGTTATATCATTTCCATCACCATCAACTTTGATTTTGAACATTGACTTCTGAATTGGGAGATAAATGTGGCTTTTATCATCACTCGTCGACAACGGATTTGTCTCAGAGATTGGCATTATCACCACTAGAGGATATAGTGAATCGCCTCACAAACGAAGACGATTTTGATAGCAAGTAAGACAAAACCATTCAAGGTAATTGAGTTCATAGTTGATATATCATTGCGTTTGGTCAAGATATATCTGAAGTAAACAATTGCCTTTACCCAAAGGAGTGTCAATCAATATATAGCGAATTGGACCTCAAATGCCTACCATTCCAAGTTTTGATCTAAGATTTTGAATTACCATATTATTCATAGGATTTGATCGAGTGGTCCTCTTGGAAATGATTTTGTGTATTTAGAAGTAATATCCGAGGTCAAAGTCAAACTATTTTGAAAGTTTGCATATGATCAAGCAATCAACCATTTAGATATATGTATGTGATTATAATGCAGACATATTGTCATATGAGTTTGCTTTGGAACTACATGACAAATCTGAGATAACTTTTCCATTTTGTGAAGAATCAAGTCTCATGTTGCGACTGGTTTGATTTTATTTACGAGGGTTTTGATTTATCTTAAGTGATTGATTATTTATTTGCAAGAAAATCTTATAATTGAAACTAATTTGAAGCAATCTCATAGGTGAAGGATGGCAATGAATTCAAATGATCAAAACAAGAAGATTTAATCAAATTTAGAAGATCAACTTGAGCAAAGTCATCATCACATCAAGCACTTGCACATGTTGAGTATCAAGAGATATGTTGCATTGAATTTCACACTTATGATGAGTTACAAAGATCAATCAAGCTGAGGTGGTGCCCAGTCATAATTACATCCAGTCACATTATTTCACGAGAAGGTGTCCAAATTCGATGAACCTAACTAGAAGATAACAACCACGTGGGCATGAAGTTTTAAGTACCCACCCTCATCACTTATTGGTCAAATTTTCTAAGAAGGACATGTGTCCCATCATTTGTAATTGTATCATTGGTCAAGTATTTAATGCTTTATAATGGGATCAGCAAACCCTAATTAGGGTTGTATCTTGTAATCTTGGTCATTGATCTTAAATCAATCTTAGCCATTGAAATGTAATGAGAGCATTATAAAAGGCCTCAACTTCTTCATTTGTAAGGTGAATAGTCAATAATTAGTAGCTCAACAGTAGATAGCATTGTAGAGCAGAGTAGAAAGAGAAAGCAAAGATTGTTGCCAAGACATTGTTGCAAAAGACATGTAAACTTCATTGAAGAAATGGTGGATTCTATGTGTTGATTCAATAATTTGCATGGTCTCTATACTTTTGAATTTGAATTTCATGTTATTAGATGAATGGAATAAATTTTTATGATCAATGGTGAAATTTGTATATCCATACTACTAGCGGTTTGTTAATTCCAAACTTGCCTTGCGTAGTCAACTAGAATCATTCAACTTAAACTTAACTTCAATTATCTCTTATTCATTGATATGCATCGACTTGATGGTGTCTATGCTTGTAGCGGTGATCTGAACATCATAACACCATTCTTAGAAGATCACACTAGCCTTGTGGAGATGTTCATATCATGTCAAAGAAAGACTTAGTTAGAGTTTCATCAAAGATCATCCATTGCTCCTACATTCTTAGTGTTAGACTTAGATCCCTCTCCAACCCTTATCCCTTTTTCACTTTTTTAAAATCAAGAACCAATGAAGTCCCACATTCGAGAGATATCCAAAGAAATTTGAGCATACAGGTGTTCAACGTAAGTCCTCTCGCAGGTACAACAAATCACATCAATACCAATGAAGCTATCTGACACATTAATACCTAACATAAGAGAACCTTGGAGTCATCTCAAATGATACTTATGTGAATCTTTAGCATTTGAGAGTCTTTTTATCAAGAGAGGATAGAGTACCATTGGTATTTTATTCTATTCGATAGTGAATCGAAATACTATCAACAAAATTGGCACTAGAAGGAGGGCCTGATAAGTAAATATTTGAAGAAAACTTTTGAGCAGGTGAATTCAATGGAAATAATGAATGCCAGATCATTAGTTGGACTTGTGAACAAAATGAAGAACATCAGATAGATGAAATCAATAGAGCCTTCAAGCTGAATTTGAGATTTGTAAGATCTCTCTTATTTTCATAAAATAAAATAAAAAAGTGAAAAACTAGAGAATTCCAAAAAATATAAAGGTGAAAAATCCAAAAAAAAAGAAATATTTCTCAATGGTCATGAAGATGAGCAGGAAGTTGATAGCCCTCAAATTTGGTGGCGATTGAATGTGCAGCTTCATCCACACCAGATGTCTAAATTTGCATCATCGGGACAATGTAGAATCCATGCGATGAAAGAACATGATGAGATGCATTGCTTGACATTCTTGTCAAGGATGGAACTAGCAGCATAAGGAAAGAACTTATTTTGGGATGTTCCCAAGCTAGAGGTAGAAGAGGGAAATTTTAGTGTAGAATTCACAATGTGGTGTAGAATTCACAATGCACCTCACTTTGAGTTTACTTTCTCATTGTGTGAAATGGCTATCAATAAAGTTAGATTTCATTTTGGATTGCCAAACTTATCCAAAGAAGAGTGTATTATGAATAGATATTGGAGCGAATACCTTGTAGCGGAATCTAAAAGAGCACATGAATAAGACATCGCTACATCATCTAACAGTGAAGGGAGCCAGCTCCAAGTCAATGACATAAGTTCACATGACAATCAATGTATTACAGGACTTGCATCTAAGGAGGAGTATTCTAGATCTTCATCCCAAGAGGAGGAATTACAAGAAGATAGTGTGAGTGAGCCTATTGAAACAAATGTAGTGACAAATGATGATCAAGATATCAGTTCGATAGTCAATGAGGATAATGATTCACATCCCTTTCAAGAAGAGGAATTCCTTGAAAAATACTCGCTCATGCTACAAAAGGAGATCCTTGAGAGTGAATTTCAAGAAGTTTCAAGTGGAATCCTCGAAGAAGAAGACAATCATTTTGAGATATTGAACAAATAATTATAGGTTATCACAAGTGATCCCAAGTATGAAGAACAATTTGAGAGGGTGCTCAAAGATATTGTCACCATCATGCTATTCAAAGGGGCATTGAAAAACCTCATGCAGGAAGCACAAAAGGAGTCATTGTCGACGTTGTTCCAAGGCAAGTGAGTCAATGCAAGTGACATGATTCACCATCAACTTCAATCTCTTAAAGCATTACAAGAAGAATGGCTTGATGATATCATGATTCAAATTGATTCTCAATGTGTTGCAATGAGTGATAGCTTCACCTACCTCTCATCAAAGGAAAATGAAGAAACAATTGCAAACATTCAAGCTACTAATATGATAGTAAGTGAAGATCAATGTGTGGAGGCATCAAGGCATGAAGCTCTACAAAACAAGGATACTTATGAATATAATCAGAAGATTGAGAGTGAAATAATAGCAAAGAGTAAGAGTGACTTGAAGGAGTATCATGATTCACTCTACACTTCACCATTCAAAGAACAAGGAAATGAGAATTCATCACTACTACAAGAAGAAGAATCAAATGAAGACCTTCATGCCGCCACAAAGGAAAAAATTTCAAGCATTAATGAATATATAGAGATAGAAAATGATGAAGAATTTGAAATGGTGCTATCACTTGAGATTATATATTAGAAGTAGATAGAGGAAATATTTCAAGATTAGCTTATCAAGGAAAGACTCATATTTGAAGACATGCTTATGGAGCGTCACAAGGATGCCTGGTTTATGCTAGATGTTGAACCTACTATCACCATGAAAGCATAAACTAAAGAACAATTTGAGGTTGCACTACATCCATTTCTAGGGATACAAGAAGAACCAACAAGTGAAAATTTGCATATCAAGTATGCAAGTTGATTGATCCATCATCAATTGCAACCTCCTCAAGTGGCTGACATACTTTCCTCTAATGATGCATTGGTAGATGGTGAGCAAGAATTTCCATGCAAGCATGAACAATGCCAGGTTGTCTCTTTCCTTGATCCTAACTTTGAAAGCTATTATGATTTTGATTATGGTGGTTATGGAAAAACAACTTGCATTTGGATTGAACACAGACCTGATGAATTTCCCCAATTAATCATTTTGAGTGAAGTCTTGCCTGAGTATGAGAGTTTTCTTGTGAGAGCTTACCTTTCCATTTTCAAGGATGAGTTTTCTCATCTCTGGACCATCACTATTGCCATACTCTTGTTGCTTAACTTGATAAATTTTGTGGTCATATATATATGTCACTTATTCGAGTCATGTCAAGTCTAAGAGTCTTGTATATAGCCTAGAGTTGGTTTTAGTTTTGCATGCTTTAGTTTAGAGGTTTTGTTGAGCAGGGTTCTTAGTTTGCCTTGAGTCATTTGATTCATTATTCTTCAATGGCTCAAGTAGTTTAGTTATTTTCTTTCTCTAGTTTAGTTTGCTTTGAGTCAGTCGTTTTGCTTAGTTTAGGTGACCTAAGTGGGGGCCTTCATTTGCGAGATAGGTGTTTGCATCATTTTCTCACATGCTAGCAAGATTTTGGATATTATGTTTTGTTCATTTATTAGATATCTATTCATGAAGTGCTTTTGAATCAGAGGTTATTCCTCTCCAACTTTATCATTTGGTCAAGATTTGTAATTAATTCAAAGAGAATCACATATTGTGTCTTGATACCAACATCTTTCGATTACTATATTTTTACATGCCTAATCTAAATTCTCTAAGTCATTGTGGTTTCTTAGGTGAAGTCGTGGCTAGTGAAAAATCTTAAATCTAGCTTCAGCACCACTGTAATTCTCAAACCCAAGTGATCTTCACTTCTTACAAGCCAAATACAAGTGTGGGAAAATATGGGAAAAGAAAGCAGATTAAAAAAAGAAAAAATGAAAAATGAAAAGAGAGAATCAAAATTAAAGAAAATGATGAGCAAAAATGAAATATCAAAGTACTTGGCTTTGAGAATATGTGAGTAACTTCATTAGGGCTATGAACACCTGACTGAAAATGGAGCAATATTCGTAAGATTACAATGATAACCTCATCGGGGCTATATACGCTCACTGGTAACGAGGCTCTATCTAGGATTCTTATGAAGTTTGGATAACTATGTAGCTAGTCATGGTGGATCCTAGTAGTCACATTGTTCTTATGAGCCGGAATGAATACATTTGCACACACATGGGTAATCAAAGACTAGCTGTCTAGATCCGGTTTGGGATTCTTCTTCCATCTTGAGTATGCTTTCTAGTCTTTTGGTAGGTTGGATTGAATTATTTGAAGGTTCTAAGTGTGTATTGAGTTTTATCTTTGAAATGTTTAGGAACATTTATTCGAGGTGGTGCTAGATGTTGTGACGTTTTCACACATCACCCCATCACAAATGGGGACCCCTCTTTTCTTAGCATAGTTGTAAATAAAGTGTCTTAGTTTAGCATAGTTTAGAGTTAGAGTCTTCAAATTCAAAAATAGAAAGAAAAAAAAATTAAAAAATACAAAAAAATCAAAAATATAAAAAAAAAAAATTAAAATTTTAAAAAATCCAAAAAAAATTAAAAAATTAAAAAATTAAAAAATCCAAAAAAAAATTAAAAAATTTCAAATATGTAATGCCCCGCCAGGAAACCCCAAAGGGTTTAAGTTAAGAACACTCAAATGGAGTGTAAATATTTTTTTTTTATAATATAATAATTAAGAGTGTTAATAATAAGTCACAACATTAAGATAATTTGGAGTTATCTAAAGCTTAGATAACATAGCGGAAGACTAAACGAACCTAAGGAGTTTCCCAACGCGATTACGTAACCTCACACCTAACTCAACTCGCGACAATTGATCCAATTAAGCTGGATATCTTAATTACGAGTTAATGCTTAAGACATGGATATGTTATGTTAGATGAATAGACATTTTAGAATTTAGGAAGCGTTTCATCTATTAAGATTTGGGGATGAGGCTAACAAGAGGATATTTACTCAATGAAGTTAAAACTAATTAACTTAAGAATTCACGCATTAAGGTTTAAGTAGGGTTAACTTGATAAGTCCACCTATTTTAGATACAATGCGACTAATATAGCGAAGTTAATTCATTTAGGTTTAAAAGTAATCCAACCACAAATGAGATCATCCTTTATAGTTAAAAGTATGGCTAATAAGATGAAATTCATTCAATAAGAATTCAGATGTAAACAATAAAACGAGGTTCCTTCATTTGGTTCTAAACATACCAACTAATAAGTCGTAGTTCATTTATAGAGGATAAAATGTAATTAGCCAAAGAGTTCATTCATTGAAGCTAACATAATACTAAGAGATAATATAGCCACATGAGTTCATCCCTTTAATTAAAATATAGTTAGTAAGATGATATTCATATGTTCAGGATTAAAAATGTAAGTACATAGTGACGATCATCCATTAAGATTAAAATATAAACTATCTTAATGGGTTCACTCATTTTAGTTAAAATAAAGTAATATGAAGAAATACATTTGCTATGGTTGAGATTTAAACAACTAAATGAGTTCTCCCCTTTTAGTTCCATTATAGCTATTATGACAAAGATCATTTATAGAGGGTAAAATGTGGGTAACCAATTGAGTTCATCCAATTATTCCACTAATTTCGTGAGGATCATTTGTTTAGAATAAAACATAAATGCTAAATGAATACATCCAATGTAGAGAAATATAGCTAACAAGACGAGGTTCTTTTACTAAGATTAAAAGGTAAATACCCAAATGAGGTTCTTCCATTAGAATTCACTTTAGATATTATGACATTAATCCAATATTTGTTACCCATCCAATACGATCAAATTTCAAGCTTTATAACAAGTTAATCCAATATTTGTAACCTAGCGAGTTTCTTTCCATGCTTACTTATTTTCATTTACATTAACAAAATACTTTCCATAATCATATTTACAATCTTTTATGACCCTAATTACTACACTTAACAAGAGGACTTTATTCATGCATTCAAGAAATAACTCCATTAAATCCCCATTATACACTTACAAAATGCAACCATACATGCTAACTTAAAGTATGAAAATAAAAGAGACAAATGCATCGCATAACACGGATATGATCTCGGAGTTCACCCCTGGAGGGCTACATCTCCGGGTTTGCTCAACTGCAAGACCCCTCTAACATTTAATATAGTTAGGATTACATAAGTTTCATGTCTTTTACATCATTGCCATATAGGTGAACACAACCACTATACAACAACCACCTTGGTCGATAATTACATAATGATCCCTTTTGAAGCGGATCCTACTAAATACATCAAAAGCAAACACAGACTTGACCGACTATGACCAGACACAAGAAACCAGACGACAGGGACCCAACCCACCTATCAAGGGCGTGCTAAAATTATAGACATAGCGATAACAAAAATATTAAACCATGCACACGCATTAATGGGTAACTATAGTCTTTTCTCATGTTGATTTAAGCATCTAAACAAGTTATTTAATCCTTAGATATGCATCAATGGCAAGTTGGTTTTACAACAATACTCTAGCCCCTTTTCTAACAACACAAACATTACCCTTTACTATAAAGAACAAACTACATTAAAGTAAATAAGGAAATGGGAAAATCATCTCCCAGCTAATTTAAGATTCCCTTGCATACATTCTAAAAATAACTACTTTTACACCATTCGATTTATTCATTAGCACCTATATATGAGTCCCAACATTCACTAGCTTAAATAAATAAATGGATAATAAAATAAAATACAACCTTCAACAATTGTTAAATCAATGGAAATCATTACTTTATTGAATCCAATAATTAATATATAATTAATAATATATATATTTATCCCCCTTTTTTTTTTAATATTTCCTTGCTAGAAATATAAATTTCAACCCAACTTTAATAATAATAAATATATTACTTATAATATATTTTCATTATTATATAACTTTTTTTTTTAAAACATACAAAGAAAACACCATATTTAAATTTTAAATATATATAAAATAATAAAAAAAAGATAACAAATAGAGGGCAGCCAAAACCCTAGGCGACGAAACCCTAGGGCGGTCGTGCCCTAACCGAAGAGATTGTGGCCTCCACGGAGGACGTAGGCCCCTCGGCCTCCACCTATAGTGGAGTCGGGGTTACTGCGGCCGCCGTGGGGTCGCAGGCCCTTCGACCCCCACATAGTGGAGCCGGGGGTTGCTGCGGCCTCCATGGGAGTCGCAGTCCCCTTCGCCCCCCTACTGTGTGGGATCCCAGAGGAGCTGCAGATGGTGCCGTGGGGAGGGGCGGGTTGAGCTTCGGCTCCCCCCCCCGAAACCCCCAATTTAATTTTCTTTTCTTTTTTCCCCTTTTTTTGTGTAGTTATTTTTTTGATTCGATTTACAGTATGGATAAAAAAAATAAAAATTGAATAAAGGTATAGAAAAGCCACGAAAATGAAATCCCCCATTTCTTTATTTTTTTTATCACAGTCCCATATATTTCTCAGAATTTACAAATCAACATTGTGGGAACTTATTTTCACAGCAAGTTTAAAAAACACCAAATCCATTAAGAAAATTTTAATCCAAGGACACCTCATATTCTCAAAACTGAAACCTATATCTTAACTACAATCATGGAGATTTGATGTAAGAAAACTTCAAGCATCAAAATCCAGAGATATACCCAAAACTACAAAAAAAAAAAACAAGAGGTGCATTCGAATCCTACCTCCTTCGCATTCCGGGCAAGATTTTTGAAGACGAGCTCAAACTACCTTTCAAGAAGAACTCCGTTCTTTTCCAAAAACCCCCAACCCCTTCCTGCAAAACTCTTTCTCCCTTTTTTTTTTTTTTCCCAAAACAAATTTCTATCCCCAAAAATATTTTTCAACTTAGGTTAAATGGAAACCCCATTTTGACCTAATTTCTAATTTCAAAATTTAAGCCCTTTTAAAATAAAAAGAAATGATAATTCTTTTCAACTATTAAATTAATTTAACTTGATTTTCTAATTAATATACTTCTCTCTTATTTAATCTTAGTTTTAATTTCTCAATATTAATTAAGCCAACATTTATATTTCGAACTATTGACAAGGGTAAAATATTTAAATTAAATTAATTTCCAAAATCAACCTTTTACACTATATCAAACTTTACAAATTAAAAATGATTTTCTTTAAATAATAAAATTTACCCTTTCATTTCCAAAATGCAAAAGTGGTTAAATTATTTCTATTTCCAAATGACTTTAAATCTTCCTTTTTAAAAATGCATAAACTAATTAAATTCGTTATTTAAAATTAACTATTAAACTAAACTCGCTACAAACATAATAAAGCGATCTTTTTAATAAATGACTAATCTCATGAAAGAAACCTATTTATTTTAATTCCTCAACTACTAATGCATAAATGAACACATTAATTCAATTTAAATACTTAAGTTTGCTACAAATATAAATAAAGCGATCTCTTAAATTAACGATTAATCATATAAAAGAAACCTATCTATTTTAATTTCTCAATTACTAATGCGTAAATCAACACATTAAATTGAATTAAAATACTTAGGATAAAATACTCTATTCCCCACACGCAAGGCATGCAAACCAAGAAAGTCCACCAATCACACAACATGCAACCCAAATGACAAAGGAACCGTACGGACCACACACGATGCTCACCTGATCATGGCTAAGGCAAGACGAAAGTTTTATGACCACCTAATCTAAATCCTAAGGATGAAGGAGGTATACTCAACCCTGTGAATCTTGAAGGAGATGAACCTCGAACCTAGGCGGTATAGTACCTGCAATCTCCTGCAATCATGAGTCACGCAAGCATACATATATATACATATTAAATGAAGGCGTTAGCTTGAGATTTATAACAAGAATTAGGAAACAATTACATTTACACAAGAATCGATGCAAAAGCACAATAATAGGTATGCACAATTATTTATATTATCTAATCTACAACATTGCATCACGGTAAATCAACCATTCAAGAATGCCACATAGGAAGTCAACCAAGGTCAAACGGATTTTACAAGGCCGACTAGGGTAGGGGCATTACAAAATATTAAAAAAAAATCAAAAAAATGAAAAATCATGAAAGTGCCTTTTCTCGTGCTCTGTGAAGTGTACCCGTACCTGCAAATACAATGCACTCAATAAATCATTACAAGCATGGTTAGAAGATTTAAATCAAAGAAAGACAAAACCATAGCTAATCGACTTATTGCCTCCTAGTAAATGCGAGTATGAAAAAAGCTCTCAGATCTAATTATGCATATTCCAGTGACTTGACTACACCTAGATGGAGGATTTGAAAGATGAAAATGCATGATCTTAGCAAGAATATCATGATTAAGCTACATGAATGATTGATCTAGCATGATTAAGCTAAGATTTAAGCTAAAATTGAGCATGATAACATTGCTAAAACTGATAAACTATAAGATAGATGCCTATAATAACAATGCATCAGATGAGAATGAGATGGGATGCAATCATGATATGTAAGAATGATTTGAAATTGGGACATGAAATAGGACCCTTTGAGCTCCAAAATGAGGTCTATTTATAGGATTTTCCAAGGCTAGGGGTGATGTGGCAAGAATCAACGATCAAGATTGATCTAAAGATATCAATGGTTAAATTGGATGAGGATGGAAAAGGGGGTTAGATTGAAGGGAACATCTGTCATCTGTATGGTGACAAGTGTCAAGAGGCTTCTAGAAGGAATTAAATGAAAGGGAACACTTAGTGACAAGTGTCACAAAGGTTCTAGAAGATGTTGGATGAAAGGGGACATGGTGGTAGGTAGAATGGGTTAGGTTTATGAATGGTTAGGTTTAGGAGTGGTAGAAGTTAGGAGAATTTGAATTTAAAAATTCAAATAATATGAAAAGGATAATTAATCTCAACAACTCATAATTGATTTGTTTTAATTAATTAAAGGATTAGAAGAAATGAATTTGGATGGAGGGAATTAATTAATTAAAGGGGTGAAATGAACCTATTTAATAAATTCTTAGATTTATTAATAAGTAGATGAATGAGAGATTTAATCAAATTATTGATGAATTCAATTAAATTGGGAAGGGAGATTAATTAAATAATTGCTTATTTAATTAATTATCTTCAAACCATTTTTAGGTGTATACATTTTTCCCCTCTTTGAAGTGAGGTGTGATGACGCATTGATTCAAAGAATAATCTCATTTTGATGATAATATTGATTTGATAGGATGCCCCATCTCTTGATTGCTAAATCACGGTATGATGATGCCCCCTCGGGAGATCAATTGAGATAATTGATCTTTGGATTTTTTGTGAGATTGATATCCCAATAGATTTGATTTGATTTCTGCAATTGTGGTTGATGAAAATGCGAGTTCTTCGATTAACTTGATTGATTAGATTGATAAGATTGAAAAATATTGATTGATTAGATTCAGTCTGATGATCAAAGCATTTGGTTTTAGGAAGGATACATCCTGTATAAGACATGATCAAAATCAGATCTTCTGGTTTCAGGAAGGATTCATCCTATATAAGACAATGATGATCAAAGTATTTGGTTTCAGGAAGGATACATCCTGTATCAGACATGATCAAAATCAGATAGTCTGGTTTCATGAAGGATTCATCCTCTATAAGACATGATAGAATCAATTAGGTTTGATTGATTGATTTGATTGTTACTACTTATCAAATTGCCATTAGTTTTATATACAAAGTCATTCTATATACTCTAGTCGGTTACCACTACCAAAATATTTAGTCGGTATGAACAGCCTAGTTGGTTACAGAAGGAAAACAGTCACAAAGCTCAGTATACATCGAGCTGTCTACCGAGAGTTATTTCATGTCTACCGAGCAATAAAGATAATACACCGAGTTGATATACACCAAGTGAAACATGTTACCAGATACATTGAACCTAGACATGTACATGAAAACGTGTTACAAGATCAAGGCACACAGAACCGTTATCACATTGGAAATTGCACATATAGATTTTGTATAATTTTGAGGTCATCTAACCAATGAAATATTTTGCATGGTTATTTATTCGAGAAATCATGTTTGTAAGATCGAAGAAATGAGTCAAATCACCGACATAAGAAGTCTATTTATATAGCATGAATTTAGGGTTAGAAAAATGTGTGAATGTGAGAAATGTGTGTGCATATGTGTATGAAGCAAGACTTATGTGATACATGAGAAATCACAGAGTATTATGATTGTTACAGAGACACAGAGGTCACCGAGAAGGTTATCAGAGAACAGTCGAGGAACAGAGTAAACATAAGGGTTTACCGAGTTACTTTATGAGCTACCGAGGTATGCTATAGGCAAGGTAATCTTATTTTGAGCACATAGAATCTGCTACAGCTTTTTAGATGTGAAGTTGTAGATATTTGTAAAGTCTTATTGTAATATTTTGAAGTTGTAAGAGAAACCTTTAATAGGGTAAAAGACTCTAATCAAGTCTATAAATTGTAAATCCTCTAACTAGGTGCAACATATATATAGTGTTGTAAAATCCTTTAGCAAGGTAGATCTAATAGATCTTGTTACTACTAATAGGGTAAGCTATCAGAAATAGCTATATATGTAGCTCTAACCGAGCACTCTTTATTATTGCAGGAGTGAAGTTGTGGGTGCCATCCCCACTGCAGTTTTTCTCTTTAACCAAGAGTTTCTGCGTAACCAAAATATATGTGTTATGGAGTGAATCATGTATGATTGTTACTCATTTGTTTTAGCTTTATGTTATGTTACAGTAGTTTTTGGTTTATGCATAATAGTAAAGATATTGTTGAGAAAAGGATTTGAAGTAATAATTCACCCCTCCCCTCTCAGTACATTAGCTTTCCATATTGGGCCTAACAATTGGTATTAGAGCTTGAATCTTGGAAAAGGGTTTAACTACCTAAAGAGAAAGATCTTATCAATGGAAGGCTATAAACAATCTCAGAGGATTGTGTATCTACAAGAAGAACTGGATAATGCAAATCAAGTGATTGCAGACATGCAAAGGCAAATGCAAAAATCTTTGAAAGTAAGGAGAAGATTATCTAATGACTTGCAGGATTCTCAAGAGTTAGTGGAACAAATCAAGACATCATCTAAGAACAGTATATCTAAAGAAACTGAAGAAATGATTGGAATGTTGAAAGAAAAGAACAAAGCATTGGCTGATCAACTAAAAGGAATGAAAAGAGAACATGAACATTTTGAGTACATAGATGACTGAAAATCTAGATGCATTAAGGATAGCCGAGGATAAAGCAAGAGATCTATAAAGAGAGAAACAACAACTTGAAGTCTTAGTATCTGATAAGAATGATGAAATCATAAGGCTAACTGGTATTCAACAAAATCTGACAAATCAACTAGGTTATACACATCATGAAGCAAATCTGAAAGATAATGAGAATCAAGCATTGAAACTTGAAGTATCAAGGTTGAGCAATGAACTTGAAATAGAGAAGAAATCCAAGGAAACACTGAAGAAGAGTTATGAAGCATCAAAAATGTTGGATGAGCAACTAAACACAAGACGACCCTACAAAGAAGGAAGACTCATTTACAAAGGAAAAGACTCTACCGAGAAGGGAATCTGCACTACCAAGAGAGGAGAATCATCAAAACAAGCTGGAAAAAGGAATAACATCAAAAGGAAGAAGCCTATTTGCTACTATTGTGGAAATCAAGGTCATACTACCAACATATGTCAGATCAGAAAAGGTAAGCAACCAAATATCTCTAAGTCTAATGGATATTGTTATAATTGCAATAAATATGGTCACATACCTAATCAATGTAGAACAAAGTCTGTTAACAACCATCAAAAGGCAAAATTCAAAGGGTTTTGTAAAAACTACAATAGATATGGACATAGTAATGAGAAGTGTTGGTTTAAGCAAAAGAACCACATGTGGTCTGCACACCGAGCAAATACTAGAGGTTACCAAACTCACACAGATCCTTACCGACAATATTCTGCAGTACCATGGGATTACAATACAAGGATATGGTGTGAATGTTGTGGAAGATATGGACATATAAGTGCCAACTGCTTTATAAGGTTTGGAATGAATAACCAAAGATCATGGAGAAATCCTAGTATGGCATGTTTTCATTGTCACAAAGTTGGACACTTGGTTGGAGATTGCAAAGATCAACCTAGAGAAGACACTGAGGAAATAAAAGAGAAATTAAAGATGATTTGGAGAAAGAAGGAAATTGTGTCAAATGAAGAAAGCACCTTACCTACCGAGTTAGGTGCTCCCACTCCAAATTAATCAGTAAAGGTATTAAGGGACTGCATTCTCACAAGGTTAAATCTTAAACAGTTCCTATTTTAGTATGTACTAAATTCAAAATCTGCATAGTAAGATGTAGTAATAAGTTTGAAATTCTATCAAAGTCTTTTGGAGCACTTTACAGGAAAACTATTAAGTCGGTGAATTCAGGAAGCCTATCAAGTCGGTATATGAAGGAAATTTGGTTAGTCGGTTAAAGCGCAAAAGAAAAGGGGAAAGAAAGTTAAGTGAATTGAGTGCATTTAATGTCTTTGACCTAACTTGCACAGAGCCCGATAAGGTATTTTTGAGTACTTAAAAGGTTTTTCATGGTCATTTTCATTCACTAAGTTTTCAAGAAGTAGAGCAGAGTGAATCAAGGCAATCAAACCATCTTCTAAGAAAAATCTAAGGTATTTACATCGAATCTCATCGCATTGCTAAGCTGGTTTACCGAACTCATTAAGTTGTTATTATCTGCTGAGTGTGAAGCGTCTGCCATTTGTTAAGTTCTCAAACCCTAAGGTTCCTATGTCAATTTTTATCTGAAATCAAAATGGCATCTAAGATCCAAGACCCCATTGTTGTCACAAATGTAGAAAACCCCTCACTAAAATACTCTTTGACTCCCAAAATTGCATTTGAACCGGATGACAAAACTGCATTTTCACTCATCCCATATCGAGTCTTGTTAGTCGATGATGTGAGATTCTTCACAAAATGTCGTGTTGAAGAACTTGATCATGTTGAGATCAAAGATGCATATGATGAATTGTGCATAGATGGTAAAATGGATAGCAAGTATGAGCATATCAAAATCAAGGGATTGACTGAAGCCCTAACCTATCCCCGTGTGTTCAAACCCCAGTGGGTTAAGTTTGTACTAAGTCGAGTGCATGATGATTTTATGTGGCTACAAGAGCAACCGTTTAAGATCACTAAAGAAATCATTCATCTGATCACCGGTTATCCTATCTATGATCATGCCCGAGCATAGAAAATGATATCACAGAAGGAATTGATCAGTTTGACTAGAGTTGAATCGGATTACAGAGGTCTGAAGTTGAACAATGTCACTGATCCTGAACTCAAATTTGCCATTAGAGTAATTGGTTACTGTTTCTTCCAATCGGCAAGGGAAAACAGTGTACCCTGTGCAGCAGTGGACTTAGCATACAAAATTGTTAAGAAAGGCATGAAAATTGACTTGTGTGAAGTATTGTTGAAGAACTTGTTTGAAAATCTGAACACAATCAGGAAGCCGAAGAAGAACAACACGGCAAATACTCTAAAATTTGGATCACTACTTGTATGTATGTTTTTCTACTTTGAGAAGTTTTTTCCAACAGTTGGTAAAGTTGTTTGGGAACTACACCAACCAATCACCCATCAGATCAATGACTTCATCAAGAAGTTAGGTGATAACTTTAATGATATAATGGATGATTACTTCAGCAAGTTCCAAGAGAAAATGCATAACAGGTACCGGATTCCACCACAGCTAGTAGAAAAATACAAAGATGAAATATGTTTTGAGGTCGACACCGATTACTATTATGTGAATGTTGTGGAACCGAGGACTCAATCTTTGTCACCTATGGGTTACGAGATTGATTTTGATATCACACAATAGCAAATTGATGCCTATCTATCATTGTTAGGGCATACTACCGAGCTGAGGTATGGAACCTATGAAGAAAGGAAGGAAAAAGTAAAAATGAGCATTGTAGTACCTAAGGCTACAAGAAAAGCTACAAAGATGATTAAGGCATTAACTGAGAAATTTGGAGAAGAGTCTTCCTCCACACCTGTCAAAGGAGCTCTAGCCATCACCGAAGAGGAGACAGAAGCCCAAGAAGAAGCCATAACACTTAGCACTGAATTGCCTACGGGAAAAGTGTTGAAGAGAAAGAAACAGGACACTTCAATGGCCCTACCAACCCCTCCAACAAAGAGACCTAACACAAGGGCATCTACTGCATCACTGAGTAAGAAACAAAAGACTATTGCCATTCCTAAGGTAACTAGAACTTACAAGAAATCTACTCAGAGACTCATTTTGCCAAAAGAGTCAAGTGATATTGACTTTGAAGATGCAAATAAATTTCAGATTGTGAAAAGCAAGAAGGTAGATGTACATAGTGTAGCAAATTTTTGTCATAATCTAAAGGAATATGGTGGATTTGGTGGATTCAGATTTGTCAAATATGAATCCAGATCTACTGATGAAAAGAGGCAAATTGAAGAAGCTGTCATTTGCACACTTCTCAAATTTCGAGTGGTCCCATTAGAAGTATGTAATTCTATTCCTAAGGAATTATATGCACATATTGAAACCAGATGGCAATATGCCCTAGACTCGGAGAAACAAATCAGAGAAAGAAGTTTGGTGCATCTCTTTCCTGATATGTCGGTTGATGAAATAAAAGAACATCTGACAAATAGCCAAACTCAATTTACAGTAAAACAAAAGGCCTTGAAATTGATGAATGGCCTATATATAGAAGTGGAGAAGGAAACAAAAGAGAAATGGAAGACCATCTTTAGAAGAAAGAATGTTGGTGAACAATCTACAATGGAAATAGTCGATGTCACTGACCAAGAGCCTCGTGTCACCGAGCAAGACCCTACTGACACCATTCAAATAGATGAAGATATCATGGATGCAGAGGCACTTGAACAAGAAATGATAGAAGGCAATGCTTATGCAAAACTTGTCTCCAGTGAATCTGTTTTGGAACAAGTTTAGCCTTACCCACCGATCAATCAACCTACTACAACCGAAGCTCCTCAGGCTACAGGTGAAGGCACTGAAGGTAATTCTATAGCAGAAGGTACTTCACAAGAACAAACCTCTCAAGCACCTTCTAGCACAAAAAATGTTACAGCTGAGACACCAAGCACCGAGACACTGAAGGACACTATCAAGGCTAAAGAAACTGACAGAAGTGTTGTCTCTACCGAGCAACCTACCGAGGGTCCTCAAGCCTCTCAAGCTATTGTAGTGGTTCACCTGGTGAAAGGTAAAGAAAAGAAGTTGAAAAAGCATAGTTTCAAAATTGATTTATCAAAACTGATAGTGTTGCCCAATGTAGACATCTCCAAATTGAAAGGGCAAGCACTCAGTAAATTTGGTGAACTGTGCAAAGCAAAGGCTGAATAGGAGAAGCAACTGGCCATACAAAAGAAGAATAAAGTACTTCAGAAGGTAAAGACCTTACTATCATATATGCTACCTTCAGCTACAGTATCAACCGATGCAGCCATCCATATTCAATTGGATGAACTCCTAAATCAGATTGAGACATCTGGAGTAGATGCATCCGAATACTTGAGCAAACTAAAAGACAAGGAGCTAACAGCTAAAATGATAGAGGAAGTACAGAAATTCATTGCTGTTGGCAAGGTAAAACTTGTCAAATTTATTGCTGAGTTGTCCCCTCAACTCAAGCACATTCTTTCATTATTTCAGAAACTCTACACATTTTCTTTATTTCTTAAGGACATTAAGAATAAAATAGAAGCAATTGAGAAAGAGATCACTGATCTCTCAAATAAGTTGACCCCCGAGCCCAATTCAGTTCAGAATTTTTATACTAAGCTACAACAGCTCATGGCTCAACAATTGGAACTGAGAAATGAAGAACACAAGATCAGGATGGACATAATGACACTTCAAACATTATTCCTTCCTCATCTTTCATCTATTCAAGAACAGCTAAACCGAGCCACTTATCTCTCTACTACAAAAGAGGGAAGCACTTTAGATGGCTTAATTTCATTATTGGCTGATATTAATGCACAAAATTCTTTAATGGACAGTGTAAAGGATGCACTCTCTGTCGCTCTCACTGAAGCCAAGACAAAGTACGAATCCATTTTTGATCAGTTGCCACCTCCCAATGGTAACTAAATTTTGATGTTTGTCAAAAAGGGGGAGTATATCAGAGTATATATAGCATCAAAGTACACAAGGGGAGTGTATAGTATTCAAAGTATCAAACAACCGGAGTGTAGTATACAGGGGCAGTATACCGAGCAGAGAATGAGTAGAATATGCAGAGTATCCAAGAGCAGTGAACCAAGCAATGAACAGAGGAAAGAACAGTGATTACAGAGTTTTGTACAACATATTGATAAGGGGAGTATATTTGATTACATTATTTCAATGACTAATGTATATACTACATGTTTAGTCAAATTTTGTAAAGTATACAGATTTTTGAGTAATGACTTTGAAAGTAGTTTTGTCAAACATCTCAACTGATGTAAAAAGGGGAGATTGTTACTACTTATCAAATTTCCATTAGTTTTATATACAAAGTCATTCTATATACTCTAGTCGGTTACCACTACCGAAATATTTAGTTGGTATGAACAGCCTAGTCGGTTATAGAAGGAAAACAGTCACAAAGCCCAGTATACACCGAGCTGTCTACCGAGCACTAAAGATAATACACTGAGTTGATATACACCGAGTGAAACATGTTACCAGATACATTGAACCTAGACATGTACATGAAAATGTGTTACAAGATCGAGGCACACAGAACCATTATCACATTGGAAATTGCACATATAGATTTTGTATAATTTTGAGGTCATCTAACCAATGAAATATTTTGCATCGTTATTTATTCGAGAAATCATGTTTTTAAGATCGAAACAATGAATCAAATCGCCTACATAAGAAGTCTATTTATATGGCATGAATTTAGGGTTAGAAAAATGTGTGAATGTGAGAAATGTGTGTGCATATGTGTATGAAGCAAGACTTATGTGATACATGAGAAATCACAGACTATTATGACTATTACAGAGACACAGAGGTCACCGAGAAGGTTTTCAGAGAACAGTCGAGGAACAGAGTAAATAGAAGGGTTTACCGAGTTACTTTATGAGTTACTGAGGTATGCTATAGGCAAGGTAATCTTATTTTGAGCACATAGAATCTGCTACAGCATTTCAGATGTGAAGTTGCAGATATTTGTAAAGTCTTATTGTAATATTTTGAAGTTGTAAGAGAAACCTTTAACAGGGTAAAAGACTCTAATCAAGCCTATAAATTGTAAATCCTCTATGTGAGGCCTCACCTCGACTCAGTCTGACATTCAGTGGATTTTATATTTAGACTATGATGGATACTTTATTTTGATGTTTTTTGAGACTTAGAACTTATATGATTTCAGGATTTGGATAACATTGCTATGATTTGGTGATTTACTTATATGCTTTATGAGATAGAACACTACATGATGGTTAGATAGGATGATATTGCAATGATAGATGTCGTTATTGAATTTGCAGGACTTTACTCTGAATATAGAACTATGATATATGTTTAGTTTATGTGAATTGGGATGAAATTGCTTATGTGAATTTGCTTGATAAAAGATGTATTCAATCTGTGCTGATGAAAATTGTATGCAAGTAATGATGTGTATTGTTATATTATTGAATTATATTATATATGGATATTTGGAATTACTAATGTGTAAATTGAGATGCGCAGGAAATTTACCATGTGACCATGGAAAATTACGGAGAACAAAACCTAGACTTATGTATGTTCGTAAGCCAGGGTTTGTCTATTTGGAGAGACAACACCCCGTTTGTGTTGTATTTTATTCGTAACAGTATATGCTGCATGAGTGTTAAGTGTTATTTAAATTTATTGTGTAAAAACCACAAGAGACAATTTCATGTTTTATTTTTGTAAAAGTGTTTTATTTGTGTCACTTGACACATGTGTGGATTTAAATTTAAATGTTTTATTTTGTCTCTTGGTGGGAAAGTGTTTTATAGTTCTTCTTAAATAAAATAATGTGTTGTCATAAATACTTTGGGAATATAATATTTGGGGTGGTCAACTTATGTTTGACCCGAAAATAAACTTCAGAGGGGTTTAAAATGGGTTAAATGAACACCTAGGGGTAGTTTAATAGGGTTTCCTAAAGCCCATAAGGTATACCTAGGGGTTAGGGGTAATTTTAGGCAAGTTTCTACTTTATAATGATCTTTTTAACGCTTTAAAAATTGGCTTTTTTGAGTTGTGCGAAAATTGAAAATTAGAAGTTTAAATCTAATTTAGATTTTTCTTATTCGAATGGGAGTCTTTTTGCATTTTTGCTTTCTTTCCTTGTTTTTTTGAAACTTGTGAGAACTCAGAGAGTGAGCTTCTTAAGCAAGATTTTTGGGAATTGAAGGGTAATCACCCACTCTCCATTTTTGGAGACAAGAGAAATTTTGAAAAGAAAATAATGTTATGGAATAGAAAAATTGATTAAGGGTAGAAGGAAAAAGATTCGTGGATTGGGCAGCTCTTCATCAAATATCATAATACCTTTGGGCAGATTAAGGTTGGTTTCAGTTATTCATTATAATGTCTTCTTCTTGCTTATGTCTGGAAGTTTGTTGGTGTAAGAAATCTATGTTTCTTGAATGTATTTGTTGAAAAATCTTTTGGTATTTTTGCATTATGATTTGTGTTGTGTTTTGGGAGTTTCCTCAAGACCTCTTTCTCTTGGGAGAGAAGAGGATCTTATGGGTGGTAGCAGTGACAACCCTCGAGTGAAAGACTCTCTTTTGAGAGCGATCACAAGGGATATTTGTGTGACCCTTGCTGCATGGCCTATTTGTGCAATGGGGGTCATAAGGAGGGATATAAGGCTAGAATGCCTTTGGGGGGCATAAGGAATAAGGGGTTGAGATTCTTGATATATTTATTGTGCCATGAGGTGGCTTCTTGTTTATTTCATACTTGCAGTTCTCCTCAGGGTATTGGTCCACTACCACCCTTTGAAAACATCATCACCAAAGTGTGGTGCTGTGAAGCCAAGTTGGGAGTGTGTCTGATTATCTGTATGCATTGCCTTCTATGTGTTTGCCTGTATGTTACCCATCTAGGAATTGGTTCTCCGAGCTCGGGGGTGGCTACCAGTTAGCCTAGGCTGGGAGGTGAGCACTCCGTGGTCATATTTGTGTTTTCTATTATGCAGGAAAGTCAGGGAAAGAGAATAGGAACCATGAAAAGATACAGAAGATTATTGTTGAAGATACTTAAATCCAGTTGCAAATATTTGTTTTAATTTGATTCAGAAGTATGCCCTCATTCATAGAAATGAGAGACAAGTTGTAATTCTTGAAAATAGACTTGAGTTTTATTGTTGTAGCTAAGCAAGGAAACGTCTTGTAAATATGCAGAATATCTTTGAGTTGCATGTAAAAGCTTCTTTTGTATTATGGAAAAATTAGTTTCAAATAAATTTTATCTATATTCTACTTGTTGAAAAGTATGAGTTATTTTGCTGAAGAATTCTAAGTATTAAAAAAAAAAAAAGAGTGTTTTAAGTAATTGTTTTATTAGTGGAAAAATCAATGAATGTGTTTTATTCAGAATAGTATGATGTATTTTTTTTAAAAAAGTGTTAGAATAAAAGTTTAGCAAAAGATCTACTTCTATTTCTTTTATCAGCAATTAGAATAAATAAATAAAAGAGCCTAAGTTATATATATATATATATATATATATATATATATATATATATATATATATATATATATATATATATATACACTTAAATATTTATTTGTGCACATGTAATTTTGGATTAACATAATGTGTTTCCCATTGTTATTCTGTTTAAAATTTTGTATGTAAATCTTATTAAAAAAAATATATATATTTTTATATATATTCACCCTTAAAACTTTTATAAATATAAATTTATATAAATATAAATATATATATATATATATATATAAATATATATACATGTATATATATATATATATATAATATATTTAAAAAATATATATATAAATTAAAAAAAAAAAAATTTGGGTTCCACGCGGGCCGCACTGTGTACGCACAGTGAGGGCCGCGCGGCGCCCACTGTGTGAACACAGTGCGGGCCGCTCGGCTCCCACTGTGTGGACACACAGTGGACGGCCGTGGCCACCACTGTGTGGCCACACAGTGGTGTGAGCCGCTAGCGGCGCCCACTGTGCGCCCACACAGTGGCGCCTCGGCCCTCCCTGTCGCCTTCTTCGAACCTGCAATGAAAATGGCCGCCGCCTTGGGGTTTCGGCCCTGTCAAAAACACTCAGTGGTAAGCAAAAAAAAAAATGGATTAAGCCCTAGCCCGAGTAGGGCTAGGGTAAATGAATTAAATTTTACATGATAGTTTAGAGTTGATAATATATTATAAAAAAAATAGAACCCTAATTAGGGTTGGGAAAATATTGTTTATTATTTTGGAAAGTTATTTTAGAAGAATTAAGATATATAAATATATGTAAATATATATATATATATGTATATATATATATATAATTCTGGTTATATTTGGAGTAAGTAATTAATAGAGATTTAAATATTTAAATACCTCTGAATTGGTTTCTAATAGGTAGTAAAAGAAAAAAAAAGAATATACAAATTTATGAATAAAGCCTGGTCTTATAAAATTCAAATGTATTTAGCGAGCTAAATGCTTAATATTGCCCTAGTTAATTTAATTAGAGCATTAAAATTTTAAAATGGTTGTTTAGACTATATGGTCATATTGGAGATTGAATTAATTTTCCTCTCCTATTTCTTTAGCGTGATTGTTTTAATAAACTTAATGACTAGGTATCTCGTGGAGATAAATTTAAACCAGTTAGTTTTCCGCAATTAGAATCAAGCAAATTATCGATGCTTGGTTCGTTTCAGAATTAGCTCGAATATAATTATGGGAATTTCATTAACGCTTGTCGTGTGAGCAAACTTGTTAATTAATTAGTATTTTATAAAAAAAAATCATCCCGTTTTTGCCCTAAATTTTGGGCATGGCATTTTGGTATCAGAGCAAGGTTTCCACACTAGGAACCTTACTCACTTACGTTTCGCCTTAGAATATTTAAAATTATTTTGTTAAATTGATTTTCGAATTTAATTGAGTTTATTCTAAACGAAATAAATTAATTGTTTTGCCTTATTTTCCTCTTAGGATGCCTCCGACGACGCGACAAGCTCGCAACCACGGACGGGGTCCTAGACGTGTGTTCTTAGCACGCGATGAGGTAGAGAGGGAGGCATCAGTTCCAGAGGAGAACCCAGAAGCACCTCCCGAACAGCCAAATGAACCTAACCAAGACCTCTTAGCAGCCATTCAGAATCTTATTGGCATTGTTCAGGAGAGGATCCTAGCAGAGAACCCTCAGGTTAGGAGTCATGACTCTGGGAGTCATAGATCTGTTGATAGAGAACGAAGTAGGAGCCCAGCTCTGATTCCTGTAGAGAGTCAGGGTGGTAATGAGCCAGAGTCAGTGCATATGCCAGGACCACCTCCAACGGTGGAACCAGTTTATTTTGAGAGAGGTCGTCGAGATCCAAGGGATCTCATCAGGGAGGTCATGCGCCTCCAACCACCATCCTTCGGAGGTTCTACAGATGGAGTAGAGGCCAAGGCATGGCTTCTGAGTCTTGAGAGGTGCTTTGCATTGCATTCTTATGAGAGCAACTTGAAAGCACGTGTTGCAGTTCATCTTCTGAGAGGGACAACCTCCACCTGGTGGAGATAGGAAGAGTACAAATGCGGATTAGTTCCTGATACACTCACTTGGGAGATATTCACAGAAAGGTTCCGTGAGAGGTACCTATCAGAACACTTCAGGCAGCGTCGTATAGATGAATTTCATGATCTCCAACAAAAAGGCTTGTCAGTAACCCAGTATGAGAGTAAATTCTTTGAGTTGTTGCCATATGTAGATTATCTTAAGGTTGAGAAACTTCTTGTAAACCGCTTCATCAGGGGATTAAATGCCGGTATAGCCAGGCCTGTTAGGATGTCCGCCCCAGAGAGCCTTCGGGTTGCTGTAGAGAAGGCACTGATTGCCGAAGAAATTCAAGTCAGACCACAGGACAATAGGGATCGGTTTCAGAACCGAAATCCTGCACCTCAGACTTATGGATTCCAGAAACCACATTGGAAAGGGAACAACCGAAATTCTCAGGGGTTCTCCAAACCCCCTCCTCCATAACAGACACCACAGAACCAGAGGCAGAAGCCTCCATAGTATCAGCAGGGCTCCAAACCCAAACAGTGGCAGACTCAGGGACAGAAACATGATCAGAGAGCACAGGGGCAGTACACATAGCCGACGGGGACTCAGCAGTCCTCCAGGGGTGGGTACAGCGGATCCAGTAGGACAGGAGGTCAGGCATTCTCTAGGCCTCAGGGTGCCCAGTTCCAGGCACGGGGTGCTTGCTTTACGTGTGGAGCCATGGGGCATATGGCGAGGGATTGCCCTCAGGGATAGGTAGCAGGGAGTCAGCGGATGGCCGCTTCAAAGCCGATAGTTGGTGATATGGGCAGGTCCCATAGAGTATTCGCAGCGGTTGACAACCGCTAGGCTGAGCATCAGGCCATGGTTATCGAATCTACAGGTATAATCAAAGGTAAAAATGTATCTATTTTGTTTGATTCAGGAGCTACTGACTCCTTTATATCTCCATTGGTTGTGGAGCGTTGCGGGCTAGTGGCAACTAGACAGGGTGTCAGTTGGGAAGTGGAATTAGCTTCAGGGGCTAGAGTGTCAGTGGAATCAGAGGTTAGGGCATGTCAGCTACAGATTGGCAAGTCCACCACTTTAGTAGACCTTAGAGTGACTCCACTTGGATCTTACGGAATCGTACTTGGCATGGATTGGCTTTATGCTCACAGGGCCAAGATGGATTGCCGCCTGAAAAAGATCGAGTGTGAGGATGATCATGGTTCGCCCATAGTTATTACCGGAATTCAGAGGCCCATGTTTCTTGGCATGATTTCCGCAATGCAGCTTAAGCGGAGCATGCGGAAGGGATGTCAGCTTTTTGCTATCACTATCAGTGACAGAGGAGAAGAGGAGGAAAAAGAAACATCGCTCGATGACCATCCTATCCTTAAGGGATATTCAGATGTATTTCCTTCAGAGTTACCAGGAATGCCTCCCCGCAGAGAGATTGATTTTCATATAGACCTAGTACTAGGAGTCGAGCCAGTTTCCAGAGCACCTTATAGAATGACCACAAATGAGCTTAATGAACTTAAAATTCAACTCGAGGAACTTCTTGAGAAGGGTCATATCCATCCTAGCGTATCCCCATGGGGTGCACCAGTCATCTTCATTAAGAAGAAGGATGGATCTCTCCGATTGTGTATGGATTATCGACAGCTAAATAAAGTAACCATCAAGAACCGATATCCTTTGCCCAGAATTGATGATTTATTTGACCAGCTTCAGGGTGCCAAAGTCTTTTCCAAAATAGATCTGAAGTCAGGATACCATCAGTTGAGAATAGTGGAAAGTGATATCCACAAGACCGCATTTCGCACTAGATATGGTCACTATGAGTTTACCGTAGTCCCCTTCGGACTTACGAATGCCCTAGTAGTTTTTATGAGCCTCATGAATGGGGTGTTCCGTACCTTTCTGGACCATTTTGTTATTGTGTTCCTCGATGATATACTGATATATTCTCAAAATGAGAAGGAGCATGAGGAGCACCTGAAACAGGTATTGCAGTGTTTGCGGGATAACCAGTTGTTTGGCAGCCTATCGAAGTGTGCTTTCTTTCGGTCTGAGGTCAAGTACCTTGGGCACGTTATTTCCGGTGATGGGATCTCAGTTGACCCATCAAAGATTAGGGCTATTATAGATTGGCCAGTGCCTACCAGTGTGACAGAGGTCAGGAGTTTCATGGGTTTAGCAGGGTATTACCGACGTTTTGTCAAGGGTTTCTCCAGAGTCGCACACCCTATTACTTCTCTTCAGCGTAAAGGGAAGAAATTTGAGTGGACAGAGAAGTGTGAGAAGGCCTTTCAGGAACTCAAGAAGGCACTTACTAGTGCTCCTATCCTTGTTGTACCAGATCCTTCAGCTGACTTCATGGTTTGTACAGATGCTTCCCTAGAGGGTTTAGGGGTAGTTCTTATGCAGGATGGTAGGGCCATAGCTTTCGAGTCTAGGAAACTTAAGACTCATGAACTTAATTATCCCACTTAGGACCTTGAGCTCGCAGCAGTAGTGCATGCACTTGTGACATGGAGACACTTCCTTTTAGGACATCACTTCAAGCTGCATTCAGATCATCAGAGTCTTCAGTACATCTTTACTCAGCCGAACCTTAATGCACGTCAGAGGAGATGGATGGAGTTCTTGTGTGAATATGATTTTGACGTTCACTACATCAAAGGAAAGGAAAATGTAGTTGCAGATGCCTTGAGTAGGAGACGTCATGAGGTTTACACCATATCCATGGGCACGGATTTGAGAGACCGTATACTTTAGCACTTGCCAGAGGATGGATGGTATGCAGAGGTTGGTCAGGTAATACGATCTCAGGTTACACTAGAAGGGAAATATGTGGATTATTCTTTAGAGTCCGATGGACTGTTACGCCACAGAGGGCACATTTATGTACCTTCCTCCGGGGGATTGCGAGAGTTCATTGTCACGAAAGCTCATAGAGCTCCTTATGCAGCGCATCCCGGGGTTAAGAAGTTGCATGCTAACTTGAGATAGTTGTATCATTGGCCAGGAATGCGGCAGCTCATTGCTGAGATAGTAGCTCGATGTCTCGAGTGTTAAAGGGTAAAGGCGGAGCACCGCCATCCAGGTGGGTTGCTTCAGTCTCATGCTATACCAGAGTGGAAGTGGGATACTATATCCATGGATTTCATCATTGGTCTCCCTATGTCTTCTCGTCGCCATGATTCTATCTTGGTGACAGTTGACAAGTTGACCAAAGTAGCTCACTTTTCACCAGTTCGTACTACATTCACAACTCTAGCAGTAGCACAAGTGTTCTTGCGAGACATTGTTAGACTACATGGCGTACCCCGCAAGATTATTTCTGACAGGGATTCTCTTTTCACTTCTTCCTTTTGGAAGTCATTACAAGCAGCTATGGGCACTAAGCTCAATTTTAGTACAGCCTATCACCCGGAGACAGATGGTCAGACAGAGAGGGTCAATCAGGTGTTAGAAGATATGCTTCGTATGTACGTCATGGATCATCAGACCCGGTGGGAGGAGTATCTTCCCTTAGTGGAGTTTGCCTATAACAATGGGCATCACACTTCTTTGGGGATGCCACTCTATCAGGCATTATACGGTAGGCCTTGCAAGACACCCTTGAGTTGGGATCGCATAGAGGATAGAGTTGCTATTGGTCCTAAGTTAGTTCGGGATATGGAACAGCAGGTGGATTTGATTAGGCAGCATCTCAGAGAGGCTCAGGATAGACAAAAGAAATATGCCGATGCAAAGAGGATAGATCATAGCTACTTGGTTGGAGACAGAGTTTTCTTGAGAGTGCGACCGCATAAGAGTCCAATCCATTACGGAAAGGGTTCTAAGCTCACACCTCACTTTGTAGGACCTTTTGAGATTCTGGAGAGGATAGGCCCAGTTGCCTACTGTTTAGCTTTGCCACCTAGCCTGTCACGCATCCACGATGTGTTTCATGTTTCAGTTTTGAGAAAGTATATCTATGATGAGTCTCACATTTTAGATTGGGATGCCTTGCAGGTGGAGACAGATGGGCAGCTAGCTTTGGAGCCCATTCGCATTTTGGCACGCCGGACATTGGCCCTTCGACGTCAAGAGCTGGACCAGGTTAGGGTCCAATGGGATTGTTATGATGAGGTTACGGCTTCAAGGGAGGACGCAGCACGTATGAGATCAGAGTACCCCCACCTCTTTGATGAACTCCAGGAGGAAGTTCATGCCTAGAGGGGGAGGATGTGAGGCCTCACCTCGACTCAGTCTGACATTCAGTGGATTTTATATTTAGACTATGATGGATACTTTATTTTGATGTTTTTTGAGACTTAGAACTTATATGATTTCAGGATTTGGATAACATTGCTATGATTTGGTGATTTACTTATATGCTTTATGAGATAGAACACTACATGATGGTTAGATAGGATGATATTGCAATGATAGATGTCGTTATTGAATTTGTAGGACTTTACTCTGAATATAGAACTATGATGTATGTTTAGTTTATGTGAATTTGCTTGATAAAAGATGTATTCAATCTGTGCTGATGAAAATTGTATGCAAGTAATGATGTGTATTGTTATATTATTGAATTATATTATATATGGATATTTGGAATTACTAATGTGTAAATTGAGATGCGCAGGAAATTTACCATGTGACCATGGAAAATTACGGAGAACAAAACCTAGACTTATGTATGTTCGTAAGCCAGGGTTTGTCTATTTGGAGAGACAACACCCCGTTTGTGTTGTATTTTATTCGTAACAGTATATGCTGCATGAGTGTTAAGTGTTATTTAAATTTATTGTGTAAAAACCACAAGAGACAATTTCATGTTTTATTTTTGTAAAAGTGTTTTATTTGTGTCACTTGACACATGTGTGGATTTAAATTTAAATGTTTTATTTTGTCTCTTGGTGGGAAAGTGTTTTATAGTTCTTCTTAAATAAAATAATGTGTTGTCATAAATACTTTGGGAATATAATATTTGGGGTGGTCAACTTATGTTTGACCCGAAAATAAACTTCAGAGGGGTTTAAAATGGGTTAAATGAACACCTAGGGGTAGTTTAATAGGGTTTCCTAAAGCCCATAAGGTATACCTAGGGGTTAGGGGTAATTTTAGGCAAGTTTCTACTTTATAATGATCTTTTTAACGCTTTAAAAATTGGCTTTTTTGAGTTGTGCGAAAATTGAAAATTAGAAGTTTAAATCTAATTTAGATTTTTCTTATTCGAATGGGAGTCTTTTTGCATTTTTGCTTTCTTTCCCTGTTTTTTTTTGAAACTTGTGAGAACTCAGAGAGTGAGCTTCTTAAGCAAGATTTTTGGGAATTGAAGGGTAATCACCCACTCTCCATTTTTGGAGACAAGAGAAATTTTGAAAAGAAAATAATGTTATGGAATAGAAAAATTGATTAAGGGTAGAAGGAAAAAGATTCGTGGATTGGGCAGCTCTTCATCAAATATCATAATACCTTTGGGCAGATTAAGGTTGGTTTCAGTTATTCATTATAATGTCTTCTTCTTGCTTATGTCTGGAAGTTTGTTGGTGTAAGAAATCTATGTTTCTTGAATGTATTTGTTGAAAAATCTTTTGGTATTTTTGCATTATGATTTGTGTTGTGTTTTGGGAGTTTCCTCAAGACCTCTTTCTCTTGGGAGAGAAGAGGATCTTGTGGGTGGTAGCAGTGACAACCCTCGAGTGAGAGACTCTCTTTTGAGAGCGATCACAAGGGATATTTGTGTGACCCTTGCTGCATGGCCTGTTTGTGCAATGGGGGTCATAAGGAGGGATATAAGGCTAGAATGCCTTTGGGGGGCATAAGGAATAAGGGGTTGAGATTCTTGATATATTTATTGTGCCATGAGGTGGCTTCTTGTTTATTTCATACTTGCAGTTCTGCTCAGGGTATTGGTCCACTACCACCCTTTGAAAAGATCATCACCAAAGTGTGGTGCTGTGAAGCCAAGTTGGGAGTGTGTCTGATTATCTGTATGCATTGCCTTCTATGTGTTTGCCTGTATGTTACCCATCTAGGAATTGGTTCTCCGAGCTCGGGGGTGGCTACCAGTTAGCCTAGGCTGGGAGGTGAGCACTCCGTGGTCATATTTGTGTTTTCTATTATGCAGGAAAGTCAGGGAAAGAGAATAGGAACCATGAAAAGATACAGAAGATTATTGTTGAAGATACTTAAATCCAGTTGCAAATATTTGTTTTAATTTGATTAAGAAGTATGCCCTCATTCATAGAAATGAGAAGCAAGTTGTAATTCTTGAAAATAGACTTGAGTTTTATTGTTGTAGTTAAGCAAGGAAACATCCTGTAAATATGCAGAATATCTTTGAGTTGCATGTAAAAGCTTCTTTTGTATTATGGAAAAATTAGTTTCAAATAAATTTTATCTATATTCTACTTGTTGAAAAGTATGAGTTATTTTGCTAAAGAATTCTAAGTATTAAAAAAAAAAAAAAGAGTGTTTTAAGTAATTGTTTTATTAGTGGAAAAATCAATGAATGTGTTTTATTCAGAATAGTATGATGTATTTTTTTAAAAAAAGTGTTAGAATAAAAGTTTAGCAAAAGATCTACTTCTATTTCTTTTATCAGCAATTAGAATAAATAAATAAAAGAGCCTAAGTTATATATCAATTATATATATATATATAGTTAAATGTTTATTTGTGCACATGTAATTTTGGATTTACATAATGTGTTTCCCATTGTTATTCTGTTTAAAATTTTGTATGTAAATCTTATTAAAAAAATATATATATATTTTTATATATATTCACCCTTAAAACTTTTATATATATAAATTTATATAAATATAAATATATATATATATATATATATATAAATATATATACATATATATATATATATAAATATATATACATATATATATATACATATATATATATATATTTATATATAATATATTTAAAAATATATATATAAATTTAAAAAAAAAAAGAGATTTGGGTTCCACGCGGGCCGCACAGTGAGGGCCGCGCGGCGCCCACTGTGTGAACACACAGTGCGGGCCGCTCAGCTCCCACTGTGTGGACACACAGTGGACGACCGCGGCCGCCACTGTGTGGCCACACAGTGGTGTGAGCCGCTAGCGGCGCCCACTGTGTGGACACACAGTGGTGCCGCGGCACCCACTGTGCGCCCACACAGTGGCACCTCGGCCCTCCCTGTCGCCTTCTTCGAACCTGCAATGAAAATGGCCGCCGCCTTGGGGTTCGGCCCCTGTCAAAAACACTCAGTGGTAAGCAAAAAAAAAAATGGATTAAGCCCTAGCCCGGGTAGGGCTAGGGTAAATGAATTAAATTTTACATGATAGTTTAGAGTTGATAATATATTATAAAAAAAATAGAACCCTAATTAGGGTTGGGAAAATATTGTTTATTATTTTGGAAAGTTATTTTAGAAGAATGAAGATATATAAATATATGTAAATATATATATCTATATATATATATATATATATAATTCTGGTTATATTTGGAGTAAGTAATTAATAGAGATTTAAATATTTAAATACCTCTGAATTGGTTTCTAATAGGTAGTAAAAGAAAAAAAAAGAATATACAAATTTATGAATAAAGCCTGGTCTTATAAAATTCAAATGTATTTAGCGAGTTAAATGCTTAATATTGCCCTAGTTAATTTAATCATGTATGATTGTTACTCATTTGTTTTAGCTTTATGTTATGTTACAGTAGTTTTTGGTTTATGCATAACAGTAAATATATTGTTGAGAAAAGGATTTGATGTACTGATTCACCCCTCCCCTCTCAGTACATTAGCTTTCCATATTGGGCCTAACATTGATTTGATAAGGTTGATTAGATAAATAATTGACATTTTGTTGATATCAAGTTGCACAAATATTTGGATATGCTGATGTTGATTTTGTTGAGAGAGATAGCATAAGATTTTTGTTGGGTTGATAATATCATGAGAGAGATGAGTCATCATTTTGATTGTGTATACACTTGTGATGATACTTTCATGATTCCTTTGTTAGATTTAACCTTGGATAAAAGGAGCTTGTAGGATCCCATGCAAGACTGAAATGCAAGATAAAATGCAAATGAAAATGCAATGGAGATACAAACTATGACCGGACCAGCCACTGGATTATTTTGCATTTTGTCATCATTGAGCTTTTGAAATGTGGGAAGTTTGTGCAAACATCGATGGTATAATTAAACCATGATGACCTGGGCACTTCTTTCTTGGATTTTGATATAGCAAGTTAACACAAGCATCGAGGTATAATTGAACCGAGATGACCTGAGTGTTGCTTGTGTAAAACAGGCAGTATTAATCATTTCAATACGCAAATCGGAAATGTCTTCAATGATCATGTCTCGAGACAAATTTGCACATATTAATGATTAATTTTCAGATAGTAGACAAGAAAAATATCATGTTCCTTCCTTGTTCCTCTAGTCAAAGACATCATGGAGTCACTCAAAAATCATGATAGCGAAAAGCAATATAGAAAAGTTGAACAATCATGTTAAAATCATTATTCAAAAAGATATTATACACTAAAAAGTCTGTGATGTGCGTAGATTGATTCTGTGATGTCTTGATAATTGATAGTTTGATCTCATGTTCAATGTTGGATGTGTCTCAGTTTTCACTTGATAAGAGTTGTCTAACTATTTGTTCTACCTGTTTGATTAAGCTCAAAATGATCAAGAGTTTTGCCCCCAGCTAGGTGTAGGATTTTACCCCAAGCGTAGAAACAAAGTTGTTATGATATATCCAATGATCCAAACCATGGCAAGAATCCACCTAGGATGTCTGCATATGTCCAAAGGCTTTATGATGGTCAGCACTGATGGAAAATGCATGAACTAATAGATGGAAGAGCTAGCAGACAGATAGTGCCTCTTTGTCAGGTTTTCACCATCTATTTTTATTGCACTTTTTCTGATATTTGATTTTTCTTTCTTTCTTTTTCTTCTTTTTCACTTTTTAGGACTTTTCTAATTTTTTCTAATTTTTCACTTTTTTTGATTTTTTCTGATTTTTCACTGTTTTTGATTTTTTTTTATTTTTCCCTTTTTTTTATTTTTTCTGCTTTTTCAGACATAAAACTTTTTCAGATGCATTCTATTGATGGGTCCCTTGAGTTGATCACCATCTTGTGTTGATAACTAATATGCTCCTGACCCAAATATTGATGTGACCACAAATGGACCTAACCAGTTTGGTTCAAATTTTCCTTTCTTTTCTCGATCTCCCTGGTTGCGTGGATTTTCCTTTAGCACTAGTTCTCCAACTTGAAAGACTTGTGGTTTAACCCTATGATTATAGCTCGGCACATTCTTTGCTGATATACGTTTAGATGATCAAAGGCATTGTGTCTGTGTTCATGGATCAATTCTAACTCTTGTAGTCTAGATACTCTTTGTTCTTCATCTAGGATGAGACCTTTTAGTGATACACGTAGAGAAGGTATCTCTACTTCGATTGGGAATATGGCTTCTAATCCATATACAAGAGAGAAAGGTGTGGCACTCATCGGTGTGCAGATACTGGTGCAGTAGGCCCATAGAGCAGGGTTTAGTTGAATATGCCAATCTTTCCCAGCATCATTCACTACCTTTTTGAGGATTTTCGGAATAGTTTTGTTGGATGCTTCTGCCTGCCCATTTCCCTATGGATAATATGGTGTGGAGAATCTATGTTGGATTTTGAACTTCTCACATAGCTCTTGTACATCTTGATTCTTGAATGGTCTCCCATTATCAGTGATAATGGTCATTGGTATTCCATAGCGACAGATGATGTAATTCAAGATAAATGCAGCAACTTGTTTTCCTGTGATGTTGATGAGAGGTACCGCTTCAATCCATTTTGTGAAATATTTAGTAGCTACAAGAATGAATTTATGTCCATTAGATGAGGAAGAATTTATCTTTCCTACTAGATCAAGTCCCCATTGAAAAAAAGGCCAAGATGTTGCTAAAGCATGAAGTTCTTGTGTTGGTGCATGAATCAAGTTCCCATGGATTTGACATTGTTTGCATGTTCTTTCTATTTTAAAAGAATCTCATTCCATAGTTGGCCAATAATAGCCCAAGCGAAAGAGTTGTTTTTTGAAATGGTAAGACGACTTGAATGAGTTCCACAAATGTTGTTATATATGGACTTCATGTAAAGCCTTCTCAGATTCTTCTTGTTCGAGACATCATAAGAGAGTACCGTCTAGACCTCATTTATATAGGGTATCCGCGACAAGAGTAAAATGGGAGGATTGGCGAATAAAGTTTCTCTTTTGGTTTTTTGATAACTTAGGAGGTAGGATGTTATCTTTTAGGTATGTGTAAGTTTGGCCATAGCGGGAGGAATCATGTCCAATAAGTTGACAGATGGTTTGGGAATTAGGACAATTAAAGGCAGGATGAAACAACTCTTCAACCAGGAATTCATATTGTTGTTGATTTTCCTGTGTCTGTAATAGAGAGCAAGTGTAGCCATGGCGTCTGCTGCTTTGTTGTCATTTCTTGGAATCTGTTCAAAAGTTATTTCTACAAAGTACTTCTTGATATCATCCACTATCTTTTTATAAGGTATTAGTTTGTCATCTTTTGTTTGATAGTCATCATTGATTTGACTAATGACAAGCTGAGAGTCTCCAAAGACTTGAAGTTGTGTTATGTTCCATTCTACAGCCATTTTGATACCTATTACCAATGCTTCATACTCTGCTATATTGTTTGTACATGGAAAGCTTAATTTGTATGCTTTCGGGATTGTATGCCCTTGTGGTGTGATAAATAGAATTCTTGCTCCTGATCCATGTTGTGTTCCATCATTGATGCTTGCTCCTAGACTTATATTCGGGTAATGTATTGTAAGATATGGATCAAACCCTAAAATGTCTGTATATGACCAGGTAAAATTGATTTTCCATCTTTTGAAGGATTCAAAATATTTTTGCCTTGCTAGTTTTGATAGAGAAGCTGCTGGATGTAGATTAGTTGTACCAATGATAGTTGCCTTTGTTGGTGCTATTATGATAGATAACTTCTCTTGATAACATTCAAGTAAGGTGTCAAATTTCCCATCTTCCGGTGTCTCAAGGAGGTTTTCACCTTTAGATTCATCCTTTATTTTTACTTTTTCTTGGTCTAATGTTGCCAATAAATGGTTTTCAGCATTAGACCTGATATTGTTTTCTTGATTAACATTTTTGTGACTAGGAGATTTGACATCCACTTGACTCAAAGATACGTTAGTGGAGTCCCTAGTGAAAGTTGTTGTGGGTTTGATTTCATCAAGATATAAGGATATGGCATGGTCATTTGGAAAGGTATCAATGTCAGTATGTTCTTCATTTTCCCAATCCATAGGTTTAGGATATCTTAATGGTAAAGGATCTTCAGGTTGAGATGTTTCAAAGATATTTGGGGTCTTGATAGAGATGTCAGAGTTTTCAGTATGTATTTCCATGTCTAGAATGATACTCTCATCAGAATGACCTCATATAAGAAAATCTTGATCATCCTCGGTTAAGTCCATGTTAGTCGAATGTGATTCTGATTCAAGTGGGCTAGTTCCTAACATTTGTTCTGCATATGTGTGAACTACATCGACTACTATATTCGCTTCTTCTCTTTCAATTTCAAGTTGCTCTTGTATGTTTGTCCATGATAGCAAATATTCTCCGGTCCCTCGATCTCTTAGCTATATTTGTTTTTCATGTTTGACAAAATTGATGTAAATGATTGTTCCTTGGATTGTGTTCTTGAAGGTGCTGCCTCTTTGTTATGTGAAACTATGACCTCTTGAGCTGATTTCAGATTATTACAACATTGCAATGGATTTGAGTCTGCTGATATTGTTATTTCTTGTCCATTGTATGAATTTTTGACACATTGATGATATGTTGATGGTATAGCTTGCATATCATGTATCCATGGTCTCCCCAAGAGTATATTGTATGGTAGGTCCAAGTCTAGAACTTGGCATGCTATGTCTTTTTGTAGAGGTCCCACTCTGATAGGTAACATCACAATTCCTTTAGAGTAATGTTCTTCTTCACCATATGTTTTTATCTTTATCTTTTTCTGGGGATTAGCTGCATCTTCTGAATATCCTAGAGCATGGACAAGACTCAAAGAGAAAATGTTCAAGATAGCTCCCCCATCTATCAGGACGCGTTTAATAAGCGTTCTATGAATGAGGACTTCAATTTGTAAGGAAGCGCTATGGGGATGCTGCAACAAATTAATTCTTGGATATGAAGGAGATGAGATTTGAATAGGATCCTCTGAAATAGGCTTGATGGGTGATGATGCTATGGAAGGTTCTTGCAAGCTTTCAGGAGGTGTAGGAATAAATGCCTTAGGAGAGTCAATTTGTTTATGGATGGATGGATCATTGTTAGACATGGGTGCACGATTTTGATCTTCTTTAGCCAAATCCTTTAGGGATCTCTTTAAGAGGTGCATAAAAGAGTCACCTTTCTTTTGAGATGTATTTAAATCCTTGTGAGGTTTTAACATAGTTTGATTCTAATTTTGAACTTGTTTGATTGCTCTGATATGTTGGCTTGTTACATTTTCTTCTTGTGTTTTGCTTTGGTATGTCATGTTGATATGATTTTTAGTTATTTCCAATGTTTCAGTGATCTTATGTCTCTGCATTCTAATTGAAATGGGCATTGTGTTTGATATTCTGCTAAGATTTGATTGTTTAAAGGTTGTTTTGAGTAAGTGATCAATAGTCAATTTCAAGGCAATAGAGTGATATGACACTAAAAGAGAATTCAAGTGTTTAAAAGTTTGCAAGTTTTTTGATCTTCGGTTTAGGAGTGCAATGATGATGATTTGATGAGAACCAAGTCCAGTAGGAATGATATATCCTATGATGTGGGATGAGATTATCTCAACCAAATATTTTAGTTTCATGATAAAGGATGGTAGATCCTGATGAGAAACTATGTTTGAGTGATCGGTTTACCAAAGAGGGTGATAATGCACTTTGAGATGTTTAGATCTTGAAGTTGTTGGGGGTGAGCACTTTGAAAATATTGAGGTGTTTATCTTCTAAAGTTTGATTTTGACGGATGATAACTTGACCAAGCAAACCAAGCAGACAATCTAAGCACGAACTGACAGATAACAGGTGTTTATGTCTACTGCAAATTGATCAGGCAGAAATGATAAATCTGAAACTGGCATGCAGGATATAGCTCTAGACTTGACAGATGCAGAGTTTCGTACGACATAAGATTTAGCTTCAGACGACACAAGATACAGAGCCATATGACAGAACAGAGTTTTTTCATATAAACAACAATAACTCGTACGACTTGGGATTATAGACCATACGACAAAACAGATGACTCGTACGACATAGGATAGCCGACAGTACAACAAATGATTTTATGCAAGTTAACTCATCTGACAGAGATTATGACTCGTGCTACAAAAAATTAAAGCTCGTATGACAGGTTGTAGAGAATGGTAAAAAGTGTTTGTTTGTTTGAGTTTTGATCACTGAATTTTGATGTTTTACTTTGGCTTTCTAGTTTTAAGTGTCTGATTTTTCAATTTAGGGATGAATACACAACAAACACATGATGTGATACATGACTCTCAATCAAGCTAAACCCTAAGGAAGTTGGCTGAGAATGAAAACCTTTGCTTGCTGACTTAGGTACACACCCAATAGCTAATCAGAATACGATCGCTGAGTCTCACGCAATGGATTCTCAATGTTGTATTATCCGACTCCGAACACTAATGGGGGCACGATATGGCAAGTGTCTTGGGAGAGTTACTCTATCTCTTGCACATAGATTATCACCCTTTCGGAGATGAATCAGGTAGCTTCTATTTTAACCGGCACTAGTAAGGGATCCATTCAGCATGTCGGGGTATAAACTCAATTAAGAGGTCTCCCAGCCTTGAAAACCAAGGTTTGATATACCCGAAGGTACGAAGGAGAGCTATTCCCGAGCAATGTTTTTGCTTTAATTTTCATCAAAACACATTTATTTTATAGTGGGTTGGATTACTTGGCATTATCCATTCCCACTTAGGTCATTCCCCTCTCACCGGCCTTAAGGGCTAAGAGTTAATAACTCCTCGGGAGGGCAGGCCTGCTAAAAAGATGAACTAATGAAAGAAAAAAGATGAGTCTAGCTTTCTAATCACCTAAGAAAGGTGAGAGCATACTCGCCTATCATCAAAGACACACAAGACATGATAGTTCATTTCTTTAAGCCCAAATTGAAATGTGCCTAAAAATCTTAAAGAATACACAAAGTTTTTGTTGAATCCTTAGGCAACCTGCAAAATAGATCCATTAGTAGTCATGATTGTGTTTTGAATTTGTCTTTGACAAGCGTATCTTTGACAAGCATCCTGTAGAAAAGAGTTAGGCTACAAAAATCTCATAAACAAAACAAGATTAGCATTAGTGATCCGAACTACAAAATTTAAAAAAAAACTATATGAAATTTTATCCTAACTTCAAATAAGCATAACTTTTTGCTCGGGACTCGAAATTACAAGCTATTTAACTCGTTGGAAAGGTCTCCAAGAGTTGTAGATGGGATTTTGAAAGCAAATGCTTGGCCACTTTAAAGGGCTAAAAATGACCAGAAGGCCTTCAAAAATGCAAATTACCAACGTATAGACAAACTTGAAAATTCTAAATTGCAGTTTGTGGAAAAACACAAAGGCAGAGAGTCGTACGACACATATTTTCAGTTAGTACGACAAAACTTTAGATTTCATACAGAGACCAAAATGAACTCGTACAACATAGGATTTTGCAGCCAGAAATTCATACGACACAAATTTATCTCTCGTACGACAATGAAATGAAGCTCGTATGAGTCAGGATGAGCTAGTACGAGTAAAGAATTTGCAACATAGAAATTTGTACAACATGCATTTAGCTCTAGTACGACAAAGGAAAAGAGGCTCGTACGAGTCAGGATGAAGTTTTGTACCAGACTAAAAGTTAGTTCGTACGAGTTGGAAAATCAACTTGTACGACATTTTGATTCAAGTCCGGCAAAGATAGATGTTTGTTGAAGCTTGAGAGGCTGAAAATGATGATTTCTGCCCCATGGTGGACGCCAAAATGTCATGCTCTATGAAGTGTACTTGTACCTGCAAACACAATGCACTCAATAAATCATTACAAGCATGGTTAGAAGATTTAAATCAAAGAAAGACAAAACCATAGCTAATCAACTTATTGCCTCCTAGTAAATGCGAGTATGAAAAATGCTCTCAGATCTGATTATGCATATTCCAGTGACTTGACTACACCTAGATGGAGGATTTGAAAGATGAAAATGCATGATCTTAGCAATAATAGCATGATTAAGATACATGAATGATTGATCTAGCATGATTAAGCTAAAATTTAGGCTAAAATTGAGCATGATAACATTGTTAAAACTGATAAACTATAAGCTAGATGCCTATAATAACAATGCATAAGATGAGAATGAGATGGGATGCAATCATGATATGCAAGAATGATTTGAAATTGGGACCCTTTGAGCTCCAAAATGAGGTCTATTTATAGGATTTTCCAAGGATAGGGGTGATGTGGCAAGAATCAATGGTCAAGATTGATCCAAAGATATCAATGGTTAAATTGGAGGAGGATGGAAAAGGGGGTTGGATTAAAGGGAACATCTGTCATCTCTATGTTGACAAGTGTCAAGAGGCTTCTAGAAGGAATTAGATGAAAGGGAACACTTAGTGACAAGTGTCACAAAGGTTCTAGAAGATGTTGGATGAAAGGGGACATGGTAGTAGGTAGAATGGGTTAGGTTTAGGAATGGTTAGGTTTAGGAGTGGTAGAAGTTAGGAGAATTTGAATTTAAAAATTCAAATAATATGAAAAGGATAATTAATCTCAACAACTCATAATTGATTTGTTTTAATTAATTAAAGGATTAGAAGAAATGAATTTGGATGGAGGGAATTAATTAATTTGAATTAATTAATTAAAGGGGTAAAATGAACCTATTTAATAAATCCTTATATTTATTAATAAGTAGATGAATGAGAGATTTAATCAAATTATTGATGAATTCAATTAAATTGGGAAGGGAGATTAATTAAATAATTGCTTATTTAATTAATTATCTTCAGACCATTTTTAGGTGTATACACCTTTTGGTACCACTGCTACCTCCCGGTGGTGCTACTGCTGTCTCCCAGTGATGCTATTGCTGCTTCCTAGTGGTGCCACTACTGCTTAGCAGCACTACCAATGTTGCTTCCCAATGCTACCAGTATTACTTGCCAGTGATGCCACTGTTGCTTCTATGCGGTAGCACTTCTGCTCCTAAGCAATGCTTATTCATATCATTACTACTTTTAGCACTTATTTTTGAGAACATTACATGCTTCATGCATTGCTCATCATTGGTCCTAACAATGCAAAGTTGCTTAAAATTTAATATCCGTTTGCATGATGAGCATCTATAAGTTCAAGTTGATAGATGAAGGTGGAAAAAGTGTGCAATGGGATGTTGGAGTAACAATGGCTTAGAAAACTCCCATGATGCAAAGTGTAGAAGACATTCAATGATCACCTTGAAATTGATGAACAAGACACAAGGATAAGAATTTCTCGTGAAAATCAAATAAAGAGGGTCGATATTAGTTTGCAAATTGATCATTTAATAAAAAGAGATTTTTAGATGTTCAATTGCACAATGAGAAATAAGTTCAATACAACTTTTGCAACCAACTATTTGATATTAAATGATTGAGGTGATCAAGGAGAGTAAAGGCAATAAATCAGCCAAGTATGGAATTTGCGATTTTGAGATCATTAATTTAATCAAAGTTAAGTTGGGGTGGTCAAATTGTTTCAAAGACATTAAATAAAAGTTGATTGACTTATAATGAGGTACCAATGTCTTTTATTTTCCAAATTGGTCACTTTGTTGATCAATTTATTGCAATGATTTATTCTTACTATATGATATTAGATTACGTGCAACAACGATTGGTGATTTTGATCAAATTTTGATCATCTTGAGGCAGCAACTTTGATCTTCTATATCAAATATTTTGACTTTGACATCAGTGATTCTATCCTTAGACACAATGATTTCATCTTTTGCATGCTATGACTCCATTTGGTATGAGTGATTTTGACTTGGCCATAAGAGGATATGTGCGATTCATGTTGGACAATGACTGTAGGCCTTCATGTGCAAGTTTGAGTAGCAAATCTACCCTAAACAAAATCGAGTTAGTCCTCACATGATTTGGAGGAAGGGTGATTCTTGTTTTCTCATGGTGGTATAACAATTCTGACTTAAGGCGATCTCAATTTGAGGATAGCGAATTCACCTCCTAAAGCCATAGTGATTTTACACCTTGCAATTACATGTCAGAAACACCAACGATTTTGTCTCAAGCTTCGTCAATTTCATCTTGACCTCATAAATAACATCAGTGACTTGGGTTATATCATTTCCATCACCAGCACTGACCATGCAACATAGGAAGCAATGGGATTCATGATTAGATACTACATAGAAACTTTGATTTTGAATAGTGACTTCTGAAAGTGGATATCAAGGTGGCGGCTTTGATCATCACTCTGGTGAATAGAGCTCATCGACAATGGAATTGTCTCAGAGATCGTCATCATATCATCACCACAAGAGGATATAACGAATCACCTCACAAAGGAAGATGATTTTGACAGCAAGTGCACTAAGGTGAAACCATTCGAGGTAATTGAGGTCATATTCGATATGCACTAAGTAAGGTGGAGTACTTGCAAGGCACCAAATTTGCAATGATTCTTGATCACTGTGTTTGGTCAAGATATATCTAAAGTAAACAATTATCTTTACCCAAAGGAGTGGTGATCAACATATAGTGAATTGGACCTCAAATGCCTACCATTCCAAGTTCTGATATGAGATTTTGAATTACCATATTATTCATAGGATTTGATCGAGTGGTCCTCTTGGAAATGATTTTGTATATTTTGAAGTGATATCTAAGGTCAAAGTCACCTTATTTTGAAATTTTGCATATGATCAAGCGATCAACCATTTAGATATATGTATGTGATCATAATGCATAAGTATTGTCATATGTGTTAGCATCAGTTTTGCATGATCCTCTCTCTCTCCGTGAACGATGGATCACTTTTAGTCTGCTCTCCGTCCTCTCCAAGAATAATGGATCTGTCTTCCATGCAAACTGCAGATCATAAGCTAACTAATTCAATTAGTTGTTATCTCTGCCTCTTTCACCGCTGATTTCATATTTCATGTGGTAGATATTATTTGTATAAGTCTGCATTTAACAGATTGTAAATTACACAATGAATTAATAGAATTTCATTCTCAACTTTTCTATTTTTTCTTCTTCATTTCTCTGCAAGTTTTATTTCTTGCTTTCTAGCTAGATTTGTAGTTTTGCTATGCGGGAAATTTTTCATGGTATCAGAGCAAGTTTCATCTATGGTGGTTATCTTTGTATAAATATGCATTCTACAGATTGTAAATTAGACACAATGAATTAATACAGTTCATTTTTTAGCTGCTCTGCTCTATTTTATCTTATGTGCATTGGATTTCCAAGTTTTTCTTCTTTTTCTTAGCTAGATCTATCCTGTGCTATGCAGCCAGAACTGCAAAATTTTACATGGTATCAGAGCCAGATTGCTAGGAAGAAGAAGCTAAACACGATTATTTGTAGGTAGATTTCTGAAGATTAGCATTACCATGGAAGTTGATATATACCTTTGTTTCTAAATGCATGCATATTCTTCCCCTCATTTTTGTATGCTCCTTGATTTTTTTTCTATATTGATTCTTTAAAATTGTACGTGCTTTGCAAGCACCGCATGATGAAGATCTAGAAAATTTGGGGCTTTGTAAAAATTAAACTTTTAGAAAGTTTATATGAGGTTTTGCTTAATGCATTTAGTATAGGTTTCTTTCAATATGTTTCCTAAATAAAAATAGAAGATTAAAGTTGCTATGCACTCTTCCTCCAATTGACAACCAAAAATGTTCTTTTGTTCTAAATTTTTGTCTACATGAGATTCCAATGTTGCAAGTTTGTTTGCTCCTAAAGATTCTTTCTAGCAGGATTCTTGACTACATGAGATTCCAGAGTCGCATCTTCGAGTGCTTCTAGAGTTTCTTTCTAGTGAGACATTATTGAACAATGGATATACAATGGCATCATCCCAACCAGAGGTCATATTTGCAATCCCTCAGTTTGGAGCATATTTCTACAGATTGATATCTTCTCATCTTCAGATGATCAGTTTCTGTATTCAGAAATCATGTACCTGTCTGTTCATCCATTTGAGCAATGCAGAATATATACAATTGCATTTTCAAAGTATCCCAGAGGTACTCATGCAGTGGTTTCTATGATTCTATACAATCTTGTTGCAGTGTGGATTCATTTGCAATTTGCAGCTTTCTCCTTTAGTTTGAATAATGGTTACGAGTTTTTGTCACTTGGGTTTTTTTCTTCTTTCTAATTGGGTTCCTAATCAAGCTTTGTCGCCGAGACCCATATCTCTCCTTAGTTAGACTTAAGGGGGGGTGTTAGCACACTTAACATTTAGTCCTGCATCGTATTTTATGGACAAGAGACAGTGCACATGCATTGTGCATTTAAGGCTAACTAAGGAGCTCATTCTTGTTTTTAACTCGCTCTTCATCTTCCAGTTTTGTTTCTGCCCATGATTTATGTAGAACAGGCGTTGCACATGCATTGTGAATGTAAGATAGCTAAAGATTTTTAAACTCAATCTACCTCATTATTTTAGTTTAATTGATCTACATCTTCAAAAATTTCATGCATCTCATGCATAATTTCTGCTCCTATGATCTATATATCATTTGTAATCATACAAATTTGTAATAATTAAAATGGTTTTATTGCTTTCATTTGTTCTTTTGATTTTTATTTTGCAAGTTTTTCTCTTCTCTTCTGGCTAGATCCATACTGTGCAGGTTAGAAAATTTTACATGGTATCAGAGCAAAGGTGCTAGAAAGGAAAAATAAATCTTTATTTGTTGCAGATATAGAAGATCAAAGTTGAAAAATGGAGTTCTCAGCTTCTGCTATTCTCACACCATACAACTATTTTGATTGGAAGCCAAAGATTCTGCTTCAGCTTAGAAGTAGAGGCCTCTATCGGATAGTTATGAATATAAAGGTTGAACCCAATCCAGTAGTTGAAAAGTCTAAATATTTCAATAGGATGGATGAGGCCTTTAGTCTATTATGCTTATCCATGTCTTCAAAATTGTTGTTTCATGCTGAAGAATGCAAAACTCCAAATGAGGTTTGGACTAAGCTGAAGACTCTTTTTGGGAAGCAAGATGAGATGTAGGGTCACATTCTAGATAATGAGCTTAGCTCATTAGATCCGATAAGTTTTGAAAACATTCAATACTTTTTCACAAGGTTCAAGGCCTTATTACTCCAACTAAAAGAATGTGGAATTGACAAATCTAAGGAAGAAAACAAATTAATTCTTGCTATTTTGTCAAAATTGGGTCCAAATTATGCTGTATTTGTCTCTTCTTTTCACATAGTTAGGCTTACAATAGGAGTAAGTTGGAAGATGCCCACTCTCAATGCTTTCATTGAGTGTCTGATACATGAGCAAGATAAGCTCATAAATATGGGTACTTTAAAATATTATAAAGCTCATGCACTTGTTGTGCATACAAGTGAGAAGAAAAATTCACAATCCAAGACTCAATCCAAGATAGAGAAGAGGTCTGGTGAGCCTTGTGGTTTTTGTGGAAAGGTGGGACATGCAATCAATAGGTGTTGGAAGAGACTTGAAGCTTTAGAAGAGGCCATGCAGCAACATCACATTTTAGCCACTCAACCTTCTTCATCACAGATAGGTCAAGGTCAAAGTCATGCTCTTCTTCCATGGGCCTTGCCTTCATCTTCATCTTTTCCTTTGTGACACATGATTTTAGTGGACCTATCTTGTTTCTCCTTTGTCATATTATGAGGGAGATTTTATAATGTTAGTGTTGATGCTTCTTGGTTTTGTTTCAAGTTTGATCAGTTCATTGTTGGCACCTGTATTTTTGACTGGTAGCTTCTTCTTGCATGGTTGAGTAGTGTCATTGGGGTCACTCATGCAGATTCATGTGCCATGTGCATCTTCGAATGTCAGATGTTTTGCCTTTGTTTGCTAGCTGGTTATTGTTCGAGTAGTGTCATTGAGGGCACTCATGCAAATTCTTGACCTTGGTCATCATCTTAGCTTTTGAGGAGGTTCTACATTTAGCACTATGACAGTCATCATTCGATAGTTGTCCACACTTTTCTTGTATCTCAAAGGATGTTCTTTTGCACTTCATATAGTTGCATCTCTGTAATTTTGAGGGAGGGTTTTGTTCCCACTAGGATTTACCTCTTTCCTCTTTTCTTTCTTCTTTTATATCTTCTTAGTTAGACTTAAGTAGGGGTGTTAGCCTCAATTTTGCATGATCCTCTCTCTCTCCATGAACGATGGATCACTTTTAGTCTACTCTTTGTCCTCTTCGAGAATAATGGATCTGTCTTCCATGCAAACTATAGATCATAAGCTAACTAATTCAATTAGTTGTTATCTCTGCCTCTTTCACTGTTGATTTCATATTTCATGTGGTGGATATTATTTGTATAAATCCACATTTAATAGATTGTAAATTACACAATGAATTAAGAGAATTTCATTCTCATCTTTTCTGGTTTTTCTTCTTCATTTCTCTGCAAGTTTTGTTTCTTGCTTTCTAGCTAGATCTGTAGTTTTGCTATGCGAGAAATTTTACAATATGAGTTTGCTTTGGAACTACATGACAAATCTGAGATAAGTTTTTCATTTTGTGAAGAATCAAGTCTCATGTTGTGACTGGTTTGATTTTCTTTACGAGGGTTTTGATTTATTATTTATTTGCAAGCAAATCTTATAATCAAAACTAATTTAAAGCAATCTCGTAGGTGAAGGATGGCAATGAATGCAAATGATCAAAACAAGAAGATTTAATCAAATTTAGAAGATCAACTTGAGCAAAGTCATCATCACATCAAGCACTTGCACATGTTGAGTATTAAGAGATATGTTGCATTGAATTGTACACTTGTGATGAGTTACAAAGATCAATCAAGTTGAGGTGGTGCCCAGTCATCATTACATCCAATCACATTATTTCACGAGAAGGTGTCCAAATTCGATGAACCTAACTAGAAGATAACTACCACATGGGCATGAAGTTTGAAGTACCTACCCTTGTCACTTATTGGTCAAATTTTCTAAGAAGGACATGTGTCCCATCATTTGTAATTGTATCATTGGTCAAGTATTTAACGCTTTGTAATAGGATCGACAAACCCTATTTAGGGTTTCTATCTTGTAATCTTGGTCATTGATCTCAAATCGATCTTAGCCATTGAAATGTAATGAGAGAATTATAAAAGGCCTCACTTCTTCATTTGTAAGGTGAATATTCAATAATTAGTATCTCAATAGTAGATAGCATTTTAGAGTAGACTAGAAAGAGAAGGCAAAGATTGTTTCCAAGACATTATTGCAAAAGACATGTAAACTTCATTGAAGAAATGGTGAATTCTATGTGTTGATTCAACAGTTTACATCATCTCTATACTTCTCAATTTTAATTTTATGTTATTAGATGAATGAAATAAATTTGAATGATCAATGCTGAAATTTGTATATCCATACTACCTAGTTGTTTGTTGATTGCGCAAACTTGCCTTGCGTAGTCAACTGGAATCATTCAGGTTAAGCTTAACTTCAATTATTATTTCTTCATTGATATGCATCAACTTGATGGTGTCTATGCTTGTAGCGGTGATCTGAACATCATAAATTTATCCTTAGAAGATCACACTAGCCTTGTAGAGATGTTCATAGCATGTCAAAGCAAGACTTAGTTAAAGTTTCATCAAAGATCATCCATTGCTCCTACATTCTTAGTGTTAGAATTAGATCCCTCTCCAACCCTTATCCTTTTTTCCCTTTTTTAAAATCAAGGATCAGTGAAGTCCCATGTTCTAGCGATATCCAAAGCAATTCGAGTATTCAGGTGTTCAACATAACTCCCCTTGCAGGTATAACAAATCACATCAATATCATTGAAGCTATCTGGCATATTAAGACCTAACATAAGAGAACCTTGGAGTCATCTCAAATGATCCTTATGCAAATCTTTAGCATTTGAGAGTCTTTTTATCAAGAGATGATAGAGTACCATTGGTATTTTATTATATGTTTTATAGTGCATCAAAACACCATCAACACTGCCCAGTTCCAAGCCCTGATTGGAAACCTTGCTGCCCAACAACACCTCATTTTCACCTCCAATGATGCTCCCTCTGATGATGATCATAATAAACCATTTCATATTGAATCTCTTATTCAGAAAACACAAGGTTAAACACATCTTGATAGACAATGGGACTAGACTCAATCTCTATACATACAAGTTAATAAATCAATTGGGACTTTCTAAGGACCTGGTTGATACGTTAGGATGAATCACAATCAAAGCCTATGATGATGCAGAAAGGGTTTCCAAAGGCATGCTCACCTTACCCCTTCAAGTGGGCCATGTTACAGTTGAGACCCATTGCCAAGTCTTAGATCTTGATCTCCCTTATAACATTCTCCTTCCCCGCCTGAGGATCCACTCCCTTCAATCCGTTCCCTCCACTTACCACCAATGCCTTAAATTTCCCTACAATGGTAGAGAGGTCACTATCAGAGGTGATCCAGAACCTTTTTAGTATTGTAAGCTCTTAGAGGGGAAACATCCATATCACTACCCGTTAAACAGACTCACTCCACCTCCTCCATCTAACACATCTAAATTTGCCTCCACCTCATCCCAAATAGAACTTAAGGTCAAGATTGTAGAAGATGGCTATGGAGAATACAAACTTGAGGATGTCTTATTAATAGGCAATATCCCCCTCTCTCCTAAGTCATTTGGTAAGCCTAAAGAAATAAAAAAATATTAGAAGCCCACTATACAATGCAAAGATACCACCTTCAAGAAATGGGGCCCACTTGGTGAGGAGAGTCTTGAGATGGATGTTTCCTCTTGGTTGTACCATGAAGAGGATAAAGAACCAACAAAGATTCCCAAAAGGATGTATCCAAAAGCATCAGCCATAGTGGATAAGATGGGTTATAAAGGACACGGCCTGGGTTTGGAGGAAAAAAGAATCAAAGCACCAATAAATCCCATCTCATTCAAGTATAATAGGGGCTTGGGTTACACTCCAGTACCTAAGATCACTATCATTGGTACCCCTTCAAGTCCCTCATTGGATGTCGAAGACTCTGATGAAGAGGAATTTCATGAAATGCCCTTTGAATACGAAGATGACATCTTCTTTGACACCCATATCAACACCATCACCCTCGTAATCCCTTCTGCTCCACATGAGCTACAACTTGTCCACCCCAAGCTTATAAATTGGGACCAATGAGACAAACCTACTTTGGATATATCGATGATAATTCTCTCATGGCTCTCTTGACTATGTGCAATTTAGAAGACTGCAATAGAATTCATGGGATCCAACTAGATGAGAATTGATAAATTGATACTTTGGTAGTCAAATCAATGCCCTTAATCACAAAAAAGATAATAAAAAGAAAAATCATGGTTCCTTAGGTGAAAACCTTCCTAACACACCTTTGGATAAGGAAAAAGTAAAAATAAAAGGGTGTATCCACAAGTGAAAACCTAGATTAGGCACTTGAGGATGAGGGACTTGACCTCCCTACCATTGTTTTCCCACAAAAAGACAGTCAACTTTACTAATAGAGGAAACATACACTATCAATGTGGGCACTGAAGACACCCCAAAGAACATGCTCATTGCTAAGTCCCTGTCAGATCAAGAAAAACAAAACTTTATCAATTTTCTCACAGAAACAAAGATCAAATTTGTCTGGTCATACATTGACATGCCAATCCTTGATCCTGACTTAGTAGTCCATAATATTGTTGTCCGTCTAGATGCTAAACTTGTAAAGAAGAAATTATGCAAGATGAATCCACATATTGCACTCCTTGTCAAAGTAGAACTTGAGAAAATGTTGGATGCTGGATTCATAAAACCAATTGATTATCCTGAGTGGGTATCCAACATTGTCCCTATCGGAAAAGATACTAGGGGCATCCACATTTGCACATTTTTTTGATACATAGATATGATTATAGATCTCACAGTGAGACATGAAATATTATCACTCATGGATGGATTTTATGAGTACAATCAAATCAGGATCGCAGAAGAGGACCAACACAAAATAACGTTCACAACACCATGGGGCATCTTTTGTTATCAAGTCATGCCTTCTGGTCTCAAGAACACCAAAGCAACATATCAACGAGAAATGACAATAATTTTCCATGACCTTTTGCATAAAATCATGGAGGATTACATGGATGATCTCCTAAGAAAATCTAAGACAAGAGATGAGCACATCCCTATCCTAAGGCAGATCTTTGAGAGATTGGAAAAATATAAGTTGTGCCTAGATCCCAAGAAATGTGTCATTGGTGTCACATCCAGGAAACTATTAGGTTTCATTATTTACCATAGAGGCATAGAGGTTGATCTTGCAAAGGTGAAAGCTATCATAGAAATGCTTCCCCTGAAGACTCTCAGACAACTACGTAGCCTCCAAGGAAAGATCCAATCCATCAAATGCTTCATCTCATAGCTTGTAGATAAATGTCACCCATTTGAACACATACTATGCAAGGATACCAAATTCAAATGGGATTGCTTGTGTCAAAAGGCTTTTGAGAATCTCAAAGAATACCTCGCATCACCTCTTGTTCTTATGCCTCCTATTCAAGGACAACCACTCCTTTTGTACATATCAACAACTATAGTGGCACTAGGGTCATTATTGGCACATACAGATGATCAAGGAAAAGAGCATACTATATAATACATAAGTCACACATTAGTAGGGTATGAGCTCAATTATACCCCTACTGAAAGAGCATGCTTAGCACTCATCTTCAGCACACAAAAAAATTGACACTACATGCTTAATAACAAAAAAAATTGACTACTAAGATTGACCCTCTCAAATATCTTTATCAAAGGCTTCTCTAACTGGGAGAACTGCTAAATGGGTCATGTTACTAAGTGAGTTCGACATCAAATATGTATATAAAAAAATAATCAAAGGATAAGTGATAGCAGATTAGCTGGTCGATGCTCTGCTTCAAGGTGACCACCCTATCCTCACAAAATTTCTAGATGAATCCATAATGAATGTCACTATGTCTTCCACATGGAAATTATATTTTGATGGTTCTTGCACATAGAATGGATTGGTGGTAGGCATGTTGTTGGTCACACCTCAAGGAGATTGCATCCCTAAATCATACAAGATAGCCTTTGCATGCACCAACAACATTGCAGAATATGAAGCACTAATAAATGGACTCTATTTGGCTATCCAATGGAAGATATTAGAATAACACATCTATGGTGATTCCCAACTTGTCATTAAACAAGTCAATGATGAGTACCAAATAAAATATGACAAGATTCTTCCTTATCGTAGTATGGTTGAGGACCTCAAGCAACACTTTACATCAATCAAGTTTGATTAGATTCCATGCACAAACAATAGAGTTGCAGATGCAATGGCCACTATTGTTTCCCTCCTTCAAATGTTGACACACAGTCATAAATGTGAGTTTTTAGTTGAGAAAATCCTTATACCGATATATGACCTACCTGAGTCCAAAATGGTGTGTGTACTCATTGGTCTCGAATCCCCTTAACATCAAGAGACCTTCACCTACCTAAGAGATAACACCATCCCTCCCCACCTCACCAAAACCCAACAACAAACCTTTATCCGTCATTGCACCTATTACACCATCCTTGGAGACACCCTATTCAGAAGGAATTTTCATGGTTCTCTCCTAAGGTGTCTAGAAAAATAAGAGGTTGTATGGGCACTACATAAAGTGCACGAAGGTATCTGTGCGACACACTCAAGTGGTATCACTTTGGCTAAAAATATCTTGTGAACACGATACTACTGGCCTACATTGGAAGAAGATGCATATTATTATGTGAAGAAATATATCCCTTGTTAGAAGCATGGTGACAAGATTCATGCTCCATCACAGGATCTACAGCCTTTTATCAACCCTAGCCTTTCTCACAGTGCGGGCTCGATCTCATTGGAAAAATCCACCCTACATCCTCCAATGATCACAAATTCATCATCACCGCCACTGAATACTTCACCAAGTGGGTAGAGGACATCACTCTTACCTTCACCACTGAGAAACAAATCTCTAAATTCATTTTGAACTATTTTATCTGCCGATATGGAATCCCCAAAGTTATTATTATAGATAATGGTAGACCCTTCAAGAATCAGGATGTTAAAGAGCTCTGTCAAAAGTTTGATATCTAGCACCACTTCTCCACACCCTATTACCCATAAGGAAATGGTCAAGTTGAGGCTTCTAATAAGACCTTAATCAAAATACTTAAAAAGACAGCCAATGAAGCTAGTCGTGATTGGCAACTCCAACTCCATCCTGCTTTGTGGGCTTACCACACTTCCATCTGCACACCCATAGGCGCCACTCCATATTCCCTTGTCTTTGGCTCCGAAGTTGTCCTCCCTCTTAAGATTGAGATCCCCTCCCTAAGGGTATCCCTACAAAATATCATCCCTGATGAGGAATATAGAGTTGCCAAGCTATAAGAGCTAGAATTATTGGAGGAAAAGCACCTCAAGACCTTGAATCATCTCCAGGTAGATCAAAATTGTCTATGCTTGAGCTACAACAAGAAGGTCAGAACCTAAGAATTTGAAGCTGGTGGTCTTTTCCTTATGGAAAATAAATAAAAACTTCAAGAAAGAGAAAAGAAAGGCAAGTTCGAGCCTAACTGGCTTGGACCTTATGTAATCAAAACAAAATATGGATTAGGAGCATATCAATTGGCTACTCCTGAAGGAGATCCCTTGGATGAGCCTATGAACATCATGCACCTGGAGATATTTTATGCAAAGTCCTCAAAAGGTTTCCAATTGTCCAATTAAATCAAAAAATACAAAAAAAACCAAAAAATACAAAAAATAAAAAATAAAAGAAAATGAAAAAGAGAAAAAAGTAAAGAAAAATCAATTCGTCCATTAGTGAGAACCACTTTGTGGCGCTATGGGAAAGCACCTTGGTGAAAACCTATTTATAGGCATCAAGGTAAATAATTTGGATCCATCGTCTATCAGGTTAAGACTCTATCTCCTCCACCCACCCACCTAACATCCATATTCTTTAAACCACGCCACTGCATAAACCTTCTATCACAACATCCATCACCCTATTATCTGTTGGTTGTCTCCTTCATTCTAACAAGAAAATCATCCACTCATCCATTAAACTACCCTCAGTAGACCTATTATCCATATGATGACGAGTCTTTCCCTGAATCATGAATAAGGATTATCCCATCAAACTAAGCTTAATTCCTAGTCCTAAGCTTAAGCTTCTTCTTGACTTGTGTGTTATCCAAGCACTCATCCACATGTACTCCATCAAGCCCTAGCAACCAAGTGTCATATATATACTCAAGTGTCCATGTCATCTACTCTATTGCCTATTCAGATCCATCAATCATTCTTGCCCATCAGGATGCATCCTTCCCATGTCTGATAGTTTATCCATAATCCTACATCCTACTCTTGGCAAGAGATGTCAGTTGGCCATGTGCATTTTTTTTGCATGATTTGATCCTTTTACGTATTAGACTTTCATTTTTCTATCTCAGGACTACACCTACTTATGGCTGTCAGGATCTTTTATATCCTGATATGTTATGGGTTGGTGTATAATGGGGCATGTTTTTGTGGTATGGCATGCTTGAAGGTTTTCCTTGTATAAACCGACAACCCTACATTAGTTTTTATCAACACTTGCATGATTATGTGCAAGGCATACCTATTTGTCTAAGAGTTAGTCCACATCTTGGGTTTTTCATGACATCCTAGTTCCTATAATCAGTGGTGTAGACTACCCTTGGCGATATCAAACTAGGTTGGCTCTCCACATTTTGTGCCCAACAAATCTCCCCATCCATTTCCCAATTCCTTTGATCATTTCTCTCTTTCACATTTTGGAGACCTAAATTTATTCCCCCCCATTTTCTTCTATCCCACCTCAGGCCGTTGTATTATGATTGGCATATTATCAAAAAAATATGCATTGTCCATTTTGTTGGCAATTGACACTCATTGGATTCATTTTCTTGTCATTGATGGCAACAAGATCTAATGGAAGTCACAAACTGGCACTAAGAGGCATATACCGACATTGGAAGCATTTAGGACTACACTGACACTGACACCAACATCAATACTTCTTTGGAAGTCGACATTAAAGGATAATTTACTTAATAAATCTTTTTGTAAATAATGTCAAAGCCAACATTGAATATCTTTTTGTAAATGTATTGTAAGCCGACATAAGGCATATCATGTGTAATAGGTATATAAGTTAGTCTGCTAGGTCAATTTATAGATGAGACATATGATAGAGAGATATAGGACATGTGTGGATATAGCAGAACTGTATGATGCAAAATATATGTATAGAGATCATTTTGTATGTGAATGTTATATCATGCAATGGTTTGTAGATAGCTTGGAAAGCATTCCTGGAGGAGAAGTAATATCGATAGTAGTTCAAGTTTATGAACTGGTACAGAGAAGAACCAGAACCGAAACTCTATTTGGCATAGCATATGCATTCCTGAGTTCATTTTCAGTAATTTACTTTGGCAGAAAGCTTCTAGTTAGTGAGGCTCTTTAGTGATGAGCAGTATGCTCTAGGCAATGTGCCTTCCTGCAAGTGCAGGCCCCTATTATATGTAATATCTTTTCATATGGCTAGTGAACTAATATTGTGGGTCACAAATCCCACTGTGGTTTTTCCTCATTAAGGTTTTCCATGTATAATTTTGTGTGTTATTGTCATGCCCAAACTTTTGGGCAAAAACACACACAACAACTTTTTTTTGAACACTTAATTACCTGCAACCTATGCTTAATTAGATGTGACAACTTAACAGGTTGCTCCAAGCGGAACCTTAAATTATAATAAAACATTTTTTTTTTAACGTGAGCGATGAATAGAACAAATTTATCTAGAAGCCTTAGGTTTCTATGAAACTCCTAGATGAAAAAGTTAGGATATTCTTAACATAACAAATTACGATAACTCCTATAATCAAATGGAACAAAATGAATTTAAAAGGACAATAATATATTCACATCGAATGTCCCCTTTATTATAGTTGCAATTTATAATTCTTAATTAGATCAACTTCTACTAATAGGCATTAATATAATTACTTGATTCAATAATAATTATTTATCTCCTAACAAGTTTCCTCTGTCCGTGATAATACATCCTTCCTTTATAACTTGATTAAATCTTGCATCTATAAATTAATTATTAATGTGATTTTAACATAATAATATTAATTAATCGAGCAATTGAAATTTGAAGTGTCAAACGTTAAAATGTTAATTGCTTTATTTAGTATAAGATTCCATCTAGGCTAAATGAGTTCGCAAGACCAAGGTCTTGGACTTATTTTCGAATATATATAATTCCACCATGATATCCTCTTCCAAGGAAATTATAATTATCTCACCATTTAATAAATAAATAAATTCATTTAAGCAAAAACCCCTAAATTAATTTACAAGAGATATTTATTCATCTCAATTAATCTTTTTAATTATTGCAGGAATTAATTGAATTAACTCTTAGCAATTGGATTTTTAAATCCCATGATTTATTTTAACAATAATTATAATAATGCTAAAATTTGACTAAAGGGATAAATAAATTCCATAATGTGAATTTCCGTATAAAATTTTAGTTTGGAATAGCCTAAATTTAGGTGGACTAAATAATCCCTTAAAGCCACAATAACTTATAAAGTTATTATAAGTTCCTAAGAAATTTATCTCCAAATTAATTACAATTTAAAAAAAAGCATCATATTTAATGTTTATATAATCGGTTATAAAATATGAATGTTCAACTAAAATAATTAACCTAAGGTTAGTTTAATACATTCATACTATTAACTATATATATATATATGTTTATTTATTTATTAAACATAGAACTTTACACATGGGGATACTTATTTTCTAAATAACATTAATATAACAATACCCATTTAACCTAATTAATTTATTATAAAAATACCCCTCTCAATTCTATTTCTTCTTCCATCTAAATGCCTTGCCCTAACCCTATTTTTGGGTTAGGGCTTAGCCATGATATTTTTCTTGTGAGAAGTGTGTGTGTGAATTTTTTTTTTTTGATACAGGGCAGGAGAGGCTGAGGGTTTTGAAGAGGGAGGGAGCGGTGGCATGGGGTCATAGCAGCGGCGGTGACGGGTACCACCCAATGTGTGTCCACACATTGGTTCGCCCCCCCCCCCCCCCACCCCCCACATATAGTTTATTTTCTTTATTAATAAATTTACTTTTTTTAATTTTTTTTATTTATATATATATATATGTAATCCGTTCTGGACTTATTTTAATGTTCCCATTCGTATATTCATATTCTATTTCATGCATGATCATATATATATATATATATATATATATATATAGATATATATATATATATAGATATATATATATATATATATATATATATATATATATATATATATATATATATATATATATATATATCATGTTATTAGGGTAAGAAAACTTTGTAATATATTTTTTTGAATACATTTATACATATAAGCATGCAGTCTCTTTTTTTTCTACAACAATATATAGATCTAAAATATTTTATTTGTTTTAACAGTGAAACAAAACAGGTTTTCTACATCATATTCTTTTGTGGATGGGTTAGTTTCTATTATGTAAAAAAAATCAGAAAATGATTAAATTACAGATTTTAACAGTATTTAAACTTTGCAAGAAAATACTTAATAAAACATATTGCATTTCTTTCCTTTTTATTTCCAAAAATCAGAAAATGAATAAATGACAGAATTTAACAACATTTAAACTTGGCAAGAAAATACTTATTAAGACATATTGCATTTCTTTTCCTTTCTTAAATTTGCAGAAATAAACAGAATACAGGACTCATTATGAAACATAATTAAATATATTTACAATAGTATTATAGAATTCAAAATTTAATAAAATGCACTTTTCTCATAGTATATTCAAATACAAAATCAACTTTTACATTGGATGCTCTTATTTTTCAAAAGTAAATACAATATGTAGCTTTTCATTTACATTTCTGCAACTAAAATATACCATCCCTTTTTCTAATTATTTTTTTGCAAATCATATACAAAAACCACCAACTCCTAGCTTGACTTTTTCCTTCCATTCCAAGCAACCTACAAATAAACCATAAGGCTTGACCATGGAGTGCTCACCTCCCAGCCTAGGCTAATTAGAAGCCACCCCCGAGCTTGGAGAACCAAGCCCTAGACAGGTTACAGACATGCAAACACAAAAAGCAAGGGAAAAACATATAGCAAACACTTTCCCAACCAAGGCTACACTCCATCACAAAACGTGATGAATTTACATGGGTGGTAGTGAACCAAATACCTCGAGGAGACTACAATAATGGTAGATCACAATGCCACCTCATGGCAAACAAAGATTTCATAAGTTCATTAACCCCACATTAGTTATGCCCCCCAAGGCATTCATGCTATACTTTCTCCCCTTATGACCCCCAAATGCACAAAACCAGGCCATGCAGCAAGGGTCACATATACACCCCTTGAGTTCGCTCTCATAGAGAGAGTCTCTCACTTGAGGGTTGTCAAACTTCTACCACCTGCAAGACCATCCTACTCTCCCAAGAGTAGAAGGCCTTGGTTACTCCCAAGAAACAGAAAATGCATACAAGAAAATAAAAGACAGATCGCATAATAGTAATTTTCACAAAAGAAAATACAAGAGAATCACTTTCACATACAACCAAACTTTCCAACATACACATGCAACGTAAAAAAAAAGCAAAGAGATGAACCAACCTTCAATCTGCCCAAAGGTATGCTAGAACTAGTTTGAGGATGAGCAGCCTAAATCCACAATCCTCCCTTCTACACTTAGCCAAATTTTGAATCCAAAAACCAACTTTTCAAAATGCATAGTCTCCAAAAATGGAGAGTGGGTGATTACCCACAAAATCTCTCATTCTTGCCTAAGAAGACCTCAGTGAGAGTTCTCATAGGTTTCTAAAACTGAAAAAGGAAAATGTAAGAAAAAGATCAAAAGGGATCTCTCATGAAAAGGGAAGGTTATCTAACCTAGATGGCACCTTCTAACTTTGAATTTTCTCACATCTTAGAAAACCCACTTTTTGGGGTGACTAAACAGTCACATGGGAGTAGATACATGCCTAAAAATACTCCTAACCCATAGGTATACTTTATGGGCTTTAGGAAACACCTTTAAACTACCCCTAGGAGTCCATTTGACCCCTTATAAACCCATCTGAAGTTAACTTTCGGGTCAAACCTAAGTTGATCACTCCAAAGACTCTCTACCCAAGGAAATTTTAGAACCACATTCAAATGTTTAGAAAAGCTATAGCTGAACAACTCCCTCCATGAGACAAGTCAAAAATCAAGACATAAATCAACACATGTGTCAAGTGACACAATAAAATACATTACAAAATTACACATGAAATTTGTCTCTTGTTGGATTTACACAAATTAATAAATTTAATTTAACACACATGCAACATTTACTTTCACAAATAAAATACGATACATACGGGGCATTGTCTCTCCAAATAGACAACCCCTGGCTTTATGAATGTACATAGGTCTAGGTTTGGTTCTCCATAATGTTTCCATGGTCACATGGATAATTTTCCTGTGCATCTCAATAACACATTAGTAATTCCAAATAACCTGATATAATATTAAACACATGAATAAGAATACACATCAAACACTCTGCATACAATTTACATTTAAACAAATCGATATATCTTATATCCAAATAAATCCACATAAGCAATTATCACAATCCTCATAATTTTGATCTATATATAAGACATGCATCCTATTTCTATCATCATAGTAAAGTCCTGCAAATCCAATAATGACATACATCATCTCAAAGTTATCCTATTCTAGAATCATATAAAGTTATGTATCCATAACACATCAAAATGTACACCTCAAGGTGAAATGATTTTGTAACCTGGTTAAATTACTTTTCTCACCAATATATCTATCTAACATAGCCCATCCTATTGAATTATAGAATTTATTAGTAAGGTCAACCATGGTCAACTGAGTTAACTAGAGCTTGATCGGGGAGGGGCTCTACATCCTCTTCCCCTATAGATCGACTTACTCCCAGAAGTCACATGAGCAGAATACGAAATAGGGACATAACATTTCCCACAATTTAAATAGGTTACTCTAAATCTTATCTAGCCTACTAGAAAGATGCATTACCAAAACCAACTTATTATTGTAATTAGCTTACTATCTTCATAAGGTTAAATTCTTACATTTCCCTTCAATCTCAGATAGGTGTTTACAAAATTCTATCTTTCAACAACTTACGTTAATGCACCATCCAAATTATATCAATAACACACGTCAACTCCCATAATCAAGGTTACACATGATAGTTTACTTATTATTTTCTAGGAGTCATACTTATTAAGGGTTCGTGTAAAACATGTTTATCCTACTGCAATTGTCATCAATGCTCGCCACTAAGGAGAATTGACATCACAATTTATCCATAATGAATCTACTTATTTTACATCAAGGTGCCTCATAAGGGGGTTAATCACATATTTGGTAAACCACCCTAGGTGCATGATTTCTTCCGACATCCATAGGCAACAAGAGATAATCAGGTTTAAGCTCTTTGAATCTACCCATAGGTAGGGATATTTTCTACTCCTAGGGCCCACAATGCTTGGTATTTCAAGGGACCAAGGTTTTAGTTTCATAGGTACATTATTCACAACACCCAAACATTAAGGTACATAACCATCCCATTCTAAGGGAGTGATGAAAATTAATAATTATTATTTCTTTTTGATCTCATCCACACAGACATCTCCATACACATGCCAATTTTACTAGTCTGCAATTATCATCACTTTCACAATTCATTAGGTCTAGATCACACACACACACACACACACATACACACACACACACACACACACACACACACACACATATATATATATATATATATATTTTTCTATAAATTTCCTCTCTTAGATTACTCGCAAATAATTTTATTTAGGATAATATTCCTTTCTTCACCTTATTTCGAAATAACATTCTTTGTTTATTCTGTGTGCCTAATTTCACTCCTTGCGGTATTCTCCCTTGACACACTATCAGTGGTTCAACGAACATGATAGACTTTACACAAATCACATCACTAGGGCTAGCTATATTAACATCAAAATGACCACTTGACACTTTAAAAGATCAAATAAAAGTTACTTTTACCAAGTCCAATCAAAGAAGAAAAATGTTGGCAATTGAAAGATATTAAAATTAGCAACATGGCAAGTGCCATAAATCCAATAAAAGGAAACATAAATTTAGTGGTCCTTTCATCATAAAAATAAATAAATAAAAAGAAAGTACTAGCCCCTAGATCGCAAAATACTATTCAAAGAAAGTCAAAAATACTGTCGAATCAAAACTTGAAACAAGATGACCATACTAGCCATGCTATAGGGAGTAACTGCAGCACATCACCCAAGATCACAAGTCCTGAATGTGTTAGGAAGTGATTATTAGACTCTCTTGAGATTCTTAGTTTATCTATATTCCTTTATTATTTATGATATATCTTATACACATGAGATTGCAATCGTTTTATAGATCATGTTCCATTTTAACCTTCATGTGATTGCTATCGCAAGCCACACTTTCCAACATAATCCATTATCTATCTAGGGTTAATAACATCCATAATTATATCTAACAGTTGATTGCGCTAACTCTACCATTCTCCGTCCATTCTTCTAGGACCTCCATTAATTTTCTTGATATGCTAAACCTCGGTTCAATATCACATGGTAACTCATGCATCAACACTCACATGCGGTGGATAGTTCGGCACAAAATTGTCACTTGTATACTTAGAAACACTTTGGATTTGAAAAAAAATAATCATATATTTCTACTAGGGACATCATTTGTTTTCTTAGCACCTTTGCTAGCTCCTTGAATTTTCACCTCTAATCATCCTTTCGTTCTCGTCAATAAGGAGCGTGTTGCCAAATTACTAACACTTATGGTTAAGAACCATTTGGAGTGGACTAATTGTCAAGTAAAATCAATAACGCTTGACAACTGATTCCTTCCCACACATTTCATGACATATTTCAAACAACATGGAGAGTTGACTTATTCCCTCCTACTTCCCTTATGCAGCTTATGATATCAAGGGGGTGTGCACTCGAGAAGTGACCAACACTCACCCTATTAATTAAAATTTGGTAAAAAAAGGGAAGTTATCTCTTTCCATATTACTTATTTATATTTACTTACTAGCCAATTTCTACATATCACAAATTACAATTTTCCTTCAAACCGCGTAAACCACCTTATCATCATAATATCCTGTTACCCAATTATGGTATAACATAAGGGTGTCCAATAATTACCAATGTCTTAAGACTCCCATGATTTCCAATTACTCCCTTGTCTAACCACATAATTCGGCTCCTTATCCATGTTCTCATAAAATATCTTATACTGCCAACTAATCGTCATTAAAACCTTCGCATTATAATACTGCTATACTATCTTTCCATAAACCATTTCCATCTGCATTTTGTTTCATCCATACTTAATGTTTTTGCATGCCTTCACACTTGAGTGCCATAAATTTACAAACCTACTTCGGTTGTGTCAAGTACTTAGATTGTGTTACATATTGTCTTGTAACTAGCGACTAGCCATGATTGGGTTGCACTTTTCTCCTTAAGTTCTGTACGAATATTAGTTACCCATTCCAAGAGTATAAGATCCTAATACTTTTTCACTTCTTTCACTTCAATAGGGATTTTTGTACGATTCCCAAATCGTCCCTACTTTCCTTGCCATTAATTTCTCCAAGATTGTCTTCCCATAAGGGAACTAGTTGTGGCTTTACTTTGCTTGTTTCCCCAATTATATAATTACGGATGAACTTAGGGTTTATTGCAATTACGTGCTTTACCCCAAGAAGTTCATGTATCCTTTCTCCTTAGTTAATTCACCTACAATATTTCTAGGGTCCACTTATCAAGGATATTGTCATTCATCATTTTAGTCCTTATCTTCAGGGTTATACAACTCTAGCTTCTTTGCATTGCTACAAGGATTGTCTAACGAATGCTCTTAATAAGCAACCTAGCCTGACCACACACTTAAGGCACCTATTCATTAGGATAGGTTAATGCTTCTTTTTAATATTTGCAAGAGTACCTCTTAACTCTTCTTCATTGTTGTCTCAAATGGCGGTCGTGGTCCTAGAACCACCAAAATGTTCGCATAGCTAAAAAAAATTAACTTGAGTTGTCGCTATCTCAATTATCTTGTTTATTGCACCTTCATCTTATGTCTAACTAGCTTGCTTGACTTGCTAAGTCAAGAACATACCTCAATGGATGGTATTCTCTTAGTTACCATCAGAGGTATTTTATTGTTGAATTAACTCCTCATACTTGACTTGATTAGGGCAATAATTGCATTTGGGTTCCAATTGAATGGTAATCTTATAAGTACTAATGATCTAAATTTCATTTATTAAATACCGAGAATATTTAAAATTTTAAAATTTTGTAGCCTCCGGGGTCTTATTATGCCATAAGCATTATGACTAATTAGTTTCAAATTTCAGGGCTTTTAGTGCCCCTTGGAACCCCTTAAATCGATATCTATTGATCTGTTGATTTAGAAGATTTTTATTTTTTTTCACTTATGTTTCACTTTGTTATGTCGCAAGTTTTTTCCACCTAGGTGTTATACTTCGAAGCCATAGTTTAGTTCAAACAAGTTATGAATGTAGCCCATGTTCACCAGTGTATGAACCTAAGGCTCTGATACCAAAATGTCATGCCCAAACTTTTGGGCAAAAACACACACAACAACTTTTTTTTGAACACTTAATTACATGCAACCTATGCTTAATTAGATGTGACAACTTAACAGGTTGCTCCAAGCATAACCTTAAATTATAACTAAACGTTTTGTTTTTTAACATGAGCGATGAATAGAACAAATTTATCTAGAAGCCTTAGGTTTCTATGAAACTCCTAGACGACAAAGTTAGGATATTCCTAACATAACAAATTACGATAACTCCTATAATCAAATGAAACAAAATGAATTTATAAGGACAATAATATATTCACATCGAATGTCCCCTTTATTACAGTTGCAATTTATAATTCTTAATTGGATCATCTTCTACTAATAGGCATTAATATAATTACTTGATTCAATAATAATTATTTATCTCCTAACAAGTTTCCTCCGTCCGTGATAATACATCCTTCCTTTATAACTTGATTAAATCTTGCATCTATAAATTAATTATTAATGTGATTTTAACATAATAATATTAATTAATCGAGCAATTGAAATTTGAAGTGTCAAACGTTAAAATGTTAATTGCTTTATTTAGTATAAGATTCCATCTAGGCTAAATGAGTTCGCAAGACCAAGGTCTTGGACTTATTTTCGAATATATATAATTCCACCACGATATCCTCTTCCAAGGAAATTATAATTATCTCACCATTTAATAAATAAATAAATTCATTTAAGTAAAAAACCCTAAATTAATTTACAAGAGATATTTATTCATCTCAATTAATCTTTTTAATTATTGCAGGAATTAATTGAATTAACTCTTAGCAATTGGATTTTTAAATCCCATGATTTATTTTAACAATAATTATAATAATGCTAAAATTTGACTAAAGGGATAAATAAATTCCATAATGTGAATTTCCCTATAAAATTTTAGTTTGGAATAGCCTAAATTTAGGTGGACTAAATAATCCCTTAAAGCCACAATAACTTATAAAGTTATTATAAGTTCTTAAGAAATTTATCTCCAAATTAATTACAATTTTTAAAAAAACATCATATTTAATGTGTATATAATCAGTTATAAAATATGAATGTTCAACTAAAATAATTAGCCTAAGGTTAGTTTAATACATTCATACTATTAACTATATATATATATATATGTTTATTTATTTATTAAACATAGAACTTTACACATGGCGATACTTATTTTCTAAATAACATTAATATAACAATACCCATTTAACCTAATTAATTTATTATAAAAATACCCCTCTCAAATCTATTTATTCTTCCATCTAAATGCCTTGCCCTAACCCTATTTTTGGGTTAGGGCTTAGCCATGATATTTTTCTTGTGAGAAGTGTGTGTGTGAATTTTATTTTTTTTGATACAGGGCAGGAGAGGCGGAGGGTTTTGAAGAGGGAGGGAGCGGTGGCGCAGGGTTTCCCCGGCCGCCACTATGTGTACACACAGCGGCGGCGATGCCGGGTACTGCCCACTATGTGTCCACACAGTGGCGGGCCGCCATGGGCCGTCCACTGTGTGTTCACACAGTGGCGGGTCGCGGGCGCCACTGTGTGTCCACATAGTGGAGGCCGTGGGCCGTCTGCTGTGTGTCCACACAGTGGTGGCCATTGGCCATCTACTGTGTGTCCACACAGTGGTTTGACCCTTCACCCCCCCCCCCCATATAGTTTATTTTCTTTATTAATAAATTTATTTTTTTTATTTTTATTTTTTTTTTTTTTTTTATATATATATATATATATATATATATATATATATATATATATATATATATATATGTAATCTGTTCTGGACTTATTTTAATGTTCCCATTCGTATATTCATATTCTATTTCATGCATGATCATGTTTATATATATATATATATATATATATATATATATATATATATATATATATATATATATATATATATATATATATATATATATATATATATATATATATATATATATATATATATATATATATATATATATATATATATATATATATATATATATGAATTTATATGTGTGTGTGTGTGTGTGTGTGTGTGTGTGTGTGTGTGTGTGTGTGTGTGTATCATGTTATTAGGGTAAGAAAACTCTGTAATATTTTTTTTTGAATACATTTATGCATAAGCATGCAGACTCTTTTTTTTTTACAGCAATATATAGATCTAAAATATTTTGCTTGTTTTAACAGTGAAACAAAACAGGTTTTCTACATCATATTCTTTTGTGGATGGGTTAGTTTCTATTATGTAAAAAAAATCAGAAAATGATTAAATTACAGATTTTAACAGTATTTAAACTTTGCAAGAAAATACTTAATAAAACATATTGCATTTCTTTCCTTTTTATTTCCAAAAATCAGAAAATGAATAAATGACAGAATTTAACAACATTTAAACTTGGCAAGAAAATACTTATTAAGACATATTGCATTTCTCTTTTCCTTTCTTAAATTTGCAGAAATAAACAGAATACAGGACTCATTATGAAACATAATTAAATATATTTACAATAGTATTATAGAATTCAAAATTTAATAAAATGCACTTTTCTCATAGTATATTCAAATACAAAATCAACTTTTACATTGGATGCTCTTATTTTTCAAAAGTAAATACAATATGTAGCTTTTCATTTACATTTCTGCAACTAAAATATACCATCCCTTTTTCTAATTATTTTTTTGCAAATCATATACAAAAACCACCAACTCCTAGCTTGACTTTTTCCTTCCATTCCAAGCAACCTACAAATAAACCATAAGGCTTGACCATGGAGTGCTCACCTCCCAGCCTAGGCTAATTAGAAGCCACCCCTGAGCTTGGAGAACCAAGCCCTAGACAGGTTACAGACATGCAAACACAAAAAGCAAGGGAAAAACATATAGCAAACACTTTCCCAACCAAGGCTACACTCCATCACAAAACGTGATGAATTTACATGGGTGGTAGTGAACCAAATACCCCGAGGAGACTACAATAATGGTAGATCACAATGCCACCTCATGGCAAACAAAGATTTCATAAGTTCATTAACCCCACATTAGTTATGCCCCCCAAGGTATTCATGTTATACTTTCTCCCTTTATGACCCCCAAATGCACAAAACCAGGCCATGCAGCAAGGGTCACATATACACCCCTTGAGTTTGCTCTCATAAAGAGAGTCTCTCACTCGAGGGTTGTCAAACTTCTACCATCCGCAAGACCATCCTACTCTCCCAAGAGTAGAAGGCCTTGGTTACTCCCAAGAAACAGAAAATGCATACAAGAAAATAAAAGACAGATCGCATAATAATAATTTTCACAAAAGAAAATACAAGAGAATCACTTTCACATACAACCAAACTTTCCAACATACACATGCAACGTAAAAAAAAAGCAAAGAGATGAACCAACCTTCAATCTGCCCAAAGGTATGCTAGAACTAGTTTGAGGATGAGCAGCCTAAATCCACAATCCTCCCTTCTACACTTAGCCAAATTTTGAATCCAAAAACCAACTTTTCAAAATGCATAGTCTCCAAAAATGGAGAGTGGGTGATTACCCACAAAATCTCTCATTCTTGCCTAAGAAGACCTCAGTGAGAGTTCTCACAAGTTTCTAAAACTGAAAAAGGAAAAAGTAAGAAAAAGATCAAAAAAGATCTCTCATGAAAAGGGAAGGTTATCTAACCTAGATGGCACCTTCTAATTTTGAATTTTCGCACATCTTAGAAAACCCACTTTTTGGGGTGACTAAACACTCACATGGGAGTAGACACATGCCTAAAAATACTCCTAACCCATAGGTATACCTTATTGGCTTTAGGAAACACCTTTAAACTACCCCTAGGAGTCCATTTGACCCCTTATAAACCCATCTGAAGTTAACTTTCAGGTCAAACCTAAGTTGACCACTCCAAGGACTCTCTACCCAAGGAAATTTTAGAACCACATTCAAATGTTTGAAAAAGCTATAGTTGAACAACTCCCTCCAAGAGGCAAGTCAAAAATCAAGACATAAATCAACACATGTGTCAAGTGACACAATAAAATACATTACAAAATTACACATGAAATTTGTCTCTTGTTGGATTTACACAAATTAATAAATTTAATTTAACACACATGCAACATTTACTTTCACAAATAAAATACGATACATACGGGGCATTGTCTCTCCAAATAGACAACCCCTAGCTTTATGAACGTACATAGGTCTAGGTTTGGTTCTCCATAATGTTTCCATGGTCACATGGATAATTTTCCTGTGCATCTCAATAACACATTAGTAATTCCAAATAACCTCATATAATATTAAACACATGAATAAGAATACACATCAAACACTCTGCATACAATTTACATTTAAACAAATCGATATATCTTATATCCAAATAAATCCACATAAGCAATTATCATAATCCTCATAATTTTGATCCATACATAAGACATGCATCCTATTTCTATCATCATAGTAAAGTCCTGCAAATCCAATAATGACATACATCATCTCAAAGTTATCCTATTCTAGAATCATATAAAGTTATGTATCCATAACACATCAAAATGTACACCTCAAGGTGAAATGATTCTGTAACCTGGTTCAATTCCTTTTCTCACCAATCTATCTGTCTAACATAGCCCATCCTATTGAATTATAGCATTTATTAGTAAGTTCAACCATGGTCAACTAAGTTAATCGGAGCTTGATCGGGGAGGGGCTCTATAGTTATGGTGTTCATTTATGTGGATGGTTTATTTTCTTCTTTCTATATGTTTTTTTGCTTCTTTCTATATGTTTATTTGCTTACCGGTATATATATATATATGCATGGTCTAGAAAGTTAAAAACTTTTCATTCTAGCAGAACACTAATTCACCCCCCCTCTCAGTGTTCTTAGATCCTAACAATTGGTATCAGAGCCTGGTGCCTCAAAAGAAGTTTAACAGCTTGAGGAAGATCCTGAAACCAGAATCTTTGAACATGTCTATAGAGAAGCAACTTGAGATGTCTCTTGAGGATTATGATGCCGAAAGGATGAAGAACTTGAAATTGCAAGAGGAATTGAATTTTGCAAATGAATTCATTCTTATCCTGCAAGAAAGGTTATCATCTGCAAAAGCCAAGAGAAAAGAACTTCTGCAACAACCAGATGATGAGGAGAAGAATGATCTTAAGGAACAATGTCAGAAACTAAGTCAAGCAAACATGCTAATGAAAAATGAAATGCAAGATCTGACCATGAGGTTATCAAAAGATATTAAGGACAGGAAGAAGAAGGTAGATAATCTTTTTATATCTATGAAGAACAAGTTTTATGAATGTGGAAGATTGACTCATGAGAATAATCTGTTGAGAACTGATCTGACACACTCCTGGAATAATGAACAATAACTTTAAAGGTAAATAATTACTCTGAGAGATGATCTAACTACTGCAAGTGAGTATAAAGAAAAGTTTAGGATCATTACTGCATAGTTGGATGACTTATTGAAAAGACAAAGATAGATTGATGATTCTAGAGGACTTGGATTTGTACAAGGTGAAAGCTTCGGTACTGCTAATGAAGATCAGATAACCTGTATGTAGAACTCATCAGAATAGAGGAAACCGATAAGGCAATCTAATGCTTATAAATTCAATGGTAGATGTTTTGTTTGCAATAAATCTGGGAATATGGCTAAACAATGTAGAAATAAGGCAAATCAAAACTACAATTTTGTTCCCGGTCAATGCACAAACTACAAGAAATATGGTCATAGATCAGAAGATTACAAAATGAATGTTAAATGTCATGCATGTGGAAAGTTTGGACATTTTTCTAATCATTGTAGGTCAAGAAATAATACCAGATATGTCAAAGCAATTCAGAAGAACAATGTTACATGCTATGCATGCAAAAAAGTAGGTCATATTGCTAAGTATTGTAGAAGTAAGACTCAACCGACTAATAATGATAAAGATAATGAGAAAGGAAAGAAAAGGGTAGATGAAATACAAGAAGACCACACTAAGAGATGGGTTAGAAAATCTGAAGAATCAAGTGGAGATGGATCTATACCGACAATTCCACCGGTAGAACATGGTATTCCTCCACTGGTAGGAAATTCCACTGGTAACTAAGGCATAAGCCTTAGGGGTTGGAAAAGTCACTACTAAATTTTGCATATTACCTCGGAAGAGATCTAAGGAGATCTGGAAAGAGATCTGGAGAATTGTGTTCATCATCGATGAAGGTTACCCTGGCATATAACTATGAAACCAACATCCGTAGGGTTGTTGGTGAAGCATTAATTACAAAAAATTGGGGTTTTATTTGCTGATAAAAGAGGGTGAATTAATTTTCAGTCACTGAACATTCAAGCAATCAGAGAAAAGTAAAGGCAAATTAAGAGCGAGCAAAGCATTGAGAAAGGATTTTGGGAAATTATCTGAAGCACTCAATCTTCCACTGGCATTCACTTTCAAGTACTTTTCGAAATGGCATATGAATCTTCAGCTCCTACTTTTATTGCAAATACCACAATCATCGAAGTCAAGGATAGGTTAAGGCCAGTCTTTAAGGAGGTTCCCGAAATTGCCTAAAAGGAAGACTCTGTGGAAGCATTTTCTAGGGTTCCTGACGGCATAATGTATGTTGAAGATGTGAGGGCATACATTCACTGCACTCTTAAGGATTTGGGCACCAAAGACATCAAAAGCATGTATCAATCAGTGATGCTGGGAGACTCTGGAACCATTGAACCAGAATTTAATTTAATTGAGGATCTAGGGTTAACCAGTATTCTTTATTTACTGAAATTCAAGGATGAGGTTATCAGATACATTCTAAGTAGGGATCACAATGAATTCATTTCATTAGATAGACCCTACATGATCATGAAGGAATCTATTCAATCTATCACTGGCTTACCCAGGGTTGGACAAGAACCTGATAAGAAAATTTCCAACAAGGAGGTCCAGAAACTCTTTGGTTCTACACTTGATAACAAATCAATGAGGATAAGAACAATCACCGACATAGATATAAATTTTGTAAGCATGATCATAGGATACAAGGTAACTCAATCCAACCAATTGAATTATGTTGCAAGTTCATGCATTCATGTTGCATATCAAATGCTAAGGAATAATGTGAAGTATGATTTATGTGAATGGATGAGGAGTGAGTTGATGCTAAACCTTAGTAAGATCAAAGGAACCAAGAAAGGCACTTTCAGATATGGAAACTTGATTGTTTGTTTAATGGTTTACTTCCTAAATGAACTACCCAGTTTAGGAAAGAAAAATCGGGCTCGTGACATACCGGTAGGTATGCAAATCAAGATATCTATCACCAGTCTTGGTACTAGTAGAGATGAGAAACTTTGGGGATATTTTAAGACATTTCAAGAAAACATGAGGCAAAGGGAAATAATTTCAAAGAACATTGTGGAGAATTATTCCATTGATATATGTTTCATGGTGAAAACTGATGAAACTCTCATGGAAGTAGTTGAACCCAAGAAAATCTGGATTACTAAGCTTGGATATGAAGTAGATGACAACATTTTTGAACTCTATGCAAAGACATTGTTAGATGCCTCATTAGTTGATAAAACATAACATTTTGGTAGAGCAGGAGAGAAGGATCTTGAAGTAAAAACAAGTTTGAACAAGAAAAGAAGAGAGAAAAAAATAGAGAAGATGTCTGCATATGTGCAAGATGTAATCCACAAGATAGACACTTAGCTGGGCTCTAAATCTAAACAAGAAACCAAACTAAAAGAGGTTGGTATTATAGAAGTGAAGAAGCCACAAGTTCACATTTCCCCTATCACTTCTGACTCTGAGGATCATGAACCTCTGGCTTTCAGAAGGGTACAAAGGAAGAATGTGGTCAAACCACTGGTAGAGCAATATAAGGCAAAATCAAGAAGGAGACTTGTCAGAAAGGTAGCTCAGCCTACTGCACCTCTGCCACCGGTAAGGAAGCCTATATAGAAGAGGAAACCAGTCACACCGACAACCACAAGAAAAAAGTAGAAGTGTGATGATACTGAAATTGGTAAGACAACAATGACCTGTGCTGAAATTATTGATGAAATTACAAAGGATGGAATATTGAAGAAAATATCAAAATACTATGAAGATTATGAAGAGAATGAGCAAAATGAATTAGAAGAATCTATTTTATTGTATATAGACATCTATAAGAAAGCCTTAGTTGAAATTTTGAATTAAATACCTTTATCCCTGTACAACAAACTTGAGGTTAGAAGACTTGACACTGTCAAGAGGGATAGGGAAATCAAGGAAGTTACACTTTTGGAATTATGTGGTACTGTAAATAATGAAGAAATGAAAAGATGTATAGACACTACAAATAGGACAATTTTAGTAGTAAAAACCGGTAGATAAGCCTTATGATGGGGAGAGTAAATGAGGTGGTAAATGAGACAAGTAAGGGATTGACCAAATTCTTTCAGAAAAACGCAGACTTTCTCACATCTCAAGAAGAATTTGCAAGGGAAACATCCTCCACCATTCCTGACAAATCAAAAGGGAAGGGTATTTTGGGAAGTTCAACTCCAATTTTGGCACAACCATAACCGACAGTAACTATAGATACACAACCACAACTGGCAGTTAAAGAAAGTGTACAATATGTACCGACACTGACTAATTTTGAGCAAGGGAATGTACAAGACATTGGAAACACTATGGATGATACTCCACCGGCAATAACCACTACTACACCAAGTGGCGAAGCCATTGGTGCAAAAGAGGTTGAGATGGAAAAGGTAAAATTAATTGAGTCCATACTGGCAGGTAAAATTGATTCCCCGATAAGAGTTTTGGCAATTGACAATTCTCAGGTTGAGAAGAAATCAATCTCTGAGTTGATTCCAACAGAATTAATGATGATGGCCACTCAGAAATTACTGAAGGAAGGGACTATAGATAGAGGATTAATTGATCAATCGGTCTCTATATTGCACAGACTAATGCCTGATTGTTAGTTTGAGGATGGAGCAAGCCCTTCCAGTAAGCTCAAGACTTTAATAGAGCACATATCCAATAATTTTCAATCTCTAAGATAGATTGTAGACCGACAGGCCTTGGATAGTTTCTCAATAGCAAAAAGAGAAGCCTTTGATCAGCTCATAGAAACAGGGAAGAAGAAAATATAAGACAAACTTATCCCTATTGAGGTTTGTTTAAAACAATGTACTAATATCTATAGAGTATGTTGTAATATGGGAAGTCTTATAGCTAATGTAGATAGGAGATTGAAGGAGTTATATGATAAAATGGCTAATATTGCTAATTCTTTTGATGGATTGACTACACTAACAACATCTGTTGATGGAAAAATTTTGTCCCTAGAGAACCAAGTGTTTACTTTTGAGAAGGAGAAAGATAAAATCAGAAGGAGGGCAAGAAATCTAAGAGGATTGGTAAGCCCTAGACTTGATTCATTGGGTGTTCACAAGAAAGAATGCATGGATATGTTAGCAAAACCCACACCAGTAGATATCCAAGAGAAGTAAACACTTGCCCACTTACTAAGTGGACTTGCATCTATATCTAATTCTTTCAAATTAGGCTGGGATACATATCTTCAGTTGCTACAAAAAGAATACCCGGAAATCCTGAAGATGACTAAGCTCTAGTGACATTAACAATATTCTTTCAATTCTTTCACCGGTCTTTGGCAATAATGTCAAAGGGGGAGTATGTATATATGTGAAAAATATCAAGGAAAGTGTTATTAGATGGAGTATATGGAGTGTATTGCTTAGGGGGAGCACACCGACAGGGAATCCATTTTTCACATGAGTGTTGTCATCAATGCCAAAGGGGGGTATTGTTGGCAATTGATACTCATCGGATTCATTTTATTGTCATTTATGGCAACAAGATCTGATGGAAGTCACAAACTAGCACTAGGAGGCATATACTGACAGATACTGACATTAGAAGCATTCAGGGCTACACCGACACCGGCACCGACAACGACATCAATACTTCTTTAGAAGCTGACATCAAAGGAGAATTTACTTAATAAATCTTTTTGTAAATATTTTCAAAGATGACATTGAATATATTTTTGTAAATTTATTGTAAGCCGACATAAGGCATATCATGTGTAATAGGTATATCAGTCAGTTCGCTAGGTCAATTTATAGATGAGACATATGATAGAGAGATATAGGACATGTGTGGATATAGCAGAACTGTATGATGCAAAATATATGTATAGAGATAATTTTGTATTCGAATATTATATCACGCAATGATCTGTAGATAGCTTGGAAAGAATTCCTAGAGGAGAAGTAATACCGGTAGTAGTTCAAGTTTATGAACTGGTACAAAGCAGAACCAGAAGCGGAACTCTATTTGGCATAGCAAATGCATTCCTGAGTTCATTTTTAGTAATTTACTTTGGTAGAAAGCTTGTAGTCAATGAGGCTCTTTAGTGATGAGAAGTATGCTCTAGGTAGTGTGCCTTCCTGCAAGTGTAGACCCCTGTTATATGTAATATCCATTCATATGGCCAGTGAACTGATATTATGGGTCACAAATCCCACCGTGGTTTTTCCTCATTGAGTTTTTCCACTTATAAATTCTATGTGTCATGGCATTCATTTATGTGGATGGTTTATTTTCTTCTTGCTATATGTTTATTTGCTTACCGATATATATATGCATGGTCTAGAAAGTTAAAAATTGTTCATTCCGATAGAACACTGATTCACCTCCTCTCTCAGTGTTCTTAGATCCCAACACATTTTAGTGCATTATTCATTCTTATTTTGTGTGTTGCATTATTCATTTTTATTTTGTACAGTGTGTACATCATTTAGTTTGCATTACAAATTTTGTTTCATTACCCATCATAGTGTACATATTTATTATAGATTAATCCATGTAATCAAATTATGCATTTTCAAATTTTAGTCCATTACAAGTCAAGAGAAACTATGCATCATATATTATAAATCCTTCTTTCTCCAAAATCATCAAAAAATTCAAAAAATAATACATGCAAAAAAAAATTTACAATATAAAATCCAAATATATATATATACCCATATAGCTCATATAAGATGAGATAATCATCCTGCATCCATCAAGGTGTCAATAACATATCATAAGCACATGCATATAATAACAATCCATCTTCCATCATAAATAAGTTAGCACAACACATGCATAATCATCATTAATATATCACAACATAAAATAATAAACAATATCCACCATAATGTCCATAATAAAGTACATGCATGCATAAATGCGACCAAAAATCACATATCATATCTATCTCAAAAATGAATATGACAATCATGGTACAATGGCTGGGCCAAAGGGTCAAAATAATATACAATGTCACATAGAGCTAGATTTCCTCCTATCTCTCCAGCCCCCTCCTCATCCCCTCCTCCTCCTATGGATTGTCCTTCATCCCTTGTCCTTGGTGGCCTCATACCTACTAACCCCTGTGTCTGTTGACTCTAACTCAGGTGCTGACTATATGTCCTATGCAATCACACACTCTCTATGTATGATGTTGCCCTCTAATTAGCTAGGATGAATCCAAGGTATAATCCCCTATAGTATGTAGCCTCCTGACCTGCTCTCTCTACCCTCTCCCACTGTTGCATCATATATATGTACGTCTAACTCATCCCTGCAAGGAATAGCATCTATCGTGATGTATCCCTCTCTCCACGTAGGCAAGTCACATCTTCCTATGCTCTCTGCACTCTATACCAAAGACTCTCTAACTCCTCATCCTAATGCTAAAGTGTACTCTATAGTTCTCCAATTGCTATCCCCATCCTTGCCTCCTCCAACATTCTCTTTGTATCCTCCCCCTCCATCTGCAAGTCCTCCACCTCTATTTGAGCCACCTAAAGGCTCTTTGTCAAATTATCCACCTTTCTCTACAACCTCCCCACCTCAGCCTGTAGGTTATCCACCCTTGCTCTCTCCACCTACATCTCCTCCTTGAGGGTTTGCACCCTTACCCTAGCTGTGTCGCTCTCCTATATAAACTTGTCATCAACTTGAATCCTGACATCTTGTACCTATACATCGGGGATGTCCATAGGCACTGCCTCATCACCTCCCCCCTCTCCATGTCCTGCCACCTAGCCTATGGTTGCAGTTGGTACCTATGCCTGTACTAGCATAGCCACCTGTGGTCCCCTCCCCCATGTTCCTCCCCTCCTCGCCACTCCTCTCCTCTGCCTCTAGGCACCTCCGCCTCCTCCCACTATGACCCTATCCATAGGATCATCCTCCTCTCCTCCAACTATCTTATCCACTGTTGGTTGAAGCTTGTCATCGTCTAGTACCACTGGAATAGTCAATCACACTAGCAAATGGGCCTCCCACCAACACTTGTAGCCTCCTATCATACTAGGATCCTCCCCCGCCCCCCTCTTCTCATTCCAAACCATGTAGTTTATTATTTGAAAACTCCCCCTAGCCTCTAAAGGGCTCACAATATGCCCCCATACCCCTGTCTCTCATGTTAGTCGTGGGTACAATGGCACCTCGCCCACTATGTCCTGAACCTATCCAAACTGTCATGCCACCCTGTATGGCACACAATACTCCATGACATATAGTGAGCTCCCAAAAAGCCACATCTCTACCCTTGCCCAATGTAACTACTAGTCCCCTCTCCATCACTCACTGTCCAAAAATGGTCGCCATGTAAACTGCATGAGTTAATAAAAAATGAGTCTCTAGAACCATATAGCTCCCATCATGGTATAACAATCCCCTATATCGGTCTATATAAGGTCATTGTGGTCGTCTGTCTTGTACTCCAACTAGCCGAGTCACTGCAATGTTCTCCCACACCCATATATGAAGCAAGATCACCCCTGTCAATACACTCATATATTCTCAATATACAACTAGATGAATATCATGATACAACTGTGCAAGCATCACTTCTCCCCATGCATACTCTGCACAATCATGTACCATATAGTACACACATAGAATCCACCCAATCAGAAACCCGTGTCCTCCCAAGTCGGGCATCACTTATCCACTAAGGAACCTATAGATCACAAGAACTAGTTGTGGAATGTGCAAAATCTCCATCGCCCTCCCCAAGTGCATCTATGTCCTTTCCATCATTGGCAGCGCATCCCACTCACAAACCTCCCACAAATAAAAATATGTTGCATCCAGTCTATACTCAGTAATGACGTTGTGAATGGGGATCTTCAAGATCCTCCACACATCCAACGCTGTGATAGTGGCCTCCCCTGTGGGAAGATGGAAGGTACAAGTCCTACTATCCCATAGCCCCACCAACACAGTCATCATGGTTGTGTGTGCCCTAATCCTTGGCCATCGGCTGACGAAATCCAATCCCACTGCACTCAGTATCTCTAGCTCGTTTGCCACCAATCGCCTATATATCCTCATAGTCACTGGCCAGTGTTTCCTCAATCCCAGTGGTCCTAAGTCCACCTAAACTCATATAAACCACTCCATTAACTCCTTTCATCCTTTCTAAGCCTACCCTATCCTATGCCTGGGGAATCCTTATTGCCCTCTCAGCCAACTTCTCCACTTCTACCCCTCTACTTCTTCATTTTCTACCCTTTTTGGTGCTCATACTGACTTACTCAGTGCACACGCCAAAACCGTGGTGCTTGCGCTATGCCATAGTTGGATGCACCAAAGGCTCCCCGTCCAAACCTAGACTTAGACCCTACCCTTGACCAGTGCAGGTGCTAGAGCTATTCGCCAATGCTCTCACTAACATAGGGGCGCACATGCTGAAATGATGATCAATGTGTCCGCCCCGCTAAACTTTTAGCCTAATTTTAATCCTAAAATTTTACCCTAAATTACCAAATCACAAAGTGGGCCCCAAGTACATACCGTTGGAGCATAGTCGGTTGGTCTCTCATGCCGACATACCCTCTTTGCATGATGCTTTTGTGTGGGAATGAAATCCATCTCTCCTTTTTCTCTCTAGGCTCTCTTCTCCTCCAATAGCTATGTGTGACAATGATCCTTCATTGGGCTCTGTGTGGCTTATATGGGCCCCCTCCCAGGCTTGATGCTTTGTCTCTCCCCTTCTTCTATTTTTTCTCACATTTCATCAACCAGTTCTTCTTTTCTTTCTTGTCCATTTATCATTCTCTATCTTTTTTCTTCTTTTCTAGAATTTTCCAAAAACAAAATTCCTGAAAAAATTCTCGAGGGGGCATATACCACTCACACTTTACATTGGGGCCTCCTCTTTCTTCTATATTTTACCCACCCCCAATTTTTGCCACTGCGTAAAAGAGGGGCAAAATGTAGACACTTAAATTAATTATTTTTAATTAATTTTACCCTCCTACATAATTAATTTATTTAATTGTGTTAGCCTTTATTCTTCTCAATATTAATTGAATTTAATTTAATTGATATTGTCACTATAGTCCATATAATTGATTTATTTTATAAATCAATTTCCTTTCTTATTCTAAAGTCCTCAAAAATTAATTCTTCTTAATCTCCCCAAATTAATTAATTAATCCATGTGAGCCCTACAAATCACTTTTTTTTAATCTATCATTAGCCTAATTAATTCTTCTAGAAACCCTCATAACCCTACTTAGCATTATTCTTCAATTTTTAATTACTCCCTCATTCTCTCTCCTAGTCAAATCCTCCTACAAATCCCACTTGCTCCTAATCCCTACCTAATTCTTCTAAATAACCCCCTAATCACTTGTTAGTGGCCAATCCCTATGATTAGGCACAAAAGTCAACCATAGCCATTTATGGCTAAATCCTCTTGTCCCCCTCCTCACCTTCCACTTAATTGCTTCCTTTTTGGGTAAATGTGAGATTTTCAAAATCTCACATTCTACCATGCTTCTCACCTTCCCAAGGAATTTTAAAACTCCTTTTCCCTTTTCCAATCCCCATGCACACAATATCTTGGAATTTTTAATTCCATGTGCACCCCCCAAGGAATTTTTAATTCCTTTTATCCTTCCTAGGTGCATTGGGAACTCTTCCCCATGTACCTTGAGGAGGGTGGAGATAAGAAATTCCTTTATGGGAAATCTCTTGATCTCCACCCCCTTGTCATTGTCCCTTGATCCATGTGATCTCTTCCTCTCAATCCTAGCCCTCCACTGCTTTTCAATCTTGACCATCCATTTTCCTCCATCCAATTCTATAAATTGGTGTCTCCATCCCCTCATTCAACATCTCCAATTCTAGTAAGTTTATGCTGCCACTTTTGAGTTCAACAATCCATCCAAGAGCCTACACTATAGTCAAATCCCTCACATATCCATACTTAGCCACTTGCATCCCACTTGAGCATCCATCATACATTCATCCATCCAATCATTAATTCATTTGTTGTGCACATTGGAGAGCCATCCACATCAATCCATTGAGCTAATCAAATCAGGTTACAGAAGGGGCACTACTTCAATCTCATCAAAAGCTCAATTCAAGGAAGAAGGTGAAATCTAGGGAAGGTATAATGGTTATTTATGCTTTTTGGTGTTTATGTCTTATATTTTGATCTCTCTAACCATTTCACATTCCTCACATTTTTCCCCATCTTCAAATGTTTTTCAGTACATTCATGTTAATATAGAAGAACATGATCATGAGAAGATTATATCTTTCAAGAAAAAATATTTGGTTGATAATTCATAGAGGTTGAAGAGTGAATTTGGCAATCTAGGGTAGAAGGGTTTAGACACTTGGAATTGTTTTCTGGTGATTGATGATGAAGAATTTATAAGAATTGTTATTTCCAAAATTCATGGTGAATTTATTTGGCTTGATAGACCATATTTGATTTCGAAGCAGGTGCTACAAATGGTGATTGGGTTGTGCATGACCAAAGAAATACCTTTGTTGAAATCTATAAAGAATGTTGAGTTGAATTGATTGATTGGGTAATTTTAGATGGAAAGCATTAAAAATTGATACTATCATGGATGTGGACATTAGGTATGTGACAATGGAGATATCTTACAAAGTCTATTATAGGAACAAAGAAGGTTTATATGTGTCCACCAGTGTGGATGTGGCTTATAGGATGGTTAAGGAGAATGTAGAATATGAGTTGTACGATATTCTATGGTGACATTTTTTAGACAACATCAAAATATCAAAAAGTGAGATGTTTCCATTTTGGTATGGTTTTTTAATTGTTTGTTTAGTTTTCTATTTTGTGAATGCTCTACTTGGTGCTGAAAATGTTGCTTGGAGAAATGACATGACTATTGGGTCACAAATTAAAGCTTACTTAGATGGATTGGATGATAGTTTGAAAAAGTGTAAGAATTTATTTGAGAAGCTCAAAAATGATTTTATTTTGAGGAATCAGATTCCTCCTAACGTTGTAGATTGGTATGGGAATAACATTGTATTCTAGTTGATAGAGATAATTGCTTTTTGGAAGTTGTGGTTCTGAGAGTTTCTTGGGTGACTCCATTACCCTATGAGGTATTTGAACAAGAATGTACGATTTTAGTAAAAACTATTGAAAATGCCAATGGATCCTAATGCGGAAAGATTTGGAACAAAAGAAGAGATTCTAGGAAGGTCTGGAATGATGAAACCTTAAAAAAGAGCAAATAAATCAAGGAAATTATCTGCAGAGGTTTCTGCCTCTAGTTCTAAAACTCAAAAGAGTCGAAAGATGGTTTTGAAAGGATATTGAACCAATAAAAATTAATAGTGATGATGAAGGAGAGGAGAATAAGGTAGAATAGAATTTTTCTCAGTGTGAGGAAGTAGAAAAGGAGAAAAAAGGTTTTGTTGAGGTAACTGATGATGATGAACTTACTAAAGAGGTGTTTGAAATGGTTAGGAATCATGGTGGAGTGTAGAGAATTGGTGATTCATATCACAATCATGTTTCTTATGAGCAAGATGTCATCGAAAAGGCATTTGTGAAGTATTTGGCTCAGAATAATTTGTTTTCTACTGATATTGTTGGTATTCTTTTAGAGGAGCGTGTGGAGATATTTGTAGAGAGAATAGATGAAAGAGATGACAATGGTTCTAAGGAAGGATTTATTGAAACAAATTTGTAAGAAAAGATGATAGAAAAATGTAAAAGTGCACATCAGGTGCTAATCCTTAATTTAATGAATTTTTAGGAAATCAATGGAGTTTGCTAAAATGTTGTATAAATTCCATTTAAGGTGGCATGCTGCCACAAAAAAGTTCAAGGATGAAATTGATCGAATTGAGTCTTAGTTAGTGGAAATGGCCAAGAATTAAAAAAAATCTATGAAAATGCTTATGGATAAGAAAGAGATAAGGCTTGGGAATTGCATGATCAGTTATCTCTGAGAAGAAGTCAAAGAGATGATTGCATGAATATGTTTGGAGAGTTGTGAGATGAAATAGAATTAAAACTTCCTTATTACTTAAGATTGTGTTAGATAGTTCAAATAACTGGAAGACAACTGAGAGGGGGGGTGGTGAATCAGTTGTCACCAGATTACCGGAACCTTAAGAAATTAAAAATTTAATACTGGAACCCAAAAGATCAATACCAGAATACATAAACCAATTACCAAAATAGCAGATAAACCAATTAAACATAAAAAATAATCAGAGAATAAATACCACCCACATGACACCAAGATTTATACGTGGAAAACCCGGTAAAGGGAAAAACCATGGTGGGAAGCCTACCCACAGTCAGATAATACTTATGTAGCAAGGATGCGAATTAAAATTAAGGGGCATACACTTGTAGGAAGGCCAACAGCCTAGAGAACACTTCTCATCACAAAAGGAGTCTCACTGACTACATAGAAATCTAGACTACAATCCGGAGAAATGAGTGAACTACAAAGATAGCATCTCCTATCACTAGTACATTTGGAGAAATTTTTCGATGACTAGTCATTGGAATTCAGACAACTAAATGTCAGAATTTAGACGTATTTGTTTGTTGCTATTTTTTCATCAATGATTCTGATGACGAGATTCATGTCAAAATTCAAACAACACCATGTCAGAAATTTCTATGCACCTGCGGTATGTTTTTTTAATGAGGAGATATCAAAATTCTGACCTTGTTGCATCCTTTATCACCGTAACCTCTGTTAGTGACCCTTTATATATTGTCATAACCTTTTTTGATGCATTTTTGCATTGGTAGTGTCCATTAGGATGTCTTACCGATAGCCTCATCGGCTATCGGCAAGACAAGATTTCTCCATTTCCACTAGCTATAACCTTTGTCGATGACCCTTTAACATCGTAACCTTTGCTGATGCATTTGACTTTTTCCAGTTTCCATCAGGATAAGGCTTACTGATAGCCTCATTAGCTATTGGCAAGAAAAAATTTCTCCATTGTCGCTAGTGTGTGTTCTGTTGATGGACCATCTTCAAGGAGATGTTGGTATTTCGATGATAAAGACGATGAAGGAGGTTGCATCCTGCAACATTTTTGTCGTCGTAGGTATGGAAACATCATCGGTTGTCTTTTGGTGTTCATTGAAATTCCGACCTTCCCCAACATTTAAAAAAAAATTCGCAACTGCTTTTATCCACACCGATGACCCTTTATCATCGTAACCTTTGTCGATGCATTTTACTTTTTGTCAGTGTCCATCAAGATAAGTCATACCGATAGCCTCATCGGCTATTGACAAGACAAGATTCATCCATTGCCGCTAGTGTGTGTTCTTCCAATGGACTTAAATGGTGTATGCTATCCCGATCACATGATTCTACTTGTCGGTGTTACCATCAGGTTGACTTTTGCCAATTACAAAGGATTAATATCAGCAACATTAATATCAGCGAGCTTACAAAGGATTAAGCACAGTAGGTCCTTCATTATCAGGAAGATAAAGATGAAATAGCTACAATAATGCATGAGAATAATTATCATAAGGAATCATAATAGTAAATGCCAAAAATGTCTTGCAGCTAGTACATAAAGCATTCATAAATAGTCATATAGATAGTCATATTCTCGTTTAAAAATACTATCAACGGAGGATATTATAAAGATAGAGACCTAGAACTCAATATTCAATCATGGATAACAATGTAGGGTTAGGTATAGTCCTAGACCTTGTTTAAAGGGCAACATGTGATAGTGCATGTGCCTAAGGAAAACTCTACAAAATAGTGAGCTGCAAAACTATCAAGAATAGTATTTCAGTCTTACGCATACACAGCTCAAGGAGATAATAATTAACAAAGAAAGCACTTACAAAGATGTATCTAGTCATAAAAGATAATCATCTGAGTTGGAGACATGAGAATATTGTAAAATACAAATTAGATAGTGCCATCATAAGGTATACACTCTATTTCAAGGCCTCGAACTTATGGGCAATACAAGGAGATTCCGTCAATGCCAATTGTAGCTCATAAAAGCCTTGTCGCAAAGAAAATCAAAGACAAAGTACAATCATAAAGAGATAAGAATATCAAGTCTATCAAAGAAAAAAAAGAACTCAAAGGCATTCAAAGATGTAATAGTCATAAGGCATGAACAGAGGCTCAGTACAATGGTGATACAATGTTGCAAACTAGTAATCAAGAGGGAAGAATAAGGATTGTGATAGAAATCAGGTTCCAAATATAGAGGCACATGACAATAAGTTTGATATTAGACAATGCAACATGGAGATATGATTATCTTCTATGAGAAATGAAAATGTAGTCATGATAGTATTTTTTAGTAGATTGGACTACCATAAACATGCACATGGAAATGACTAAAGGGTGGGAGTTTCAGTTAAGTGAACTTCAAGTTAGAATGTAAGTTCTTAGTATCATTCATCAATTTAGGGATTAGTTTTTAGAGAAAATTTGGATTTCTAGGTTCATCATCAATTTGAGGCCTGAAAAGGTGGAGTTTTGAGGTCATTCCATGTATTGGATCAAAGATGTAAGGCCATTGTGCCATTGTTTGTCATGTAGAGGCCAACTAGGTCCTGAATAGGTCAACACTGGTCAACACCTCTAGAGGTGGCCAAAAGTAATTAAATTGATGTAATTCATGGTTTTATTTCATATTAAGCATGTTTGAGGAGTCCTAGGTTGATAGGAGATCATTTGTTTGAAAATTGCAAAAGTTGTCAAAATTGCTCAAAAGTTGAAAATGAGCAACTTTGCAATTTTGGTGCAAAAAGTAGCATTTTGTTTCCCAAACAACCAAATAATTATAAATTTGGTTAAAATAGTTGGTGAGGGGCTATAATGACTATATAAATCCTCTTTGGGTTGAAGGTGTACGTTGGTTTGTCTCTAATTGTTGCCCCAAACTACTGCTCAGTCTAATCCACAAAATGTTAATCTATTATTTCTAATATACTATTATTATTTCTAGTATACTATTATTATTTTTAATATACTATTATTATTATTATTTATAATATATGAATGTGTATTCAATATCAGCCCATGCGGAAGGATAGTGCACATAGTCTGGTAGATGTGAGGAATGATGTTTCATGTGTTAATGCATTTAAAGCCTTGGGATTTTTTGCGGTTGTCACTTTTTTTTCTTGCTCAAAGCTGCAAGTGTAGGGTGGTTTTGTTCAATGCATAATGGAAGCAAATTTCACATTCTTGGCTGACAAGAAATTGGTGCATTTAAAGCCTATAATTTTGATGACTGATGTTAATGCATTTAAAGCTTTGGGTTTTTTTGCGGCCGTCACTTTTGTTTTCTTGCTCAAAGCTGCAAGTGTAGGGTGGTTTTGGTCAGTGCATAATGGAAGAAAAATTTACAAGATAACAAATAGGAGGATGAAAGGTCTTTTCCTTTTCAAAGACCATCATTTGTATGAAGCAGTTAAAATGCTACTTGGGGAAGATTTTGTCCATGTGAGTCATTGATATCAGACTAACATGGAAGTCTACTCTTTGATTTCTACTTGGGGGTTGCATTTTGAGGAAGAGGTGGAGAAGGTAAAGAGGGCTCTAAGAAGTTTGATTTATTGAGACTACCTATTGAATTTGGATAATATCTATGAATGAACAATTTTGGGTGTGGGAATTAGGACCTTTTCAGGCCGGGATGTACCAAGTGTGCCATTACCTTTTATCCGATGGTAGGAGGATGGCTTGAAGGCTCATTGTAGGGACCTGTCTTGTCATGGGTGGGAAGCATTCAAAACCTTTGCTAATTTGATGAGGACGAAGGAGATTCTGTGGGCTTTGCATGAGGTGGCCAGAGTGGAGGTGGGTCGGGAGCTACAACCAAGGCAGAGGATTGCACAAGCAATGACATCCTTCTCTGACTTCAATAATGATCCAATGTACAAGCCACTTATGGGTTAATTTTTGTGCTTAGTTTGTATTGTAGTTTTTTTGGTCTAGCTCCTACTTTGATAAAATGTTGTTTCATGTCTTTGGTGTCTGGGACTTAGTCCCCAACTCTGTAAATTTGAGCTGGTGTCATGGACACTAATTTTGTATTGTTGGGTGTGTGGATATGGGGTTTTTTTACATGCCATGGGGGTTTCTGCATCTGGTCTGAATAAGCGGTTTTGTAGAGGTGTTTTTTGGGTGGTAGGGTTGACTAGTGGTTTTATGAAACCACTTTTCTTCGGTTCAAATGTACTTGTTTTCTTATTAAATAATATAAATAACAATTATTGATAATAAAAAAACATATGGTATACCAGAAAAATTACTTCTCCTACAATAGAAAGCTAATTAATAACAATATTGTAACAAATATGAGCTCAAAGATTTTAAACTTTGTCAAGATGGCAAGTTTGTTGAAAAGGCAGAAGGATGGGATATCTTCATTGTGTGAGGATGAAATGTTGTTGTGCTTCAAGATCAAAAAGAGTAGTACAATTTTTTTTGATGCAACTTAAACTTTTTGGATGATGTTTGTAGCTCTATTATTATGACTAAATCCCTACGTGTAGTCGATAAATTATGGTTAGGCTTTTGAAGGTTTAACAATTGGTTTTAAGGACTGATTTGTGGAATGTTTTGAATGTAATTTCTAAATGTGGGGAAAAATCACTTACAGTCATTGTCCCTTGGCCGGTTTTCCCTTTCTGAGTGCCCTCACCTCTCGCTCTAGCTTTCCTCCTGCCAAATGGTTCCTAGACTTCCTCCTTGACTCAATGGACTTGCAACACTTGTCTAGTGAATTCTCGCAACTATCCAATCAAGGGTTGTATGTAGTGGTTCTCAGTGCAACTATTCAGTTAGGGTCTTAGTGCAGTATGCTATGTCATGCTCCTGCGTGCGCACGCGGTCAAAATTTGAAATACATAGTTTATATATATGCTATGTCAACATATAGTTTATATATAAAATATATATGCTATGTCAACATACAGTTTATTTTATTTTCTATAAAATATAATTTTTGTATGGTGGCTTGCCGAGCTTATATAGTTGCCTTTCTCTTTCTTTATAATTATTCATAGTTTATATCCTATGATATGATTGAATATTATATACAACCCTAGTGATTGTTAAAAAGGCTTATGATATGTGATGTTTAATCATGATGGATGTTTAAGAATCAATGATTGAAATACTTATCCTTGTGTATAACGAGTTTTCTTCTATCTTATGATTCATTGATTGTTGGTTTAAAACACTCATTACAACTAACATGGATATGAATTATGATGTGGGTGTGGAAGGGATTGTTGAATATGAAGGAATGATTTAGGAAAGTACTCCTTAATCCAAATGAGTCATTTTATTGTCATGGAATGTGTTAAGAGACTTTAAGAATATATTCAATCTAGTTAATATTGACACATCTAAAGTATGCCAAAGACACTTTGGAGAAATGCTATGACATAAAGAAGATTGTTTAGCTGATGTCAAGTCTTGATCCATGAGGGTAGGAAAACATAGATGCATTGGTATAAAAGCTTCCATTCAACTTGAGAAGAATGGTTTATTTGATCAATGTTTTTGAAGTTCATTAATGAAAGACTTGAAGGATAAAACAGTTAAATATGCATCAATTATAGAGTTTTCTTAATACATGAACATGAGTGCTATATGTGGGGACAAATATGGCTCCCATGAAGGTTGAGCCCATCATGCAGTAACAAAAGAAAATGTAATCTATGAATTCTGCTATAGTTACTATAAAGTTACTGAATTGATGGAGTGTTTCCATCAATTCTATACACGAAGTTCTATAAAGTTACTAAATTGATTGAGTTGTTATAGTTACTCCATCAATTCTTTTAAAGTTCTATACAACACCTAGATTTCTATTAACCCATCACAAAATATGCAACTAACAAATAAAATATGCAATTTGTAGCTTGCCTTAGACCTAGAAAAGATGTTTCCATACAAAGGGCTATTTTGAGGGCTAGAAGGGTTTACAGTCGTAGAGAATTATTGACCCCTCTAGAAGCTATGAAGTGAATTGTATTTATAAATGTTGCTAGTTTTTTAAGGGTTAGAGGGACCAGGCAAGAAGCTTTTGGGAACCATGTTATGGATCTATTGGATGATACTAGAATTCATCCAGAGTCAGATGAACTAGCAAAGAAAATGACTGAGGATGTATACTGTGAATATGCAAGACAAGGTATAGATGATATGGATGACGAAACACAAGAAATGGCAATTGAACATGTAAAAAAATATCCCCATGTGTTAAAGGCCCTTGATATTGATGCATATGCTAGAAATATGGATCAATAAACATCCAATAAAAAGCGGGAAACTCTTTCTAACATAAAGATTGAATTGGTACATGGATTTAAGGATTAGCAAACACCATATAAAGAGCCATCCTTATCTGCTAACTGGAGAAAATGAAGAGACCCTTTTAGTGGGGAAAATTGTACAAGCAACTACATGTAGAGTCCTAAATAATCATAGAAAATTTACTTCCATACAAAGGGCTATTTTGAGGGTTGGAAGGGTTTATAGTCGCAAAGAATTTTTGACCCCTCTAGAAGCTATGAAGCAACTTGTCTTTATAAATGTTGTTGGTTTTTTAAGGGTTAGAGGGACCGGGAAAGAGGTTCTGGGAACCATGTTATGGATCCATTGGATGATACTAGAATTCATCCAAAGTCATATGAACTAACCAAGAAAGTGGCTAAGGATGTATACTTTGAAGATGCAAGATAGGATATAGATGATATGGATGAGGAAACATAACAAATGGCAGTTTAACATGTCCAAAAATATCCCAATGTGTTAAAGGCCCTTGATATTTATTAATATGCTAGAAGTGTGGAACAAGAGACATCCAATAAAAAGAGAGAAACTCTTGCTAACATAAAAATTGAATTGGTACATGGATTTAAGGATTGGCGAACACCATATAAAGAGCCATCCCAAGATGAGGAATTTTATCTACTAACTGGAGAAAATGAAGAGACCCTTTCAGTGGGGAAAATTGTAGAAGCAACTGCCCATAGAATCCTAAATAATCATAGAAAAGTTGCTTCCATACAAAGAGCTATTTTGAGGGTTGGAAGGGTTTACAATCACAGAGAATTATTGACTCCTCTAGAAGCTATGAAGTGACTTGTCTTTATAATTGGCAGCCATAGAATGGAGAGGTTAAGGAGGTTGAGGATCCATATTTTTCCAAAGAGGATACCATTAAACAAAGTGAACAAGTTGCTAATGCCCTACTATTTGGAAAGGGAATTCGAGCTAATAATTTGGTCACAATTTTCTTAATGAAATAACTCAGGATTCATGTAGCAGGGAACTGAGGCCCCAGTAGGGGCAACTCCAAATCACCTGACTTTTCCATCCCTACATAGGGAGGGGACGGATGGGGAAGAAGCTACAGAGGCTACCCACCTATATGCTTTGACTCCCCACTTCCCTGCCCTCTACCCAGGCTCCCCCCTTCTTACCGTTCATGTTCTTGCTATAGGAATACAAATGATCTAGATAGATTGCCATCTGGGCAAGGAATATGCCCATCTGTTCTTGCTAAAGGAATATAGACATAATATAATCTCATGCAATCTTTTCTTTCTATAAGAATATAGACATAATACAATCTCATGCAATTTGTTCTTTCTCTAGGAATACAGACATAATACAATCTCATGCCCCTACTATTATAAAGGGAGGTGTTAGGAACCTCTTTTTATTGAATTTTTTCGAACATATGCAAAAACCAAAAGTAAACTTAAAAGATTTAGCCAACCCAGAAATAAAAGGCCATATAATTGTAGGGCCATTTCATTCAAATTAAATTCCAATTCATTCAAACTGAAATTAAATTCTGATTCATTCAAACTGAAAGCAAAGGCCCTACTATTCTATGGAGCTATTTACCAAGAATTAAAGTTGCTTACAGCTGAAAATAAAGTGAACAAGAGAATGCAAGGAAAGAAAAGGAACTTGCAAAAAAATATTGATGACAAGAATGAAAGGACCAAACTCTTGTACAGTTGTTGCCGAGCATCTATCTGCAGTAATTGTGCTCACTTCCTCCCAATTTTCACACCCTGAGCCTACTTATAATGATGGTGCGTAATTACTTTTTTTTTAAATACCTCATGTTTGTCAGAATTCCGACGTCAAATATGAAATCTGAACTATCAGCAAAAGTTGCAGCAAGAAAGGGTCAAAGATTATGTTGAGGAGACATAATGTATCGGGAGGAGCTATGCCGAGGGAAAAGACATTGGGGAAATTATGCCCAATGCCTGAACACATTTTAAGCTATCCTGATGCCTGATGAGACTAGTGGGATAACTCCCACCGATCAGCAGGAAGAGAGGTCATTGTCTTATGTTATCCTGATGAGTAAGAAGAAATCAAGAGGTGGTGAAAATCATCATACCAACATATGCCGATGGAATTCTAATGTTAAATATGAAATATGAACTATCAGTAAAAGTCAACCCGATGGTTACACACAAGTAGAAGCATGTGACCAGGATAGAATACACCGATGAAGTCCATTGGTAGAATGCACACTAGCGGCAATGGAGAAATCTTGTATTGCCGATAGCCAATGATGCTATCGGTAAGACTTATTCTATTGGACACTGGCAAAAGTAAAATGCATCAGAAAAGGTTACGGCGATAGAGTGTCAAAGCTTATGTTGAGGAGACATAATGTATCAGGAGGAGTTACACCAAGGGAAAAGACATCAGGGAATTTATTCCCATCACCTGAACACATTTTAAGCTATCCCGATGCCCGATGAGACTAACGAGATAACTTGCATCGATCAGCAAGAAGAGAGGTCATCAGCTTATGTTATCCTGATGAGTAAGAAGAAATGAAGAGGGTGTGAAAATCATCGGACCAACATATGCCAATGAAATTCTAACGTTAAATATGAAATCTGAACTATCGGCAAAAGTCAACTCGATGGTAACACACAAGTAGAAGCATGTGACTGGGATAGAATACATCGATGAAGTCCATCGGCAGAACACACACTAGCAGCAATGGAGAAATCTTGTATTGCGGATAGCCGATGATGCTATCGATAAGACTTATCCTGTTGGACACTGGTAAAAGTAAAACACATCAGCAAAGGTTATGCCAATAAAGGGTCAAAGCTTATGCTGAGGAGACATAACATATCAGGAGAAACTACGCTGAGGGAAAAGACATTGGGTAAATTATACCCATCACCTGAACACATTTTAAGCTATCTTGATGCCCGATGAGATTAGTGGGATAACTCACACTGATCAAAAGGAAGAGAGGTCATTGACTTATGTTATCCTGATGAGTAAGAAGAAATCAAGAGGATGTGAAAATCATCAGACCAACATATGCCGATCAAAAGGTAAAATCCATGTTCATCGGGATGCCAAAGTTAAATTTCAACACGTTCGAATTTGGACAAACACAGGGTAGCTAAGTCTCAGTGGTTCATCTTTGTAGGAAGAGACTTAGCGGTTATCCTTATCTCTTGGATTGATGTTGTTGTTTCTCTCAAGGGGAGTAGTGGTGTGAGTTGGTCAATATGTTTTTGCAACACCCTTTGTCATTATATTCAAAGGGGGAGAGATTTTTTGTGATATTGGAGTGAGTTGTGAGATTAGGGAGAGATTTGTGAGATTGGAGTGATGTGTTGGTGTTGACAAGTGTTGTATTGGTGTTGCCATCAATGACAAAGGGGGAGATTGTTGGAAGCATGAACTTGTATGATTGTCATTGATGTCAAACTTGGTTATCTTGATGGATGTTGGTATGGATATGATTTTGGTTGTTGCAAAATTTTTTGTGTGTTCTAGTTAACATTTTTGTTGTTGGTTGTGATATCTTGTATTTAGGATGGTTTGGAAAGATTTTGGTACCCTCTAGATATGTTGTTGATTACATTGTGGTTTAATGGATCATATTCTTTTGGATCGAATATGTGTTGGAATTTGTATTGAGATGTTTTGGGTCTCACCATGGCATTTGGTGTAATGCCCACCAAAACACCCTAAATAAATAACCTATAAACTACTAGCAAACAACTTTTTTTTTAAACATCCATTATATTATTCTAACATTAACATACATCAATATAACATTATCTAATTATATGTACATGTATAACAACATGTATAACTCCAAATTTCTATATTACGTAAGCGGATTAATTCTTTCTAAACATAAATGTATCTCCAAATATTTTCTTAAAACACATCCATTCCCTAGGGCATCTTAACGTCACTAATTGACATCATTCTATAATAACACTTATCTATCTAGAAGATCATATTCTATTATCCTCTAACCATTAACTTTTCATGCATCTAATTAATATTAACAAATATGCATAATTCATTCACATGATAATCTTTAATAAAAGCATCTTAGAATTCATTTAACTATTTAAACCCAATAATCTCCTAATTACTCAAATAAGAATCAATGTATCTATTCTATTATTTCCATCATTTATTCTAAAGCATGACATAACACAATTCCATCCCATAAATATAAATGCAGCTCAAATACATATAGCTATTCCATTTCACTATCACATAGATCTCAAAAACTAATATTACATAATGAACATCTGATACATCAAGGAACTCTTCTTCTAATCACTACTTCATGTCTTATTACAATGTCATTTACAATTACATATAGATACCTATTACAAAATGCATAATCCTTTTACATACTCAAATCATCATGATACAATATCTTCTTTCCATGAACATAGAAATCATCTCCGAAGAATAATCACATGGCGAATCCAAGAATCCAAGCACGCTACAACCAAGAAGAGGAATATCCCAATGGAAGAAGGCATCAACCACCCAACCATATGGAACCAAATAGAAACCACCCCTTATGCTAGGAGATGACAAAGGTTCCAACTCATACTCAAGACCTAAGCTGACACCTAACAATCAAAGGATACAACAAGACTTCACAAGATTTCACTAATAGAACAAGAACCAATACAACATATGGTTGAAATCAACAATAAATCCTCCAAAGGTGAAATCAGCAAAGAAATGCATATAGTTAATGGACACATGTAAGGAAAGAGTTTCATCACATGCTATCCTCACAATAGAAGGGGCTAAGCCTCACCCTGATAGACATGTAGCACCATCTCAACCTCGAAGCTATTCAAGGGAATTTTTACCGCTCCGACAATATTCCCAAGCTCATCCCGACTATCCCTCAAGGGAAATGAGATGGGACCAAACTAATTATTATCCTGTTTAGTGAATTCCTAAAATACCCAAACCCACTAATCAATTATTAATATTATCACTTGAAATTACAAGAAAACTCTTCATGTGGTTCCATCAAGTCTAGACCCCCTCCTAGAGGCCTAATGCTCAAGACCCTGGTCCACACATGCAAGAGCCCACTCTCCCTACCATGGAAAAAAACCATAGGGTAGAAATATATATCTAAAGAATATATAACATCATCATGAAGGCCCAAAAGTGATATAAGAATAGTCACAACAAAATGAGCACAAACTGAACAAATAGGACTCATAAACCATACTCATAGAAAGATGCCTTCACCAAATCATCACAAAGGAAAATCCAATCATGAATAAAATTAATAAAAGATATAAAATCACATAAAATCCTCAATAGTGAGGCATAAAACATACCACTGGAGCCATAAGATTAATCACTCAACAGCGAGGCATTCTCCCTCTCATTAGTGCAACATTTCACATATGAAACACCTCAATGGTAAGGCATGAAATCTCTTACCAGAGCATAAGAAATAACATGAAGAATCAAGACACATCAAATAAAACTCTAAAAATGTCAACATAGTCTGCAAAAGCCTCTAGAGAAAACACAAACCCAACAAGACACTAATATGGGCTCAAAACTGACTTCTTAGGACCCTCAGAGAAGTCTAGCTCTCCCAGAATGCAGAGTAGCGCTCCTGGAATGTAGTGTAGTGCTCCTGGTAGATGCAATGTAATTTTTAGTAGGTTAAATGGTATTTTGGGTCCATCCCCTAGCCTTCTGGGTTCATTTGACAACTCTATCAATTTATGACCTAGCTTTTTGGGTTCCAGACTTAGCTCTCTAGGCCACTTAGTTAGCACTCCTGGTTCATTCCCTAGTGCCCCTGGGTTCCAAAATAGAACTCCTATTATGTATAATAGCACTCCTGGTACATCGAGCTTGCGTTTTGGTTTTTTTGGTAGTGCTTTTGGGAAATGAGACAAAAATATAGTATAAACTACTCAATTGGATAGGGCACTTGCCTAGATCAATAAAGGGGTCAAAAATAACACCCATGACTAGCTTATAGGTCTTGAAGGATGAAAAAATCACTGAGGAATAACAAAATTGCAAAGTTGCATACATAGAAAAAGAAAATAGTGAACAAATCTTTCTCCCACAGTGCTCAGATTGAGTCCCAGGCCACATAGCATGAAGGGGATATATTAAAATCAACAAGACAACATAAAAGGAACTTCATGGAAGCAAAATTAAGCCTAAAAATAGTCTCAAACACTTCCTAAAGGTCTGCTCTCAAAAAATGCAAGTCACAGAGAGTGAAAAATGCACTCAGAAAGCTCAAAACATAAGAAATCTTACTAAAACAAAGGAGAATTCAAGGAACACAATAAATATTGACAAGAAACTCCTTAATAATATATATAACTTCTTTAAATCTCAAGGAAAAGGAAATATGTTATTCGTAGAGAACATACAGGAAAACATCCCAGTAATCAATTTCTCAACATCTTGAAATTAATAATATTTTGCACTCCCTTCCCAATTTCTTTTCAGCACCAATTAAAATCCTTTCAAATAAATCCAAGAACTCCCAAAACAATTTCACATTAACCTGAAATGAAATTGCACAGGCACGAGGAGAACAATCTTTCCGAAAATGAAAACTTCAAAGGAAGAATCACACCAACCTACAAACACAAACCAAAGAATGTAGAAATATGATGTTGAGAAATCCACAAACAATCCCAAATCCTCAAGCCAAATCTTCAATCGAATTCCTAAATCAAATCCAAAATTCTCTAGAGGAACAACCCAACAACCATTCTAAAAAACAAAATAAATATGAAAACCATTCAAAACATCGGCCAACCAAAATATTTAATTATATTATATATTATACCTACCTTTGCATAGTTCAAGGAAGGTATTTAATAAATATATTTTTATTTACCTACCTTTCCATCCAACCAATCAAATAAAAGGGTAGGTAATTATATTACAAATGCAATTACCAACAATATTAAATTTATATAAACACAATCAATAATAATACTTTACCCAATAAAATCAATTAAATAAATTAAAGAATAAGGCCTTAAAAATAGGACCCTATATTAGAATATAAAATCAATAAATAATTTGAATAAAGCCAATAAATCAAAACCTATAATAATTATTAAACAAAATAAAGCAACACAACAATAAATAAGTAAATAAGACATTCATAAATAAAATAACATAAATAAATAATAAATCAAATAATAGATAAATAATTAAATAATTAATAAATAAATAAACCTTTAAAATAATTCAATCTCATCAATAATCAATTTAAATAAATAAATAATTATCAATAACTAAATAGATGATTAATAATTTAAAATACACAATAATTAAATCAATTAAATAACCAATTAACCAATTAAATTAATCCTAATTGGTTTAAATAAAACCTCGCAATGAAATCATCATCCAAAATAATTGAATAAATATCTATAATCAAATAATTAGAGAATAATCACATCACTCAAATAAATAAGCATAGACTCCAATCATCCTACGCCAAGGGGACAACCATAACACATGAATCTACCACAACTTGCATCATGGCGCAATCGATAAGGTACACATCTTAGACCTAGAGCGTGTGAGGGAAACTATGTCATCTTCGACAACTTTCCATTGGGATAAAGACACGCTCAAACCTGTGAAACCAAGTGGAGTCGATGTCTAGTACTTGTAAACCTACATCAAATACCAACACAACATATATGATACATATACATTCTAATAGATAGACAAGTGATAGAGAATCACAATGACATATCCTTCTTGAAATGAGTGATATGGAATCATCTCTACTCATGAAGATAGTCACACAATAGATCATAAACATCGCATAAAATCATAAACATGGAATAGGGTTAGTATCATCATAAATCATAAAGTACACATAGGCAATGATCACATATAAATCCATAAATCAAGAAAATCTATCCATTCATCAAGGTGATATGATGTACCAACATCCATTAGAATCATCAAAATGCCACATATCATATAATAAGTTTTGCATCATCAATCACATAAATCCCAACACATGATGAATCATATCGAGTAATCATAAATCCACATAAGTCCTATCATCAATAATATCATCTAAGATAGCAGAAGAGTCATAAATAACCATCCAAGTATCCATCATAAATCTATATGTCTATTATAACACAAATCAAAACACAAGTCTAGGAGGGACACTATATTTGGAGATCTGCATTGAGTATTCTATATCGAAAGAGGTTATGTGGCCAGTTGGTTATTATTTCATTATATTACGTTTGGTAATGGCTTCAGAGAATGTGTTAACATGTGTGGAATATTGTATCAATCATGGAAGGATGTATTGCAATTTTTTTTTTGTTCCCTCTTTCTCTTGGAGAGGACATATTTAAGTATTCTAGGTTCAGGTGGCTTATTTTTTATAATATTGCTTATTCTATGTTGGCTAACCCTTAATTAGGATTTCAATGTTGTATCTCATATTTAAGATGTGTGGATGTATGAATTTTGTGATGATGAAAAGTGGATTGTGTGTGAAGTGTATGCGAATGATATGCAAGAAGATTTGAGTTTGTTGTTGTGTGGAAATCAGTTTGAGAAGAGATTTAAAGGTGACATATTGTACATGACAATGTGTTGTGATAGTGAAGATTATCATAGATGTTTTCCATGATGTTGTTCGCTTGATTTAGTTGTTCCAGGATAATTTTATGTTCAAGAGAATCCTTCTCAAGTTTAATTAATCTATTTCATTCATTGTTGACTGACATTGAATCCTTCGATATAAGTTTGTATCTTGTCCTAAAGAATTGATGTTTAGTTGATAAAGTCCTCTTTGTATCTTTCCTAAGGTTGTGCACCTTAGCTCTTCAAGTCCTTCAGATATTGGTGCTCCTTGGTAGTAATCCTAAAACTTTGTAATAATTATTATTCATATTGTGAATTTGATTTTCACTGTGGTTTTTACCTATTTGGTTTTTTCATGTAAATCTAGTGTTCATGTGTTAAAGGTTGATTCTTATGTGCTGGTGGTTTATGTGTTATTATTAATAAGCAAGTTAATATTGTTTATTGATAATCTATTTTGAAGTTTAAGACCGATTCACCCCCTTCTCAGTCTTGTTGGGTGTTCAACATAGTCTACCTCACAACTTTTGTCTTCCTCCTATTTCATCTTCTCAAGTCCTTCCTTTTCCTTTTCAACTCCCTTTTCTAAATGAATTTGTAAGAAATTTTGGATTAAAATCAATGAAATTTGTTACATAATAGTTATAGGTTAGATTTTTTATCCATAATCAAAATGAAAGAGGTTGACAATAATGTAGAATACAATGGCTAAACCCTCTAATGAAGCTCAAAATTCTCACACAAGTTGGTTTCCTTAAGAAATATGCGAGGAATTTGTAGAAAACATGCTAAACCATAAACCTAAGAATAAATTTTATATGTGAAAATATGAAAAAATAATTACTCTATGATTGGGAAGGATAATTGAAGGTAATAAAAAGGAACGAAATAAACAAGAAAAGAGTGGAAGGGGAGAAAAATAAAATAATAAATAAAATAAAGATAAACTAAAAGGTAAATTAAGAAAATTGAGTCATGAAACAAATTCAAAAGATGAGGTTATGATCCCTAACATGTTTTACAAAACAATAATGCTAGCATTAGAAAACAACAAAAAAATGAAGAGGGGAGGTATTGAGTTGTAAAATAAAACAAAAAAGGAGCAAAACAAGTTAAGGCATCAACAAAAAATAAAGAGTTCAAAGTAAAATGTGAAAGGAATAAAATGTAGCGAAAAGATTAACGAATGAGATAGAGCTAGAAAGGATTGAGAAGACTAAACAAAAAATAAATGCAAAGAAAAAGAAAATAGCAATGGAGTAAGAACAAAATAGAGCTATAATAAAACTCTAGAATAGGAGGAGGGGAAACTAGTGGGTAAGAAGATAGGAAAAAACAAATGTAGAGACAAGAAATAAGATGAAAAGAAATGAATAAGGTAAACCATGCCATAAAAATGAAACAATTGAGATATTAAGATTGATGATTCTTAAGGGAGTTTATAATGAGATGTGACATGTGGTTCAACTCCCAACTCCAATCTCTATTGAGGCTTTTATCAATATTTTTATTGATCTCAACAGTATTGCCTAGATGTTGTTTGTAATGGTTATCCTCAACAACTTAACTTGAATTTCTTCAATAGGTTCATGATGCTTAGTTTTGTTGGAATGCTTGACTATCATTATTTGGTCATGTTTAACTTCATCTTCATGTTCTCTGACCCTAGTAGAAATTGAACAAATTGGTTCTCTTATATACGAAATATCACATGATCAATTCATTGTATAGACACTTGATCTATTCTTAGGGCCTTCATTTGTTGGCAACAATGCAATAGATTGGGAGGGGGCATGGATCAGTTTTCTCATAAACTCAACACAATACAAATTTAAATTCAAATCTAATTATGAGAAATAAAGACATAAACCATCACCACATCAATAACACACATAACACTAAGATTTTTGAGATGGAAAACCCGGTTAAGGGAAAAACCATGGTGGGAACCTACCCACAATGACAATATACCTGTTAGGAGTAAGGGTAAATATTACAATGGGGAATGCACATGCATTTAGACACACTTCCTAGAGCTCACTGTTGAAATACAAGAATTGATACTGTATACACGTAAAAATGGTCTGAAGATAATTAATTAAATAAGAAATTATTTAATTAATCTCCCTCCCCAAATTAATTAAATTCACTAAGCAATTTGATTAAATTTCCCCTTTCATCTACTTATTAATAAATCTAAGGATTTATTAAATAGGTTCATTTCACCCCTTTAATTAATTAATTAAAATTAATTAATTTCTCCCACCAAAATCATTTCTTCTAATCCCCAAATTAATTAAAACAAATCAAAATCATGAGTTGTTGAGATTAATTAGCCTTTTTCATAGTATTTGAATTTTTAAATTCAAATTCTCCTAACTTCTACCACTCCTAAACCTAACCCATTCTACCTACCCCCATGTCCCCTTTCATCCAACATCTTCTAGAACCTTTGTGACACTTGTCACTAAGTGTTCCCTTTAATCCAACACCCTATGCCAACCTCCTCCAATTTAACCATTGATATCTTCAGATCAATGTTAACCATTGATTCATGCCAACTCACCCCTAGCCTTGGAAAATCCTATAAATAGACCTCATTTTGAACAATATGGATCCCATCTTATTTGCATTCATGCATTGTTATTATAGGCATCTAGCTTCTAGTTTATCATTTTTAGCAATGTTATCATGCTCAATTTTAGCTTAAATCTTATCTTAATCATGCTAGATCAATCATTCATATAGTTAAATCATGCTATTCTTTCTAGATCATGCATTTTCATCATTCAAATCCTCCATCTAAGTGTAGTCAAGTCACTGAATTTTGCATAATCCAATATGAGAGCATTTTTCATCCTCGCATTTACTAGGAGGAAATAAGTCGATTAGCTATGGTTTTTCATTTCATTGATTCAATTTACTAACCATTGCTTATAATGATTTATTGAGTGCATTGTGTTTGCAGGTACAGGTACACTTCAAAGAGCACGACATTTTGGCACCCACTGTGGGGCAGAAATCATCATTTTCGGCCTCTTAATCTTTAGCAAACTTCATCTCTGTCGGATCAGAATCAGAATGTTGTACGAGCTGGTTTTCCAACTCGTACGAACTACCTTTTAGCCCCGGATGACACTTCATCCTAACTCGTACTAGGTATAATTCTGACTCGTATGAGCTTTTACATTGAAAATTCTTTATTTGTTCTATCTCATTCCTGTGTCGTACGAGTTGATTTTCACTATCGTACTAGAGCTAATTATGTTTCGTACAAATTTATGGCTTCAAAATCTTATGTTGTACGAGTCTGATTTTATTCCTGTGCGAAATCTAAAGTTTTGTCATACTAACTAGAAAAGCATGTCGTACGAGTCTCTAGTTCTCTGTGTTTTTCCATAAACTGCAAATTAGAATTTTCAAGATTGTCTATTTCGAGTCCCGAGCAAAAAGTTATGTCTATTTGAAGTTAGGCTAAAATTTCATATAGTTTTTTTTGAAAATTTCATAGTTCGGATCACTAATGCTAATCTTGTTATGTCTATGAGATGTTTGTAACCTAACTCTTTTCTGCAGGACACTTGTCAAAGACAAATTCAAAACACAATCATGTCTACTAATGGATCTATTTTGTAGGTTGCCTAAGGGTTCAGGAAAAACTTTGTGTATTCTTTAAGATTTTTAGGCACACTTCAATTTGGGCTTAAAGAAATGAACTATCATGTCTTATGTGTCTTTGATGATAGGCGAGTATGCTCTCACCTTTCTTAGGTGAACAGAAAGCTAGACTCATCTTTTGCTTTCATTAGTGCATCCCTTTAGCAGGCCTGCCCTCCCAGGGAGTTATTAACTCTTAGCCCTTAAGGCCGGTGAGAGGGGAATGACCTAAGTGGGAATGGCTAACGCCAAGTAATCCAGCCCACTATAAAATAAATGTGTTTTTGATGAAAATCAAAGCAACGGAAGTGCTCAGGAATAGCTCTCCTCCGTACCTTCGGGTATATCAAACCTTGGTTTTCAAGGCTGGGAGACTTCTTAATTGAGTTTATACCCCGACGTGCCAAACGGATCCCTTACTAGTGCCAGTTAAAATAGAAGCTACCCGATTCACCTCCGAAAGGGTGATAATCTTTGTGCAAGAGAGATAATAACTCTCCCAAGACACTTGCCATATCATGCCCCCATTAGCATTTGGAGTTGGATAATATGGCGTTGAGAATCCATTGTGTGAGACTCAACGACCGTATTCTGATTAGCTATTGGGTGTGTACCTAAGTTAGCAAGCAAAGGTTTTCATTTTCACCCAACTTCCTTAGGGTTTAGCTTGATTGAGAGTCATGTATCACATCATGTGTTTGTTGTGTATTCATCCCTAAATTGAAAAATCAAACACCTAAAACTGGAAAACCAAAGTAAAACATCAAAATTCAGTGATCAAAACTCAAACAAACAAACAATTTTTATCACTGTTCAAATACCTGTCATACGAGTCAGAAGTCTCTGTCATATTTCTTGATCCCCTATTGTACGAGTCAAGATATTTTATCGTACTACTTGATCTTTTGTTGTACGAGTCAAGGTTCTATGTCATACGAAACACTGTTTTACACATGAAGTCACTAGTCTGTCATTCTATCTTGTATCTCTTGGCATTCTATGCTACATAATCTATCGTATGAAACTCTGCATCTGTCAGTCTAGAACTATGTCTTACATGCTTGTTTTAGACTTGTCATTCCTACCTAATCAATTTGTAGTAAACATAAAAACCTGTTATCTGTCAATCCTTTCTTAGATTGTCTGCTTGGTTTCACTTGGTCAAGTTATCATCCATCAAAATCAGACTATAGAAGATAAACACCCTAATATTTTCAAGTACTTACCCCCAACAAGTTCAAAATTTAAACATCTCAAAGTGCATTATCACCCTCTTTGATAAACTGATCACTCAAACATAGTTTCTCATCAGGATCAATCATCCTTTATCATGAAACTGAAAGGTTTGGTTAGGATAACCTTGTCCCACATTGTAGGATATATTGTTCCTATTGGACTTGGTTCTTATAAAATCATCACCATTGCACTCCTAAACCGAAGATCAAAAAACTTGCAAACTTTTAAACACTTGAACTCTCTTTTAGTGTCATATGACTCTATTGCCTTGAAATTGACTATTGATAACTTAATCAAAACAAACTTTTAGACAATCAAATTCTAGCACAATAGCTGAAAATCATATCAACATGACATATGAAAGCAAAACACAAGAAGAAGACATAACAAGCAGACATATCAGAGCAATCAAACAAGTTCAAAATCAAAATCAAACTATGTTAAAACCTCACAAGGATTCAAATACATCTCAAAAGAAAGGTGGCTCTTTTATGTACCTCTTAAAGAGATCCCTAAAGGATTTGGCTAAAGAAGATCAAAATCGTGCACCCATGTCTAACAATGATCCATCCATCCATAAGAAAATTGACTCTCCAAAGGCATCTATTCCTACACCTCCTGAAAGCTTGCAAGAATCTTCCATAGTATCCTTGCCAAATAATGCATCCAAAGCTGAAGTTTCCCAAGGGATATCCATGATTGCCATCAAACCTATTTCAGAGGATCCTATTCAAAGCTCATCTCCTTCATATCCAAGCATTGATTCATTGCAGCACCCCCATAACGCTCTCTTGCGAATTGAAGTCCTCATTCATAGAACACTTATTAAACATGTCCTAATAGATGGGGGAGCTAGCTTGAACATTTTCTCTATGAATCTGGTCCGTGCTCTAGGCTATTCAGAAGATGCAGTTGATCCCAGGAAAAAGATCAAAATCAAAGCACATAATGAAGAAGAGCATTCATCTAAAGGAATGGTGATATTACCCATCATAGTGGGACCCTTGCAAAAAGATACAACGTTCCAAGTTCTAGACTTGGACCTACCATACAACATACTCTTGGGGAGACCATGTATACAGGATATATAGGCTATTACATCAATAGGTCATCAGTGCTTAAAGTTTCCCTACAAGGGACAAGAAATCACAATATCAGCAGTCTCAAATCCATTGTAGTGTTGTAATAATCTGAAATCAGCTCAAGAGGTCATAGTTTCACATAACAAAGAGGTAGTAGCTTCAAGCACAGAATCCAAGGAACAATCATTTGAATCAATTCTATCAAACATGGAAGAACAAATGGAGCTAAAAGATCAAGGAACTGGAGAATATTTGCTATCATGGAAAAACAAACAAGAGCAACTTCAAATTGAGAGGGATGAAGAAGCAGATATAGTAGTCGATGTAGTTCACACGTATGCAGAACAAACATTAGGAACTAGCCTACTTGAATCAGAATCACATGCAACTGACATGGACTTAACCGAGGATGATCAGGATTTTCTTATACGAGGTCATTCTGACAAGAGTACCATTCTAGACATGGAAATACATACTGAAACCTCTATCGTCTCTATCATGACCCCTAATATCTTTGAAACTATTCAACCTAAAGATCCTTTATCCTTAAGCTATCCTGAACCTATGGACTAGGAAAATGAAGGACATACTGACATTGATACCTTACCTAATGACCATGCCATATCCTTATATCTTGATGAAATCAAACCCGCAACAACTTTCACAAGGGATTTCGCTAGCGTATCTTTGAGTCAAATGGATGTCAAATCTCCTAGTCACAAAAGTGAAAATCAAGAAAACAATATCAGGTCTAATGCTGAAAACCATTTATTGGCAACATTAGATCAAGAAAAAGTAAAAACAAAGGACGAATCTAATGGTGAAAACCTCCTTGAGGTGCCGGAAGATGGGAGATTTGACACCTTACCTGAATGTTATCAAGAGAAGTTATTTATCATAATAGCACCAACAAAGGCAGTTATTATTGACACAACTGATCTACATCCAGCAATCTCTCTATCAGAACCAGCAAGGCAAAAATACTTGAAACCATTCAAAAGGTGGAAAATCAATTTTACCTATTCATATACAGACATTCCAGGGTTTGATCCATATCTTACAATACATCACCTGAATATCAGTCCAGGAGTAGACATCAATAAAGGAACACAACATGGATCAGGTGTAGGAATTTTATTCATCACACCACAAGGGCATACATTCCCGAAAGCATACAAATTAAGCTTTTCATGTACAAACAATATAGCAAAGTATGAGGCATTGGTAATAGGTATCAAAATGGCCGTAGAATGGAACATTAAACAACTTCAGGTCTTTGGAGACCTTAAGCTTGTCATTAATCAAATCAATGATGACTACCAAACCAAAGATGACAAACTCATGCCTTACAAAAGGATAGTTGATGATTTCAAGAAGTACTTTGTAGAAATAAATTTTGAACAAATTCCAAGAAATGACAACAAAGCAGCAGATGCCATGGCTACACTTGCTTCTCTATTGCAGACACAGGAAAATCAACACCGTTATGAATTCCTGGTTGAAGAGTTGTTTCATCCCGCCTTTAATTGTCCTGATTCCCAAACCATCTGTCAACTTATTAGACACGCTTCTCTTACCTCCTGACTTATCAAAGAACCAAAAGAGAAACTTTATTCGCCAATCATCTCATTTTACTCTCGTCGTGGATACCCTGTATAAACAAGGTCTAGATGGTACTCTCTTAAGATGTCTTGAACAAGAAGAATCTGAGAAGGCCTTAGCGAATAATGTAATATCATTTAGGTAGAGGATTTGGTTGATCAGTGGAGATCGAATTGGGTTTATGTAAGAGGATTTAGTCCTCTGGTATTGAGCTTAACTGAAACTATACTCAGGCATAGGAGATGTTATCTTTTGCAGTTCAACATTTCTCTGGATTGTAGTCTGGATTTATATGTAGTCAGTGAGGCTCCTTTTGTGATGAGCAGTGCGCTCTGGGCTATTGGCCTTCCTGCAAGTGCAAGCCCCTCAATTGTAATTCACATACTTACTACAGAAGTATTATCTGACTATGGATAGGCTTCCCACCGTGGTTTTTCTCTTTACCAGGTTTTCCACGTACAAATCTTGGTGTCACGTGGATGGTATTTATTCTATGATTATTGTTTATGCTTAATTGGTTTAACTACTATTCCGGTATTAATATTTTGGGTTTCGGTATTAAAGTTTTAAATTGCTAATAGTTCTAGTAATCTATGACAACTGATTCACCACCCCCCCTCTCAGTTGTCTTTTGGTTATTTGAACTATCTAATAGAAACAACCACAAAATCACCACTTACTAGAATCTCTATTATCAATATACTAAACCTCAAGAATAAACTCTAAAATGACTAACAAACTGAAAGATTCACTTGTGGACATCCAAATCATGAACTGTCTGAATTGAGGACACATATGAATGTCCCAAACACTCTGCCAAATCCGCAAACCAAGATATAGAAATTTCGGAGCAATGCAGAGCACAAACCAAATAACATGAACAACTGAATATCAACCACAATATTGAACCTCATAAATCAATCAAATCATCTTGTAGATCACTAAAACTTTTGCTAAATCAACTCAAGATAAGTATCTCTAAACCCATTAAACAACAACAGCTCAACTACAACATACTGACCAAATCAACTCATTTAATTATGCTAGAAAATATGCTAAAATGATGCAATTAAGCTATAATAACAATGCTCAAATGATAAACTAAGAGCTATTATGCCTATAGTAACAATGAATGAGATGAAAATGAGATGGGATGGGATCCTTTGTGCTCCAACAAGGGGGATATTTATAGGATTTCCAAGGCCAGGGGTGAGGTGGTAGGAATCAACGGTCAAGATTGAATCTGAAGATAACAAGGGTGAAATTGGAGGTGCTTTGAGAAAAGGTTGGATGAAAGGGGACAATTGGAGGTTGGTAGGAGAAGAGGTTGGATGAAAGGGGACATTTGGTGGTTGGTAGGAGAAGGGGTTGGATGAAAGTGGACAATTGGAGGTTGGTAGGAGAATTTGAATTTAAAAATTCAAATAATAGGAAAAGACTAATTAATTTAAACAACTCATTATTGTAATACCCTAAAAATGGTCATCTAAACCATGGGCCCCTAATCTCGACGTCACCAAGGTCCTAACCAAAGGCAATTAAATCAATCTTGAGCACACAATTAATTTCTTTAATCATCCAGTGTCACATGGCAAAATTAATCAATCAATATTAATTAAATATTTATTTAATTAATAGATCATTCCAAGTAAATCATTTTAAATAATTATCTTATTTATTTTAATTGAATATCCTAGCATATTTAAATAAATAAATCAATTTGTCATTAAATCATGAAAAAGAGGAATTAATTTAAATTAAATAAATCAATTGAGCACAAATCTTCAAAAATGGAAATAAATCAAAAAAAGAAATTAATTGACCAAGAAAGAATTAAAAATTGAGAAAAGAAATCAATTGGAGATAATCTTGAAAAACAAATTAAAAATTGATAAATAATCAAAGAGAAAGCAATTAAAACAATTAAATATTCAAATTGAATGAAATAGAGAATAAATCAGTCTTTTCTGATTTAATCTTATTTTTAGTTCAATTTCCTTTAAAATTGATAAAAGCATCCAATCACATCATTTTACCTGGATTGTGCTTCCTCTTGGAAAATCTTGACCGCTCATCATCATTTGATCTTAGCCGTTGGTTTCTTTCTGAATTTTCTATAAATTCAAGCTCTCATCTCTCATTCAAAGGATGCTGGAGAATATATTGTTATTATGCCATTTTTTCTCTAGGTTCATTGAGAATTTACATTGAGATATTGCATATTATTTATTTCATATTGTTTAAATCACTTAGCTCATTTATTGCTTAAATCGTGTTAGATTAATCTTGCATTCATCTAGCTTCAATCCATGCTCATATAGATAAAAATCCTTCGTTTATGTGTTGTGTAGTCACTGGATAGCTTAGCAATATAAGAGCAATCTAAACTCCCATCTACTAGAAGGCAATGGGTCACTTTGTTATGGTTTATTATTCATTAATTATATCTGATTAACCATGCATGTAATGACTTGATTGAAGTGTTGTGTCTTGCAGATACAGATTCTTAGTTCACTTTTCACACACACATCTTCGGTGCCCACCGTGGGGCTCGAACCCACAACTACAAGATTTCAAATGTTTCTTGAACAAATTTAATGTTTGTTTTTTATAACTAATAAACATTGTGTTAAATTTGCAAATAAAAATCTTTCTTCTTGCCTGTTCTTTTGTGACAGTAAAAAAGGGTCTCGGTTTGGAAGGCATAACATTTTATTTAACCTTTAGATCTAAACCAATTTTTGATATGTTGTTGAAAACTAAGTTTTCTACAAGTACACAAAAGAGATTGTCCAAATGTGCTTTGGTTGAAAATTTATAAATGACACAGTGCAGTACTATCATTTTACTTATTCTTTTGTGACAGTCAAAAATAGTCTCGATTTGGAGGGCATAACTTTTTATTTAACCATTACATCTAAACAAAATTTTAATATGTTTTGTAAAACTAAGGTCTCCATAGTTCCACCAAAGAGATGTTTAAAATTAGCTCTGGTTGAAAAGTTATAAATGACAGAGTGCAGTACTATTAAAACTGTCATAACTAGGATAGTCATAAAAAATATGAAATTCTTGTTAGATTAGTTTAATTTACGGTTTGCGTGGTAGAATTTTCTTTTGATGATTTTTTTTAATATTATTTTGGAAACTAATTTTGGGATTTTAATGTTTGTAGGACACTTGTCAAAGAATCTATCAATCAAACATATGCCTGCCAAAGAATCAAGAAGAAAATGACTACTGACATATTGGTTTTGTAGGTTACCTAAAGAGAATCAACCAAACATCATGTATTCTTTAAATTCATTTTTTTAAGGCACCTAACTTGCTATCTGGTTAATGAACAAATCTATCTTTTGTGTTTTCAGAAAAATCTGAGAGGTAGGAGAGTATGCTCTTGTCTTTTACAAACAATCAGAAATCTAGACCCTCGAAGCTTTTTTCTAAGTTTTGAGATTTGTGTACCTTTAGCGGGCCTGTCACAATGGGAAAAAGTAATCACCTTGTGAGAACAACCCAAGTGAGTACAGCTGGACCTGAGCATTCCAACTCACTATAATAAATAGGCCTCTAGTGATTAAAGTCTCAGAGGATGGGATTATTTGAGTTTTCTCTTTGAGATCTCTCATATCGAGCATTTTGTAGGGCCTCACGGTCTCAATCATGTTTACGTGACTATAGCTTGTTTCGGTACCTTGTTGGGAAATAGACCTCAATCATGCTTGCGTGACTTCAAGGGGTAATTTCAAATGGAATTCCTGACTAAGAACTACAAGATAAAAGCTACCCGATTCACCTCCGAAAGGTTGATAATCTTTGTGCAAGAGAGATAGTAACTCTCCCAAGACACTTGCCATATCGTGCCCCCATTAGCATTTGGAGTCGGCTAATACGACATTGAGAATCCATTGCATGAGACTCAATGACCATATTCTGATTAGCTATTGGGTGTGTACCTAAGTCAACAAGCAAAGGTTTTCTTCTCTAAGCCAACTTCTATGGGGTTGGCGTGTTGTGATTGGAGTTACTATTTATCTTGCATGTTTTTTGTGTTTTCATCCCTGAAACTGAAACTGGAATACCAAAACTGGAGAAAATAACAAACAAAATCAATGATCAAAACTCTATCTGTGTCACAAATTGGTATACCTTAGTTGTCAAAAACATCAGTCCTTATCAAAAACTAGTCATCGTCAGTCATTGAAACATTAGTCCTTATCAAAAACTAGTAGTCGCCAGTCATTGAATCTTTGTCTGTCAAAATCTCATCTCTATCCAATCCTCTGTCATACGAATTCCTGATCTTGTTAGTCCAAATTGTCAAAATTTTCTAAAACAGTCTGCAACAAGCCTAATACTAGTCATCATCCTCTTGAGCATAAACATCCTTGATAGTGTACCCTTGCCATTGCGTTGCACAATTTTGTCGATCATCTTTAAGCTAGTTCAAACAACATCTTATCAAACCTAAGTTAACTTAGATAACATCTTACACATGATAGATCATTCCTAAAACCACACCAGATCTTAGTTACTTCACTCAATCACTACATTAAACGAACTACTAGCTACAATTTGATCTTGACTTCTGCAACACATCTAGCTCTTGGTCCTGTCGGTTGTAAATGCATGTTCAAGCCAGAAGCTCTTCTAATTTTTTTTTTGACAAAAGTAAGAATCTCATGGATACCTGAGCTCCAATTCCCATGGCTACCTTTGCTCAAATGCTTCAAGATATCAAGGAAGAAATATATGACATGGAAATCCAACAAAATAAATCAATGACTCCATTTGAAAAACAAATGTATGATATCAAGTGTGAGAAACTTCAAGAAATGCTAAAATGATTATGTGATTTGACAAGCAAATGCCAACAAATAATTGACAATCCAAGACCAAATCTCATACAAGATCACAAAACACCTCCATCAAGACAAAAAGACATCTATTCCCTAGATAGACAATTTACACCTTTGGGGCAATTTATTGAGTCAGCTTTGGAAGAGCTTCTTAAGAACAATCTTATCATATTGCCTAAAATGACCACATGGGGATGTGCAATTTTGAGTAGTTATTGTGCATATCATAGGCATAACAAACATAAGGCTTCAATGTGTATGGAATTAAAACATAAGAATCAAGATCTCCTTGATGATGGTGTCATTGAAATTGAAGATCCTAATGACTCACCTAAAGAAAAAGAAGGAACTACTTCTAAGCATGATAAAAATGATGAACCTATGTCTAGCAAGGCTCCGTATGTATCCTTCATCCCTTCCATGATGCCTTCATCTCCTAAAAATTCTCAGCAACAATCCATACCATCTCCTTCAAACAATAAAACTTCTCAGATTTACCTTAAAGGGCTATCTCCTATGGAAATCCAAGTTAGTGCCAATATTGATACAAGTTCCTCTAAAGATTTAAAAATCCTAGATCCTATGCCATCATGCACTCCAATTCCAAATGTACCCACTCCAGAAGGCCCTTTCCAAAATGCTTCTCCATTATGCCAAAATATGGAGACCTTCCAAGAATCCCCTACGCCTATCCAAAATCATATCCCTTCCTTAGAAGTGACTCCATGTCAAGACGATAATCTGAAAAATGAAGAAACAAGTCCTATCATAAATCAAGATCAAGGCACCAAAACTCCTCAATCCCATCTAATGATTGAAAAAGATCCTATTTCCCTAGAATCCCATGATGATCCCCTTATACCTTTCCATTTATTCCAAGATGATCCCCTTCCATCTCAAGAGAAAAGCATCCTTCCTAAGCAAGATCATGATGCCTCTTCCACATTTTCAAATGGTCCTATTCAAAATGAAGAGTCAAACACTCTTCCTACTCTATCCAATGGTCCTCTTCCATGTCAAGATCAAAGTATCCCTTCATCTCCTTGTCATAATCCTCCATATTCACCTCAAGGATCCATCATGCCTACAAATCCCTCTCATGATCCTATCATTCCCTACATTCCACTTCCATCTCAAAATGGACTCATGCCTTCTTTCCAAATAAAAGTGTATCCTACAAGTCAAAATATTTATAAAGGCAAAGGGGTAGATCTCCACAAGCAAGAACCCCTCCATATTAAAGAAAGTGTTAAAGGTCATGGCCTTAGGGACATTTCTCAAGATGTTGGTATCTCTCATAAATCCTGCATTTATCCAGTTAAATCCAAATACACGCCTTCCCCTTCATCGCTTCCATCCATTCTAGGTCCCTATATCGCTCCATCCCTTATGTAGGATCAACAAAGGCACACGTCTTCGAGTACCTTCCATCCATCTAAAAGACCTCCATATCATTCCTATCTATCCATACATCTCCCTCCAAGCAATTTGGATGCCAAGCATAAAAGTCATAAGTCAAGCAATCCACATGTATTCAAGGATCAACATGTCCCATCTAATCGACATGTCAAAACAAAGCAAGATATGATCCAAAAAGGAAAAGAAAATTACAAAATTCCACAAAGGCCAACAAAGAAAGAAGAAAAGTCAAAATTTATATGGGTTCCTAAGGCACTTGTACAAGCAATGCTCTCTAAGGAACTACAAAAGCATGAAAAATTAAAAACCATGTGGATCCTAAGCGGCTTCTTGAAGCACAACAATCTAAAGAAAAATCAAAATTGGCATCCAAAATTGTTGTTCCTCAATCCAAACCTTCTGAGTCTATTCCTTCATCACCTCCTTCATCCATTTTGGGTTCTTATGCCCCAAAATTTGTAACCTTTCTTCCATCCAAATCTCAAAATCTGAGATTCACTTCTCCTCCATATGTCCACCATCCTTCAAGGCATGTGCCAATGTTGATCTTTCCAACATTTCCATCTATCCATACACAATTCTTCCAACATCCCATCCATTATCCAACACCTCTTTTTCACCCTTCCATCCCTCTTATCCAATCCTTTGCATAAATCCTTGCCCTAGTTTCATTTCATTATCCTACCAACATCTTTGAGCATACCTTCATAGCCATGGTCTATTGCAACTCATATTCTAAGGGTACCATCCAAAGAAGTGAGACATTGGGGTCCTTCTTTCATCCCCTATCATGGCTCCATTATCTTCCAAAAACAAATGATGAAAAAAATGAAAAAAAAAAATGGAAAAAAAAAAAAGTAAAGAGAAATAAATTCGTCCTTGTGTGAAAACCACTTCTTGTGGCGCCTTGGGCAAGTACCATGATGAAAACCTGGTAAACAGGCATCATGCGTAATCCATTATCCTTTTTCACTTTATACTGGGGGCAAGTTCCATCCATGTACATCCATGTACATCCATCTATTATCCTTCTTCCTCCATTATCCTTCATCCTCCATTATCCCTCATTCGCTCTATCTACATTCATATCCCTTTTCCACCTTTGATCTTGACAAGGTTAAGGATCTTTATAGGTTTTTAATGTCCTATATATTGCACTTGATCCACACCCTTTAGCTCCTATCCATTGCTTGCTTACATCCTTCATTACCACCTTTGATCTTGATTATCCTATTTGTCCCCTATCCAGATCTATTCCTTGATCTTGATCAACACTATGGACAAAATGCAAAAAACATGCTTTCCACAAACCTCTTGACATGGCCACTTCTTTGGACCATATGGCTTCATTACGCTATATCCTTGCTTCGCTGCACTATATTCTTGCTTTGCATCGCCAAAATCATTTCTTTACATTGCTAAAATCCTTGCTTTACATTGCTATATCTGGACCATGTTCTTGGATTAACATTGTGAGATAGTCCTTGAAAGCGTCCACCATCAGTCGCTTATCCATTCATGTACTCAAAATCCCTTTTGCCTTGCTAGACACTAGGAGAAAACATCAAAATCCTTAAAAAAATCATAAAAAGTCCTGAACAAAATCCTAAACATCGTAAAATGTCCTGAACAAACTCCTAAAAATCATAAAATGTCCTAAAGAAATCCTAAAAATCAGAAAAAGTCCTAGAAAAAAAGAAAAAAAGGGATCTTTGCCAAGCAGGTGAAAACCTGGCAAACATGCACCTCTTGTACTCAAGCGCTCCATCTATCAACGCAATGTTGGCATTCCCACTTCCATGCAATTCTTTGCTTTCGCTTGTACATATTTCAGTCACTTTTGTGACATCTTGGTTCGTTGTAACCCTCATGACTTGAAACCAATCAATGTCCCAGTCTTAGGTAATCAACCGAGCACATTACATGTCCTAAGCAATATCAACCAAGTCAACCTTACGTCAGTGAAACCTGGTCGTCCACTTTGAGTCAGTTACCTATCTCTTGATTACTGAAGAGTTTTATCACTGAGTTAACAAGCAAAACAACATAACGGAAAACAATCACTAAACAGTTTGAGCTATGAATGAAAATTTTCTTTGTGTGTTGTCTTTTATATTGGTTTTCAATTATTATCCCTCTGAGTAACTCGAGGAAGTCTATCTTGACTAAGAGGAGCAAGGATTGGGGGCATAATATCTTCTTTGTTTTATGCTTGAACGAATGATCCCAATGATCTAGAAACATCTAAATTAGTTGGGTGTCTGTGATAAGAGCCTTCACATCAAGGTGAAATCGCCTCACATACCTCGACTCTGCTTATTTGAATGCTACAGGGAGGTTCCCATCATTTCTTTGTCTGTTTTGAGGGAACTTCTTTATTGTGCAATCCAGGTCCATGCGTAATCTGTCCAAGGATATGAACGAAAAAAGGGTCATTGCGAACAAGATCATTAATATTGCACATGAAAAGAAAGGAACTCTACTCTGCCTGCTATAATTGTAAAACGCTCAATGATGAAAACTAAGCTTTTCAAAATCCAATGACTAGGTTTAGGTTGCATCTCGTTTTGCATCTCATCTTGCATTTCATTCTGCATCTTGTGAATTTAGAGTGATGTCGGTTTGGTAACAATGATCTCCCTATTTTCTGAATGAGCGCTGGAAGCTTCATCATTTCTTCACTAAGTGGTCTCTTTTCATCATTTCTCCGATCGAGTACTTGTGTTTTGAGATGTTAGCTACATACATAAACATCTTATATAGATTCATACATTCACTATCACTCATTTGAATTCATCTTATTGCATAGAAAAATGCAAAAAAATGCATTACTCATTACTCATTCTCATTCATTTATTTGCATATGAAAAGAAAGAAAAATAGACACCCATGATCATTTGCATTCATTCATACATACTAAAAAGAAATGCATACATATAGAATAAAGCATATAGAACAACATCTCATAATCCATCAACACAAGTACGCTGAAATCAAATCACGAGCTTGTAAATCAGCTGCCCTGAGTCCATTTTCGGGATTGAAATCAAAATCTGATGTCAACTCTCTCATCAAAATTTCACAAAACTTGGACCACTTAGCGCTTTTCATCAAAATCTCATTCTCTCTTCTAATTGCACTCAATTTCTCATTAATAAACGTTGAATCTCAATTTCAATTCTACACATCAATTTCTACAAATCAACTTTGCGCTCAATTTCTTATCAAATAACACAAAATTTTCAAAAATTCATCTGAATCAATTTGTGCTCAAATCATTATCATCGCTCAAAATTTCCTATCATCATGTACCCTCGCTATCTTTCGATTTCGCTCCCAAGGGGGCATACTCGTGACCTTATGACCTCACATCTTCAAATGTCAAGAAAATTTTCAAATCTTCATCAAAAGTCGAGCAAAAATCTTTTTCAACTAAAGAAAATCAAACAAGACCTCATCACTAGGGGCATATCAGTTTCATCGCTTCAAATCAAGCTGCTATTTGTCTTTTATCTGAATCAATCTCTTAACGTTAATCAGTTTCATCACTTTTCATCAAGCTGATTATTCATTTAAACTCAATCAAGGGTTTAAAGAGTTTCTTTGATCACACTCAATCTAAGAAGGTGTTCAGTATTCGTCACTTTGGATCAAGCTGGATAGTTTATCTTCGCTCATCGTATCTTGATCAATCAAGTTCAAGATCGATTTTTATCATCACTCGCCGTGTCTAGATCAATCAAGTTCTAGATCAGTAAGATCTGCTTCTTGATCAATCAAGTTCAAGTTTGGTATCATTGTTTTCTATCGTTCCTAGTTCAATCAAGTTCGGGAATGGTATCGCTTTAATCAGACTTCATTCAGCTTCGTCACTTCGAAAAAAGCTAAACACCTTGCTTTTCATCTAGTTTGTGATCAATCAAGTTTAGAACTGGCATCTCCTAGACATCAACTATTGTTTGAACCAACACGTTTCTCACACATTAATTCAAAGAGGGGCAAATGTAATACCCTAAAAATGGTCATCTAAACCATGGGCCCCTAATCTCGACAACGTCACCAAGGTCCTAACCAAAGGCAATTAAATAAATCTTGAGCACACAATTAATTTCTTTAATCATCCAGTGTCACATGGCAAAATTAATCAATCAATATTAATTAAATATTTATTTAATTAATAGATCATTCCAAGTAAATCATTTTAAACAATTATCTTATTTATTTTAATTGAATATCCTAGCATATTTAATTAAATAAATCAATTTGCCATTAAATCATGAAAAAGAGGAATTAATTTAAATTAAATAAATCAATTGAGCAAAAATCTTCAAAAATGGAAATAAATCGAAAAAAGGAATTAATTGACCAAGAAAGAATTAAAAATTGATAAATAATCTCAGAGAAAGCAATTAAAACAATTAAATATTCAAATTGAATGAACTATAGAATAAATCAATTTTTTCTGATTTAATCTTATTTTTAGTTCAATTTCCTTTAAAACTGATAAAAGCATCCAATCACATCATTTTACCTGGATTGTGCTTCCTCTTGGAAAATCTAGACCGCTCATCATCATTTGATCTTAGCCGTTGGTTTCTTTCTGAATTTTCTATAAATTCAGGCTCTCATCTCTCATTCAAAGGATGTTGGAGAATATATTGTTATTATGCCATTTTTGCTCTAGGCTCATTGAGAATTTGTATTGAGATATTGCCTATTATTTATTTCATATTGTTTAAATCACTTAGCTCATTTATTGCTTAAATCATGTTAGATTAATCTTGCATTCATCTAGCTTAAATCCATGCTCATATAGATAAAAAGCCTTCGTTTATGTGTTGTCTAGCCACTGGATAGCTTAGCAATCTAAGAGCAATCTAACCTCGCATCTACTAGAAGGCAATGGGTCGCTTTGTTATGGTTTATTATTCATTGATTATATCTGATTAACCATTCATGTAATGACTTGATTGAAGTGTTGTGTCTTGCAGATATAGATTCTTAGTCCACTTTTCACACACACATCTTTGGCCCCCACCGTGGGGCTCGAACCCACAACTACAAGATTTCAAATGTTTCTTGAACAAATTTAATGTTTGGTTTTTATAACTAATAAACATTGTGTTAAATTTGCAAATAAAAATCTTTCTTCTTGCTTGTTCTTTTGTGACAGTAAAAAAGGGTGTCGGTTTGGAAGGCATAACTTTTTATTTAACTGTTTGATCTAAACCAATTTTTGATATGTTGTTTAAAACCAAGTTTTCTATAGGTACACCAAAGAGATTGTCCAAATGTGCTTTTCTTGAATATTTATAAATGGCACAGTGCAGTACTATCATTTTACTTATTCTTTTGTGACAGTCAAAAATGGTCTCGGTTCGGAGGGAATAACGTTTTATTTAACCGTTAGATCTAAACAAAATTTTAATATGTTTTGTAAAACTAAGTTTTCCACAGTTTCACCGAAGCGATGTTTAAAATTAACTCTGGTTGAAAAGTTATAAATGACAGAGTGCAGTACTATCAAAACTGTCATAACTAGGATAGTCATAAAAAATGGAAATTCTTGTTAGATTAGTTTAATTTATAGTTTGCATGGTAGGATTTTCTTTTGATGATTTTTTTAATATTATTTTGGAAACTAATTTTGGGCTTTAAATGTTTGCGGGACGCTTGTCAAAGAATCTATCAATCAAACATACGCCTGCCAAAGAATCAATAAGAAAATGACTACTGACATATTGTTTTTGCAGGTTGCCTAAAGAGAATCAACCAAACATCGTGTATTCTTTAAATTCATTTTTTCTAGGCACCTAACTTGCTATCTGGTTAATTAACAAATCTATCTTTTGTGTTTTCAGAAAAATCTGAGAGGTAGGAGAGTATGCTCTTGTCTTTTATAGACAATTAGAAATCTAGACCCTCGAAGCCTTTTTCTAAGTTTTGAGATTTGTGTACCTTTAGCGGGCCTGTCACAGTGGAAAAAAGTAATCACCCTATGAGAACAACCCAAGTGAGTACAACTGGACCTGAGCATTCCAACTCACTATAATAAATAGGCCTCTAGTGATTAAAGTCTCAGAGGATGGGATTATTTGAGTTTTCTCTTTGAGATCTCTCATATCGAGCATTTTGTAGGGCCTCGCGGTCTCAATCACGTTTACGTGACTATAGCTTGTTTTGGTACCTTGTCGAGATATAGGCCTCAATCATGCTTGCATGACTTCGAGGGGTAATTTCAAACGGAATTCCTGACTAAGAACTATAAGATAGAAGCTACTCGATTCACCTCCGAAAGGTTGATAATCTTCATGCAAGAGAGATAGTAACTCTCCCAAGACACTTGTCATATCGTGCCCCCATTAGCGTTTGGAGTCGGCTAATACGACATTGAGAATCCATTGCATGAGACTTAATGACCATATTTTGATTAGCTATTGGGTGTGTACCTAAGTCAGCAAGCAAAGGTTTTCTTCTTTAAGCCAACTTCTATAGGGTTAGCATGTTGTGATTGGAGTTACTATTTATCTTGCATGTTTTTTGTGTTTTCATCCCTGAAACTGAAACTGGAATGCCAAAACTGGAGAAAATAACAAACAAAATCAGTGATCAAAACTCTTTCCGTGTCACAAACTAGTATACCTTAGTTGTCAAAAACATCAGTCCTTATCAAAACCTAGTCATCGTCAGTCATTAAAACATTAGTCCTTATCAAAAACTAGTAGTCGTCAGTCATTGAAACTTTGTCTGTCAGAATCTTGTCTCTGTCCAATCCTCTGTCATATGAATTCCTGATCTTGTTAGTCAAAATAGTCAAAATAGTCTAAAATAGTCTGTAGCAAGCCTAAAACTGGTCATCATCCTCTTGAGCATAAACATCATTGATAGTGTACCCCTGCCATTGAGCTGCATGATTTTGTCAATCATCTTTAAGCTAGTTCAAACAACATCTTATCAAACCTAAGTTAACTTAGATAACATCTTACACATGATAGATCATTCCTAAAACCACACCAGATCTTAGTTACTTCACTCAATCACTATGTTAAATGAACTACTAGCTACAACTTGATCTTGACTTCTGCAACACATCTAGCTCTTGGTCCTGTCGGTTGTAAATGCTTGTTCAAACTAGAAGCTCTTCTAAAAATTTTTTTTGACAAAAGTAAGAATCTCATGGATACCTTAGCTCCAATTCCCATGGCTACCTTTGCTCAAATGCTTCAAGATATCAAGGAAGAAATATATGACATGGAAATCCAACAAAATAAATCAATGACTCCATTTGAAAAACAAATGTATGATATCAAGTGTGAGAAACTTCAAGAAATGCTAAAATGATTATAGATTTTGAATTAGACGGAGGATCAAATATGGATTGTGGGAAATGGGGACCCAAAATGGATGAAAGAGATGGTGAGCTTTGGATAGTGGAGTTGGAATATAAGGGCCTAAAATGGGTTTTCAATATAAGATATTTTTAGATGGAGGATTGGAGAACTTATGAATGGAGGAAATTTTTGGACAATCAGTTTTGGATGCCAATTTGGATTTCTCTTTAAAATGTGATGCTTCTATGAGTTGATTGGTAATTCACATATTTTTTATTTTTTTATTTGTGGAGCTTTGTGGCCTTTTAGATTTTTCTTTCTTTTGGATCATATTTCTCTTTTCTTTAGCATGTCTTTTTGATGGGGCATGTCGATCCTTGTATTTTTGTAGATTTTTGGTTGTATTTGATATTAAAATTGTTTCCAATAGAAATGGTATGGGTTCATGAGGATGAATGACTTGGATATTTTTTGGATGGGATGATGGAGGAAAAATGTTGGAAGAAATGTAAGTATGTATGCCTTTGTTCATATAGCTTATAGATTTAAGATGATGGAATGGTGGAATTTGAGTTAAAGTTGATGGAGGTGGTGGATAGAGGTAGGTAAGGACCCAAGATGGGTGAAAGAAATGAAGGGTTTAATTTTGGAGCATCAGGACCCAAAATGGATGTGGATGAGGAAGGAATGGTATTTTGGATCTGTAAGGGCCCAAAATAGATTTGGAAGATGGGGGATTGTAGAATCTTGATTTAGATGGATGGATTAAATTTGGAAGGTTTGGAAGGAGTATCAACATCTTGAGAATTATCTTAGTAGCCAAGGCCAAATGAACTTGGATTTTATTTGACTTGAAGGGGTTCCAATATCTCTTGTTCGTTGAGGCCTAATCCTTTTCCTTGATAATGCATTTTTTGACAATTCCTCTTACCAATGGGATACTTATTATTTTGGAAACAATATGTGAGTCCATTTTTAGGGGAATGAGAGATAGAAGCAATTATAAGTTCTTGGAGTAAACCATAGTGGATGAAGGTGGAGGAAACGAATTGATAAGTATGGGATTCATGGATATCTTGGATAGTGGTGATGGGATTTTTTAGAGAATTGGGATTATGTAGAAGATTAGGATCATGAGGTGGATTAGGAGGATTTAAGATCTTAAGACGGATTATGATAATTACATGGAGATGAAGGGATAATTTTATCTTTACTTGTGAGGGGATCATGATGAGTGTTAGGGGGTATTTCTTGGTCTTGATTAAGAATTAGATCATTGGATGGAGGGATGTTTTGATCTTGATTAGGAATTCAGGGATAGGGTCATGATATGGAAGGGGACCATGAGAAGGATTATAAGGAATATTAGTATCTTGAGATGAATTATGATTATGACTTGGAGATGAAGGGATACTTCAATCTTGGCTTGGGAGGGGATCATGAGGTGTATTAGGGAGGATTTTTTGTTCTCGATTAGGAATGAGATCATTGGATGGAGGGATGTTTTGTTCTTGAGATGGAGTGGAGGGGATAGGATCATGAGATGGATTATAAGAGATAGTTGGATCTTGGTATGGAATGGTATCATGAGATGGAGTAGAGGGGATGCTTTGATCTTAATTTCAGAGGGGAGGAGTGGGGATATGTGGCTAAAAGTATGGATCTATGTCGCACTTAGAGATAATTTGTACAATCAACCGGGAACTGTTCCAGCTAGACCAATGTGGCATTCATTTGGCAGAATCGTGGCAAAGGGGTTCTGATCGAAACCCCTTTTCTATATAAACTACAAAAAAGGTTTTCACCTCATTTTGAACTAACCAGCTTAGAGTTTAGCGGTCGAGGCAAAGAAGGGGGCAAATAAATTAGAGTTAATATATTAATGGTTTAGTTTTTTTTCATAATTTTGTATAGTTAATTAGTTTTTTAGTTTTTTAATTCTTAATAATATATTAATTTTTTAATTTTTAAATGCTTAATAATATATTAGTTTTAAAATTATTTAATGGTTAAAATATTTTAATGCTTAATTATTTATAAATGTTGTACACATATACAATTAGATTTTAAAATGTTATCCTATGACCCGTTAGCACACACTAGGACCTCTTAAGACTCTTAGGATAACTTAATACATCCTAGGACCTTTTAAGACATCATACAACCCCTTAGTAAATCCTAGGAGCAATTAAGACATGAATGGCCCCTTAATACATCCTAGGACATCTTTTGACCCCTTTTAGCATCCTAACATGTATAACATAAGACCCCTTGTGTCTATAACAATCCCTTATGACCTTTAATGATTCCTTAAGACCCCTTATGACCCCTAATGACCCCTACTAACCCCATTAGATCATCTAATGTCATAAGGGGTCATATGGTGTCGTTGGGGGTCATATGGTGTCGTTAGGAGTAATATGGGGTCCTAAGGGCTACACATGTGTTAGAACACATGTGTGGCCCCTTAGGACCCCATATGACCCCTAACAACACCATATAACCCCTTAGGATGCCATATGACCCCATAGGATCATATAGTTTCCTAAGGGCTCATATGGGGTCCTAAGGGGCCACACATGTGACCCCTTAGGACCCCATGTGACCCCTTTTAATGTCCTAGTAGATGAAACATAACTCTTAGGATGCCATATGACCCCATAGGGTCTATAGTGTCCTAAGGGGTCATATGGGGTCTTAAGGGGCCACACATGTGTTCTAACATGTGTGACCCCTTAGGACCCCATATGACACCTTTTAAAGTACTAGTAGGTACAACATACCTCTTAGGACACCATATGAACCCATAGGGTAGTGTTGTATGAGGTCATATGGAGTCACACATGTGTGACCCCGTAGGACCCCATTAAACCCCTTTTTAAGTCCTAGTAGGTACAACATACCCCTTACGACCCCATATGATCCCTTAGGACACCATAGGGTCATATGGTGTCCTAAGGGGTCCTAAGGGTCCACACATGTGTTTTAACACATGTGTGACCCCTTAGGACCCCATATGACCCCTTTTAAAGTCCTATTAGGTACAACATACCTCTTAGCACACCATATGACCCCATAGGGTCATATTGTGTCCTAAGGGGTCATATAGGGTCCTAAGGGGCCACACATGTTCTCTAACACATGTGCGACCCCTTAGGACCCCATATGACCCCTTTTAAAGTAATAGTAGGTATAACATACCTCTTAGGACACCATATGACCCCATGGGGTCATATAGTGTCATACGAGGTCATATGGGGTCACACACGTGTGACCCCTTAAGAACCCATATGACCCCTTTTAAAGTCCTAGTAAGTACAACATACCACTTAGGACACCATATGACCCCATAGGGTCATATACTATCCTAAGGGGTCATATGGGGTCCTAAGGGGCCACACATGTGTTCTAACACGTGTGACCCCTTAGGACCCCATATGACCCTTTAGGACACCATAGTGTTATATGGTGTCATAAGGGGTCATATGGGGTCCTAAGGGGACACACATGCGTTCTAACACATGTGTGACCTTTTAGGACTCCATATGATCCCTTTTACATTCCTAGTAGGTACACCATACCCCCTAGTATATCCTAGGAGCTATTAAGACATGAACGACCCCTTAATACATACTAAAACATCTTTTAACCCCTTTTAGCATCCTATCATGTATAACATAAGACCCCATATGACACAATGAGTCCCCTTAAGACCCCTTATGACTGTAATGATCCCTTATGACCTTTAATGACCCCTTAAGACCCCTTATGATCCCTAATGACCCCTATTGACCCCATAGGATCATATAATATCATAAGGGGTCATATGGTTTCCTTAGGGGTCATATGGGGTCCTAAGGGGCCACATGTGTGTTCTAACATGTGTGACCCCTTAGGACCCCATATGACCCCTTTTAAAGTCATGGTCGGTACAACATATGCCCTAATACATCTTAGGAGCTATTAAGAGATGTACGAGCCCTTAATACATCCAAGGACATCTTTTGACCCCTTTTAGCATCTTATCATGTATAACATAAGACCCCATACAACACCATAAGACCCCTTAGGACTGTAATGACCCCTTATGACCTCTAATGACCCCTTAAGACCCCTTATGACTCCTAATGACCCCTACTAACCCCATTTGACCCCATAGGATCATATAGTGTCATAAGGGGTCATATGGTGTCGTTAGGGGTCATATGGGGTCCTTAGAGGCCAACACATGTGTGGTTCCTCAGGACCCCATATGATCCCTAATGACACCATATGACCCCTTAGGAAACCATATGATCCCATAGTGTCCTAAGGGGTCATATTGGGTCCTAAGGGGCCACACATGTGTGACCCCTTAGGACCCCATATGACCCCTTTTAAAGTCCTAGTAGGTACAACATACCCCTTTGGATACCATACGACCCCAATATAGGATCCTAAGGGGTCATATGGAGTCCTAAGGGGCCGCACATGTGTGACCCCATATGACCCCTTTTAAAGTCCTGTTAAGTACAACATACCCCCTAGTACATCCTAGGAGTTATTAGGACTTGAACGACCCCTTAATTTCAATTATTAAAAAATTGCAAAAACTACAAATAATTACAAGAATCTAAAAAATAAGGTTTAATAAATTCTAAATAATATTTAGTTTAATATAAAATACAAACAAATTTGAAGCCGTCTAATATTAGATTTCTATTTAATTGAAAAAAATAAATTTAATTTAACATACTGGAAAAAATTTGAAGCCTTCTACCAAAATCTTTAAAAAATTGGAAATCTTCGTCACTTTATATAAATAATGATGCTTTTATTTGCAAACACAATTGATTTAATTCAAAAATCAATTATATCATTTCACACACCTTTATTTTCATATTTTAAAACAAAAAAAAAAGAATCATTATTTGTATGGGGTTGAAGAGGCATGGTCGCTCAAATGATCAGTTGTGTCAGCCTCTAACAATCCCGTTGGAAGGGTTCTGGTTGGAAGGATTCCGGGCGAAAGTGTTCTAGTCGGAACGTCCTAAGTGGCATCCTAAGTGGTAGCCACATCACCAAATTTGATAAATTTCTGAAACTTCTAACTTCTGCAATAAAATTCAATAGGTAAATTTAATTTATTAAAAAAACAAAAAATACCCTTTTGTAGAGATTGAAGTAAAGAATCTACTCATATAATTTTTATGATATTTTGATTAGATTTAATATATATTATTTCAAAAATACTACAAGTAGGTATTCTAATGTTCGGTAAGAGACTGGTTTGAAAAACAAAAACAAATATTGAATCACCACAAAAAATTTGAAAAAAATATGGTTCACTAGAGGAGAGTCTTTTGCAAAAGTTTTTTTTTTTAGACAAAATGTGGTGAGAGAAAAAAACTATCAAATTTAGGCATATTCAACTTAAAATGTTATAACGAAAAAAATATACATTGAATTTTTTTATGGACTATACATGTATGTAATCTATTAGGGATATCAAAATAAGAAAAAAAAAAAAAAAAAAAGTTGATTTATTTTATTTTTTGGGTGGAAACTAAACCCCATGATTTTTTAGCAAAAAAAAAAAATTGACTTTAAAAGTAAAAAAAAAACATATCAATTCTTGACAATTTTTTTTTTTAAAATAATAGACTTAAAGTTCATCAAATTTTACACATTTCATCAGGTTACATCATCTTCAAATTTAAAATACAAATGTCACTTTTATGGCATCGAAATTGAACAGTTATTGTTGTGTTAACCTTTTCCTTTATAAAAGTGTGACATAGGTTTGTACTTTTACCCATGTGGATTTGGAGGTGGAGAGGTATCATGAGGTGGAAAAGAATCTATGATAGTGTTCTTTGGAACAAGGTCTTGGCATGTTGGGGGTTGTGGGGATGTCATGATAGATGAAGATAGGGATTCTTCAACTTGGGTGGATGGAGGGATGGGAGTCTCATGAAGGCTAGGGGATTGAGGTTTATATTTATTGGATAACATGAATATGGACATATGACTTGGAGAGATTGAACTTTTTTTAGGGGTGGGATCTAGTTTCCTTTTTTAATAGTCTTTTGATAATATCATCCACAATGAGTGAGGAGGATGGGGATGGTGTGGATGCTAGAGTATTAGGATTATGTGAAGGTTTGGGATTTGGTAGAAGATTAGGATTATGGATTGGGGTATTAAGTGGAGGAGTAGGATCATGTGGAGTATTAGGGTTAAATGGAGGATTAGGATTATGTGAAAGATTAGGATTATGGATTGGAGGAATAGGATAATGGATTGGAGGATTATAATGTAAAAAAATTGAATTATGGGTGGAAGCAATAGAGGGTTTATACAAAGATGGGGATTGGGATGTGGATAGGAGAGAAAATAGATGTATAAGTGTTGGATGAGAGGGATATGTTTATGAGGGGTAATATGGAGTCATGGATGAGGAATAAAATGGATTTCCCTTGTCAATGGTAGAGGATGGATACAAAATAGGAGATAGATTAGGATTGGATATAATTTGTTAAGGTAGAATGTATGGAGGCATGGTAGTTTTGGGAAAATGGTGTCTCAACCTTGCATTTACATGAGGTTACTATTTATAGTAATTTTTCATTTGAGCACAAAATGGTGTGAAATTCTCCCCAAAGCTTCAGATTGGCTACATAAGCATGTCAATAAATTTTTCATCACAAGATCATAGCTATTTTTTAGGATATTAAAGTTTTTGTTTTTGGATGGTGGTATGAAAGGTTTAAATTTAATTTTGAGGACTTGAGAACCTCTAAAATGCCTTGAAATTTGGGTGTAACCAACATAGAAGATTATAAGGTGATAGAGAACTTCGTAAGATTTCTGGTACTTCAAACGGTTCGTCAATGAGACACACGGTTCACAAGTTATGGTCTCTAAAAGTTTGGACTCTTGAAATAAGATATATAAATTGCATCGGACATATAAATGAGTTGTAAAAGGGAAAAACACGTTTTGATGTGTTTTTTGACATGTCATAAAGCATCTTGAATGGAGATAAGGTTGGCTCTACTTTATTGGGTGGCTTTAGCCCATGGTTTTGTAATATTGTTTGATGGTTTCTTGTACTATATCTCCTATATATGACGTACATGAGATAGAGGTTGTGAGTAAGAGTCTTATGGCTATTGAGTTACCTTTGAATCTTTGATTAGTGGTACTTCTGTGAAGATATTTCTCTGCAAGTATATTGTAATCTATTATTGATTATTGAATATGTATTGAGTTTCTTTTGGAGTGTGGGGTTTCTCCCCCGAAAGGGTTTTCCCCACATAAATCACTATGTTGTGGTATGCATGATATTATGTTTATTTTTGTTAATTTTGTGTAGCTATTGTAATGATTTATAAAAAAAAATTTATTACCCTCCTCTCAAGGTTAGTGTAGGATGTTGTTCTACTACTTAACTTCCTTACAAGTGGTATCAGAGCCCGATCACCTTTGGTTTCATCTGTGGGTTGTTGGATTTTTTGAACTAATCCAAATTTGAGTGGGAGCTTGTGCAGAAGATACTTTTTGATCTTGTTGCAGGAATTTTCAGATGGCAAGTTTGTTAGGGATAATCAAGATTGACAAATTTAATTGTAGTAATTTTAAGATGTGGAAGCTGAAGATGGAAGATCTTCTAATAGATTGAGATCTATGGGATGTTGTTGTTAAAAATGTCTCAAGACCCTTAGATCCTATTGTGGCTGCTCAATATGATGTTATGGACTATAAAGCCAAGGGTATAATTAGATTGTGCCTGACAGACTCTATTCTGATCAATATCCATGAAGAGAACTCTGCATAGAATCTATGGATTAATCTTTTCTATTCCTTGAGAATGGAAGAGGGTAGATGGATTACAAACCTCCTGGAAGAATTTAATATTTTGGTGGCTCAATTGGCATATGTCTGATGGTATGATGAATCAATAAGGATCCGGTCAACTACTGAGAGGGGGGGTGAATCAGTAGATAGAAAACTGACATAAACTTTTCACCAAGCAAAAACAACCTCTCAAGACAAAACTCAAAACTAACTGGTTCAAACACTGAACTATCAAATGCCATATCACTATCAAGTAAACTGGTTGACTATCATAACAGAATAATAGTAAAACAACTCTCAAACTCTCAAACCATTTAACCAAAACATCCAAATACTTTATAAACAAAAGTAAAAGCTCATTTCATATTGCTGATGGTTATCATATCATAACTAAGTGAATTTAGCTGTTAAGTAAATTAACCATATCAAACATAATCACAAAAACATTCACCACTTGACACAATGATTTTGATGTGGAAACCCAAATGGGAAAAACCACGATGGAGATGAATACCCACAAGTATTTTGAACTCTTCTGAAGTTCACCCTGTTAGGAGCCAAGCCTGTTAAAGCTTTATAATAAGTCATGTTAAGAACAAATCCTGTTAGGGACCACCCGGTTAAGGGATTGACTATAATGCCCTATTAGAAGAAATACCTTGTTAGGAGTAACCTCGGTAGAGGATTTGAAATCCAAGCTAATGGATCACTTGGTTAGAGGATTTAGATAACACTAAACTTGTTAGAGCTTACTCAGTTAGGGGATTTGACTGTTGTAATTGTTAGCAAACAACAAGGATTTGTTGAACTGTTTGAATAACACTACACTTGCTTGTTCAAATCCTTTTCATGCTCCTATTTGCCTTTACACATACTACAGATACAACATCTATTTCGGCAACCAATCACTTACATTCAACCAAAATTGTGAACACTAAAACAAAACAACTCATCAACCTTATAAACAAAATAATAGGTCAGTAACATATCACAAACCTAATTATCTCATAGAGATTACAAACAAATCGGTTCAAGTATGACCATTGGATTACATAGTTATCATTGCACATCATTCAAGACAACCTCGACCACTCCTTGATTACTACTTCATCAAACACTATAACTCATCATGCGGTTTCCATTACATGCAATGAACTTTCTCATTCCCAAGACAAAAATCGTTATCTCTACATGCCAAAAATATTTGAAACTTCATGTCATACAACATGCATACGTAGCATAATCATTACTGCTCATCATTTGATCATAAACCAATACAACCGATTCACCAAACTCCATTGGTTAGGGTTTAGTATATTCAACAGGTAGGGTTTACCGGTTGATCTCACTTCTTCTCTAGTAATACTGGTTTCCTTCACAAGCTCACTTACCAATTGCAAAACAATAATAATTACCGGTTATAATTGACATCAATGACAACATAAGAGTCCATCAATGCAATCTTCATGCAAACTCCAACAATCTCCCCCTTTGGCATTGATGGCAATACAAGTATCAATACCCTTGATTGCTATGATTGTGAATAGGAATTGTAGTTTACATTTTACCATGTATTCACCTTCAACTGAGTCTCCATGTCTTTAGCTGGTAACTGGATATAGATCTTCTCTCTGTCAATCATATAGTTCTTCTCCCCAATCATATAGTTCTTCTCCCCCTTTGACAACAATGCCAAAGTAAAAGTAAAACATGCAATGTCATACTTCATTGTTCTGCAACATCAACAATGTACAACTTGATGCTCCCCCTATGGAATAAGTCCTCTCTACACCAATCATGCTTCAAGATTCTTCAATTAGCTATGGGACTAATGTGTTCCATATCATGCTCAATTGACCTCATGTAGGGGCACAACCCCTATCTGACCTCTAAGATACTCAAAAGTAGTATTAGGCAGAGGTTTAGTAAAGATATCTGCTAGCTGCTCCTTGGTAGATACATGCTCCAATAACACATCTTTACTTTGAACTTTTTCTCTCAAGAAATGATAATTCAACTCAATATGCTTGATTCTAGCATGTAAAATCGGGTTCTTTGAAATATTTATTGCACTGGTATTGTCACATAAAATCTTCAGCGGTTCTAAAATCTTCGGCTTGAATCCTTCCAGAATGTGTTTCATCCAGATAGCCTGGGTACAATTCATATATGTTGCAACATACTCAGCTTCAACAGTGGACTGTGATATGCAACTCTTCTTCTTGTTGCTCCATAAAACAAGTCTTCCTCCAAGAAATAATGCACCACTGGTTGTTCTCTTCCTATCATCAACATTATCTACCCAGTCTGCATCTGTATAGACTTTCAAATCAAAGTTACCTGCATATGGATACCATAAACCATAGTCAATAGTACCTTTCAAAAATCTGAATATCCTCTTGGTTGCAATCAAATGTGTCTCCTTAGGATTCTTCTGAAATCTGGCAACTAAACCAACTGCATGAGCAATATGCGATCTATTGTGAACAACATAATGCAATTTCCCTATCATTGACCTGTACTCCTTTTCATCAACAGATGCGGCTTCATCCTCCTTAGACGATTTACAACCTATAACCATAGGTGTCCCACCTGGTTTACAATCACTCATTCCAAATGTCTTCAATACCTCTTTCATATATTTAGACTATGTGATAAAAATATCACTCTTCATCTGCTGAATTTGCAAACCTATGAAGAATTTTATCTCTCCCACTAGAGACATTTCAAATTCACTTTTCATTTCATTTGCAAAGTCATCACTCATGTCATCATTGCCTCCAAATATGATATCATCCACAAACACTTCACTAACCATTATCTTATCTCCTTTAGATTTGAGATATATGTTGTTGTCTTCACTGGTTCTCTAAAAACCTATCTTCATCAGGTGTGAATGTAACCTTTCATACCATTCTCTCGGTGCTTGCTTCAAACCATATAGTTCCTCGTGCAATTTACACACCATATCCTTTGCATCAGTCAAAGCATAACCATCTGGCTGCTCAATGTATACTTCTTCCATTATTCCATTTAGAAATGCTGACTTCACATCCATCTGATATACTTTGAATCCCTTATATGCTGAAAATGCAAGTAGAGTCCTAACACCTTCCAATATAGTAACTAGTACAAAATTCTCACCATAGTCTTATCCTTGTTCCTATGAATAAACTTTGCATACTAATATAGCTTTGTTTCAGACTACTACTCCATCTTCATTCAATTTATTCTTGAATACCCATTTAGTACATATCACATTTTTATTCACTGGTCTGGGTACTAGGGTCCATGTATTGTTCTTCTCAATTTGGTCAAGCTCCTCCTCCATAGCTTTTATCCAGTGATCATCTCCAAATTCTTCCTTAGCAGTTCTAGGGTCAATGGTGGAGATAATGCAAGAATTGTCTCTAATTTTTCTTCTGGTTAACACTCCAACATCTTTATCTCCAATAATCTAGTCAGGATTATGATTGAGTCTCACATACCTTCGAATGACATGATCATTATCTTCAGGTTCTTATTCTTCATTATCATCATCTTCTTTTGAATCTACCTGTCTCGGTTGAACTAGTATAACAACATTTATTTCACTAGTTTCTGGCTTCATTGGTTTTGGTTCCAAAATCTGAATGCAAGGTTCTTCATCCTTTTTCTCCTTACTGGTTTCTCCTAAGACTTTAGGACAATCATCCACTCAAACATCAACACTTTCAATGATTCTCTATGTCCGGTTGTTGTAACATTTACAAGCCTTACTCTTGGTGGAGTAACCAAGAAATAAGCCTTCATCACTTTTAGCCTAAAACTTACTAACATAGTAACCTCTTTTGATAAAACATTTACTGCAAAAAATCTTAAAATAATTGACATTAGGTGATCTACCATACTAGTATTCATAAGGAGTTTTATCCTTGCCTCTCTTTACCAATATCCAGTTCATAGTGTAGACAGTTGTGGTGACAACTTCTCTCCAGAAAGTTTTTGCTACTCCTCCTTGTATAAGCATTGTTCTAGCAGCTTCAACCATTGATCAGTTGTTCCTATTGGCATTTTTAGATTGTTGGCATTTTGCATATAGATTACATTAATGATATTTTGTCATTGATATCAATTGAATCGATGAATTGTATTCATGATATTGTTGATGTCATTGTTGTTATTGCTATTATCTTGTAACCAGTATGATAAAATTTGTAAACGATGTTGTGAACCAGATATGGTAGTTTGTAAGTTGAACCGGTGTAAAGGGTGAAACCTTTCTATGTTTTGTAAACTGGTAAACCATACCAGTTGTTTGTTGTTAAACCCTAACCGATCAAGTTTGTTGGTTTAAGGTCTAATGTTTAGCGGTAATGATGGAGACACGTGTGATCATTGTATGAGGATAAGTTTAGATTGTTTTGGCGCGTTTGTTGTCTTGGAAAGGAGCAAAGTGGATTGCATCAAATGCATAGCACATGATGAGTTACAAGTTCGATGAAGCGATGACCATGGAGCGGTTGGAATTTTCTTGAAGAATGCGAAGAGATTGTTATGATTTATCATGGAGCGGTTGTTATGTTACCGACCTAGTTGATTTGTATTTAAGGTTGATGAAGATGTTTGAAACAGAGTTGGCAAAGTTGGCAGAAAACTAGTTGAGTGTGTGGTTGCCAAACCGCTGGATGGATCTGCAATTTGAGTAAAGGCAGATTGAAGCTTAAGAAGGATCTGATCAAGCAGATATAGTGCTATTCAGACAGATCAAGAAAACTTGTTGTTTTCTAACAATTATAGCATAATAGAAATCTGTTAACAGGGTAAGCTCTAACAAGCTTGGTTACTTATTAAATCCTCTAACAAGGTGGTTCATTAGTTTGGATTCTCAAATCCTCCAGCGAGGTTACTCCTAACAGGGTATTGTGCTTTTCATCAAGGCATATTTGTAAATCCCCTAACCAGGTGATTCCTAACCAGAATTAGTTCTTAACAAGACTTATTGTAAAGCTTTAACAGGCTTGGCTCCTAACAGGGCGAACTTCAGAAGAGTTCAGATATCTATCCTTGTGAGTGTCATCTCACCATGGTTTTTACCTATTTGGGTTTTCCACGTAAAAATATTTGTGTCAAGTGGTGAATTCTTTTGTTGTTATGATCTTATTTGTTGATTTGATTAACTACTTAACTATTCTGACAAGGCATGATAACTGGAATTATTGAGAGATGAATATATTAATATTTGTTTAAGAATTGTTGATGTTTACAAGATTGAAGTTGTTTACTGTTAAGGTTGTCATAACAGCCAAACCGGTTGATGTTGGTTAATGTTGAGTATTGATCTTGATAGTGAAAGTTTACTTTATGAGTTTGATTTTGAGTTTGGGAGTTTGTATTATTTTTTCAATATACTGATTCACCCCCCCTTTCAGTATTATGTTAGATACTTATTCTTTCATCATACCATCAATTGGTATCAGAGCATCTTAGGTCCTCTTTAACCTAAAAGCCTAACATCTTGAGGAAAAGATCTTGTAGATCATGATGAAGAAAGAAGGTTTGAAGTTCAACAAAAATAGCTATAGGATATGAAGTGATAGAATGAAGATTTACATTAACAGTCTGGGAAGTCAATATTGGGATCATGTAGAAACTAAGTATACTGCACCTACTTGAACTTTGACTGATGATGAAGATAGTTTAGTGGAGCTTGAAGCATTATTAGCAAAACGACTGCCTAGAGGTACTGGTAAATAGAGAGGTAAGCTACCATTGAAATTTTTTGCTTGCAATAAGATTGGTCATATAGTAGCTGTAGACATATAAAAATGACCATATTCCTAAATGAATATTTTATGTTCATTTCTCTATTTGATTAAATCCAATTTAATTAAATTATCCACATTCTTCTATTTTCTTAAGTAAATTACTCAATTTATTTAAATAAAATTCACTATATCCATTTAATGAATAAATCATTTTATTCAATTAACTCCCCCCTATCTACTTTTAATTAAATCCAAATTTAATTAAATAGTTATCCCAAATTAAATAAATCAAATTTATTTAATTACAACCAAATTGAATGAAAATCATTTAATTCAATTAAATCCTATTATCCCTCCATCCACTTGCAAAATTCCCAAACCCCTTCCTAATCCCTTCTAGAATCTTCTAATCGCTTCTAATTAACCTAACCCTCCCCTAAACTTTGTCACATCCCTAAACAAAGGGAAGTCACTTCTCAAAAACCTTAAAGTCTTTGATAACCATTGAAGGTTTTCAACCTTCAACCACTAAAAACCTTAAAGTCTTTGAAAACCATTAAAGGCTTCCAACCTTCAACCACTTAATCCCTAAAGTCTCCAATAACCATTAATGGTTAATTCAAACCTTCCCACATGGTTAAAACATTTGTTTTGACTCAACCTCTATCCAACCCAAGGGTCTCATCAGGCCATTAATGCTTTGACCATGATTATCTCTTAATCATTTGCACAAAGGTTTATCCTTGGATTAACTCTTAATCCAGTGGGTAAGCCTAACTTAGACTTGACCCTTAGCCTTTAGATAACCAAGAGGTCTTCTCAGGCCTTTAATGCCTCCAACCTCTTTTCTCAACCCAATCCTATGTTGACACTTGTCACCATTTCATTGGTGCCAATTATGCACATGGATCCCCAACTTTCAAACCTGGCCCTTGATTAAACCATTCAATCTTGACCATCCATTGCCCTGTTTGTGCTATAAATAGAGCTCTCATTCCTCCATTTTAACAATCATCTTTCAAATTTGAAGCATCACACTTATGCTCAAATACTTTCAAGCTTTCATTTCATATATGCTCATCATTTAGCCTCTTTTAGATCATAAATTAGACTAATATGCATGCTTAGATTACTTTCTTTATCATTTTAGTTCAATCATAGACTAAATATAGTATGCTAGGATAGTATTCATACTAATCTTGTCATCTTATCATTTAGATTATTGCATTTTAGCATCATACATAGCTTACAACACATCTAATACTAAAATCAATCAAAAGCATCTCTCGTTCTCATATTTGCCATCCCTAAACCATTTTGCTCAGTGATCTGAGAGCAAAAACGTTGGTTTGAGGGACATTGTGAGATAGAGAACCATGGGACCCTCCTTGGGAAGTTGAGTAACAATACGTTACTCCATAGCTTGCATCAAGAAGTCCAGTGTGTGTGTGTGTGGACTAGTTTTCTATAAAATTTTCACATATTAAGTTTTATTCACCCACTTTTCCCGCATGCATTTCTGGTGCCCATCGTGGGGCTCGACCTCCAATAACAAATCGGTTTTTCAAATTGATCACTTTTGCAGGTCCGTGGGAAACAGGAATCAGCGCGTCGAAAACATACATTAGCGCATCTGCTTAACAGTCTAGCACTTCTAGCCTACTGTTTAGCGCATGGGCTCTCTGTTTTAGCGCGTGAAGACCTTTTCTTAGCGCATGATTTTGTTTAACAATTTTTCCTGTAGGTATCGATGCGGGAATAAAACAGAGTAGCGCATCGACCCAACATATTAGCGCATCCGATCCCCATTTTAGCGCCTGTAATACATAATCCAGCGCTTAAAATCCAAACATTAGCGCATCAGATTTAAAATTTTCCTGCAGAACTGACCGCAAAAAAAAAAAAAAAAAACAAACATAGAGTAGCGCTTCCAACACCCAGAGCAGCACACCCAGGGAACAGAGTAGCGCGTTTATCATAAAGTTTAGCGCATTGAACGTATATTGTAGTGCGTACAGTTTGTTCTGTAGCGCATCAAAAAAAAAATAAATAAATAAATTTCTTGTAACCAAATTGAAATTTTAGACTTGTAGAAGTCCCCCGAATCACCTGACATTTTATCTTTTTAGTTGCAGGATTCTAACGATTTCTTGCAGGTGGAGCGAGGAATTTTATTTTTACAAAAACAAAAAAACGATTTCTTTTGTTGACCTCGAAAACAAAAATTTTGCTTTGTTGACCATTTCCATTTTTCTAGATTAGAAAATCTTTCTTTTAAAGATTAAAAAGAACATCATGTTTTTGTGGAGCAACATCTCTACATAGGTTAGCAAATCACTGAATTGGAGGCTTAAAAAGAATCTTTGTTTGCTTTGTCTCGAAAGTGGAAGGTATATGCTCTCCCCTTAACTGGGTGATCAAAAATCCAGACCACTCTTCCTGCTTTCAGTTATTTCAAAGCATTTACATCCTTTAGCAGGCCTGCCTTCCCGAGGAGTTGCAATCAACTCTTAAAGCCGTTTATGGCCGGTATGAAGGGAACGAATTAAGTGGGGAATGACTTTGACGCCAAGAATTCCAACCCACTATAATCAAATGTGGAAAGTGACGAAAGTCCTTTTCAACGGTTGCGCGCAGTGATTAGCCTTCCCCCAGTATCCTCGAGATACGTAAAGCCTTTGTTCTAAAGGTTGGGAAGGCTCCTGAGGGAGTTTATCACTGACGGCCAAACGGGAAGCCTGATTACGAACCATAGAATTAGAAGCTTTGAACCGAGTCAGTAACCAAACATTTGTAACATCATAGTGCAAGGGTGGGGAAGAATCCGCCCCCAAGATTACTCACCATATATCTCCCAAGATAACTACTCAACTGTGAAGCAATTCACTTTGGGTTAATTTCTGGCAAAAGGCAAAAAAAACGGGTGCCCCCTAGGAGGTGACACGGCTGTTTGAGCTGACGGAGTATCGAGACTAGTGAGCTATGATGTTATTTATGACCCTTGAATAAAGAGTCTTTCTGAAGTGTATTACTTGTATCCAAACCTGTTAAAACATTGGGGATTTGAACACATCCTCATAGAACATACACTTTTTGTTAGATTAGGCAAAATGGTTGTCCTTTTTGTGCCATGCTTCATTTATTACTTCAGAAAATCATTCATCGCAATTGAAAAATTGTCAACAAAAATAAAAAATCTCAAGAAAACACCCAAACAAAACAAAAAAAAAAATCAGGGCAGTCTAGCGCATAAGAGCAACATCTTAGAATGTAGAACACTTATATTAGCGCATCCAAACACCAAATTAGCACGTGCAGTTAAAACAGTAGCGTTTCAATCCTGAGGTAAAACAGTATATAATCCTTTAGCGCATCTGAAACATAGTCTAGCGCGTCGCAGAAATATCTTAGTGTGTAGGTATCCATAATTAGTGCATAAAACAAAACAGTTAGCGCGTGGCAGGCCCAGTATAGCGCGTAGATTTTACGAACAAATTCCACAACAATCCTATTTTAGCGCGTGGAAGCAACATCTTAGCGCGTGGCGTAGACAAATTAGCGCATTCACTCAAACAGTTAGCGCTTGGCAGGCCCAGTATAGCGCGTAGCTTATCCAAACAACTTAACAGCAATTTTCAAACAGCCTGAATTTTAGCGCGTGAAAGAAACAGCTTAGCGTGTTGAAACCAAAATTTAGTGCATAAGGATGGACAGTTAGCGCTTGTAAGACCCAAGATAGCGCATAAACTTTTCAACTGTTAGACTGTCATTTTCCAAAAAATCAAATTTTAGCGCGTGTCTAGGGGCAGATTAGCGCGTGTACTGAATATTGTAGCGCATCAAAGAAATTCAGTAGTGCATATAATCTCTATTCTAGCGCGTGATCAAAAGCCGAAAATAGTGAGTTAAAACTGGAAAAATTTTGAAAATTTCAAAAACATTTTAAAAGACTTTTTCATCAAAAATTCATCTTTTATCAAACCAGAGTGACAAAAACAAACCATTGAAAACTTTTCTCAAGCTAAATTTGTGTTAAAAAAAGTTGTCCGAATCCGAAACCAATCGAACAATAGAGGATGTCTCTCCTATCATAATCCGGAAAATTTTCATCATCAGTATCAATTAAATCCTTTAACATCTTATGGATTTTTATCTCACAAACACTTGTTTAAAATTCTCAAATCCTCAAATATAGTTTCCAGATCGGGAAGCTTTTATCCATATCATTTGACACACTTTATCGTGAAGGGGCAACCTTCACTCTGATAAAGTAAGATTTGAAATTTCCAAAACAAGAATCAACTGAATCCAAACCAATCAAAGGAAATCATTGATCACTCTTGCATGACTAATCCCCTTATTCTGAGAAGAAAGAACCTCTATCGTAACTTCACGTTGAAGAAACAACAACCTAGCTTTTCCAAATTCATCAAGTGAAATAAGTTTTTATACATAAATCGTCAACTCTTCAAATCTCATCGGGTATTCCTTCATCACGTCAAATGTTATATCCAAAACAAATCTAGCGAATTTGACAAGGAACCCTTGAAGACAAGAGCATACTGCCAAAAGTCTGCTTTTAATCAAACTATAAACCGTGGTGGAAAAATCAATCCAGCATTCTTGCTCGACGAGTGCATCACATATAACACATCTCGACCAGAACCACCAACGCCCGCGCAACACATTGAGGAGGCTTTTGTACCTTTCATCACTGAAAGCTTCTATTAAAATGCCTGTTACTCTCTCTCAACGAGATAAACAAAGCGAGGCACACACTGAATCAAGTATGAATCGAAGAATATCAAATCCTTTTGAAGTTCCACCCGTAGAAGAACTTGAAATTACCGAAACCCTTCTTAGGGAATGTCAAGTAAATCCCACCTTTCAAAAACTTGTCGAAAAGCTCATAGAAAATGACAAGGAAAAATATCTGTTGATGCTCACAAGCAAGGGCGTTAAACTTCCGGAAGATTTCGACCCAAATCTTTTTCAAACTGAATCCCGACAATATGCATCTCAAGAACAAAACCGAGAAGAAGAAACTCACATACCTGAACAACATAACTTTGAACAACACATTCCAGAACAACGCATACCAGAAATGCGTATACCTGAACTAGAAACACCAGAGCAACATATACCATTTACTACTCCTTTTCAGCTGAGAACCAATACAAGGCAAGAACTTTTTCCTCAGAAAGATAATGCACCCTTGATTGCTCTTACTCAACAAATGCAAATGTTGCAAAGGCAAATACAGGATATGCAACAAGGGACAACAGTGTGGTACTCTTTAAACGAAATCTGTCCTTATCCATTTGACAGAAGCTTGAACATGGTGCCTTTTCCTCCAAACTCCGACGTTCCCAAATTTGATAAATATGATGGGAAAGTGATCCCAGAGATCATGTTCGAGAATTTTGCACACTGAGTCTTGAATTTGCTCATGATGACACCTATTTGATGAGGTTATTCCCCAGAAGCTTGGGAGGGCAAACTATGGCATGGTTAGCCAAAATTTCGCCACCTGTTAGATCATTTGATGAATTGGTTAACAAATTCATAACCCACTATTCCTACAACATCCAACATGCCATAACCATGCTAGATGTTTGCAACACCAAACAAAAGAACAATGAAACATTTATGGCATTTCTGCAACGCTGGAGACGAATGGTCTCCAAATATCCTCGAGATATTCCTGAAAAGGAAAAAATGGAAATCTTCATTGATAACTTGAATGGCGAAATGAGTTACAGACTAAAACTGCAATGCATACCATCTTTCGTTAAATTAATTGAAAATGGCATTCAAGTGGAGGAAGCATGTGTCAAAAAGGGAACACTCAAATTCTACAAGGAAGGAACAAATTCATCAAACTACAATAACCAAAACAACACCAACTTTGACAAATCTCAATTTTGGACTCAAAACAAAAACGAAGGCAACAACGAACCACATGATCCTAAATCGAAACAACCAGTGCTTGCATTATCTGGAAATCCTCAGAACACGAAAAATGCTAAAAATGCTATTCCCAGTGCTAACACATATGTGCAAAACACTGATCAAGGACAATTCAACACAAACAACACCAACGATAATCAAGGCAAAAACATGAATCAGGGACCTAACAACAATCCACGCAACAACACGAACAATTTCCAAAAGCGTATCTTCACACCACTGGGACAATCACTAGAATCCGCATTCAGAGAACTTTTGGCAAACAAGGTTCTTTCTTTACCACCACTCAACAATTATGAACCCCCAATCAAACCACCTTGGTGGAATGATTCACACTATTGTGATTTCCATCGCAACAAGGGTCATAGAACAAACGAATGCATGAGATTGAAACATATAATATAGGACATGATTGATCGAGGTGATTTAACGGTCGATGGTCTCAAAACAAATGGTGATCATGGAGCCTTTAAGAATCCTCTCCCAAATTACAACAAAGATGGAGCATCTACTTCGGATGATACACGCGGAGCTCGTATTAATCACATCTACAATAACACTATCAACCATATATCAACTGAAGATCATCAAGTAAATGTCATCACCATCCGAGATCAGCGTGATCATGAATCTGTCAATGTAACAACCCGCACTCAGAAATATGTCTTGAACGGACATACTGCACCTGCAACTACCACACCTAAAATCCAATATGACTTGGTTAGCCAACTACGCAAGACTCCAGCTCAGATATCCATCCTGGAATTATTGAAACTATCACCCAAGCACAAAGACATATTGGAGCAAGCATTATTGGGAACAAATGTACCTCAAAATCTGGATACAGACAGATTTCAAGCCATGGTCGCCCATATAACAGGACCTCATAACCTCACCTTTTCCGAGAATGACAATGCTTCCTTAATCCATCCAAATAATACTCCTCTCCATATTGAAGTCATTGTTTGCAAACACCGAGTCAAAAGAGTCCTAATAGATGGAGGAGTCGGTCTTAATATATGTACTTTAAAGCTTATCCGTGCATTAGGCTTCTCAGAAGAATCTATTGACCCTTGCAAGAAAATTACCATAAAAGCATATGATGATGAAGAGCGGTCCTCTAAAGGCACAGTAATATTACCTATTCAAGTAGGCCCAGTACAAAAGGATACTATTTGTCAAGTCTTAGATATTGATCTAACCTACAATATTTTGTTAGGACGACCCTGGATACATGAAATGCAAGCAGTCCCTTCTACATATCACCAGTGTGTCAAGTTTCCTTATGATGGACAAGAAATCTCCATATCTGCTAATCATAATCCATTTCAACATTGCAATGCAATGGGGGCAGCCCAGGACAGTTTGGTTCCTCATAATAGAGAAAAGAAGCAATCTTCAACATCAGATCCATACACAGCAAAGTCCAACTCCTTATGGGGAGACTTCAAGCAGAAAATGCAAATCAAAGACCAAGGCATGGGAGAATACTCTTTGGAGCCTTTATGTTTGGAAAAATTGCCAACCTCACCTAGATCGCATGGTTTGCCTACTACATCAACACAACTAGCTACTCAGCCCATCACTAAATTTGATGGTACCTTCATCCAATTGGGTACTCTAGCACATGAATCAGAAGACATATATTCTTAGCTGGTTATACAAAGATGAAGAAGAAAATCATAGAGCAGCTGCTCTGGACATTGTTCTACCAACACACATGTATGGAAAAGGCTACTTAATCATGAAACAAATGGGCTATGACGGTAAAGGACCCATTGGCAAACGCAAAGAAGGAGTCACTGAACCTATAAATCTTCCTTCACAACCTAGCAGAAACAAAGCAGGATTGGGTTCTAAACTCACGTTCCTATTGAAGCGGCCACCTCACCTACTATCAACCCTCAATGGAAAGTAAAGACACCGTACCAAGAAGAATCCTGGCAGGAAGCACTTTTTGAATTAGTAGAAACAATCCGCAAGGCACGGGAACGTCAAGATCAGAAGTTACATCAGAAAAAACTTCTAAGTCATAAGAAGGCTCTATCTGCAGCAATAGCTCATATTCAAACACCAATATCTCAAGAACAAATTAGGTCATCTCCAAATACCGTTATTCCTCCCTGAGGAAGCATAGTCTATGAACAAATCCAGCAAGTAGAAGACGGATCTGATACAGAATCTACAAAAACCATCAAAATGGTATCTATCATCAAAGATTTGTTTTCACCGTACAACACACCTGTTTACAGCACAGATAGAATCTGGGATGATGCCTATGAGACAGATTCTAATGAATATGAATGGGGTACCTACTCCAATGCTACTACTGATATCCTAGGTGATACTGATTCTATATCCCTTTCTCAGGAAGAACATAATGCAGAGGATAGACCTCTTGAATTTGGACCGCAACATATCTATGACGCTCTGGAAAGTGAACAGAAACATTATGAACAAGTCTATGTGGAAGATGATACCATCGAGGACCTCGACAAAATCCAAAATTTCTTTAAACCCAAGACTCATCACGATGAAAACTCTATCCTAACACTTACAGTAGCCGAACTTGATCCACCCAACGATTCCTTACCACTTGTCTTTCCTGACCTCATCGACTGGGACGAACCTGAAACAAATGATATACCTATTTTCCCAGATGATGCATCTATTGTCCATTACCTATGTTCCGTAAATCTGGAAACAGGCTCTACCAGTGAACAAAATAATGATATTTGTCAATCAGGGAGTGCCAAGTCTCTCAGTCGCAAAAATAAACCAAATAATGAATCTAATGCTAAAAACCAGATAATGGCAGCTCTAGATCATAAAAAAGTAAAAATAAAGGACGCATCGGAGGGTGAAAACCTTTTTGAGGCACCTAACAATGGGAGACTTGACACTCTTCCTGAGCACTTTCATGAGCGATCGCCCATATTGATTGAGCCCACTCAATCAATCAACATTAGTACCACCGAAGCAGCCATAAATATACATCTTGCAGAATCTCTGACAGAGGAAGAAAGATCGGCATTCATCATCTTCTTTAAAGAACAACAAATCAACTTTGCTTGGTCATATGCTGATATGCCCAGAGTAGATCCACACTTAATCATGCATCACTTGTCCATCTCTATAGGAGTTAAGCCAGTCAAGCAAAAGCTACGAAAGGTGAATCCACAGGTGGCACTCATGGTCAAAACTGAACTAAAGAAATTATTAGACGTCGGATTCATCTGACCCATTGACTATGCAGAGTGGATATCCAATATCATTCCAGTATCAAAACCGGATGGTAGTATCAGAATATGCACTGACTTCAGAGACGTCAACAAAGCTTGTCCAAAAGATGACTTTCCTCTGCCAAGTATCGACATAATTGTAGATCTCACAACAGGCCATGCAATGGTCTCGCTAGTGGATGATTTCTCAGGCTATAACCAAATCAAGATAGCTCCTGAAGATCAAGATAAAATAGCGTTCACCCGTCCTTGGGGGTCGTACTATTGGAATGTTATGCCTTTCGGCTTAAAGAATGCAAGGGCCACTTATCAAAGAGCAATGACCACAATATTTCATGACATGATGCACACATTTATGGAAGACTATGTGGATGACTTACTAGCTAAATCCTTCACCAGAGCATAACATCTTGGTATCCTAACAAAAATCTTTGATCGATTGGAGAAATTCCAAGTCAGGCTTAACCCTAAGAAGTGTGTCTTTGGGGTTACATCAGGCAAGTTACTAGGCTACATAGTCTCAGCTAAAGGTATTGAAGTCGATCCAGCAAAGGTGCAAGCCATTATGGAAATGCCACCACCATGGAATATCAGTCAACTCAGATCTCTACAAGGACGACTCCAATCAATCCGGCGATTCATCGCTCAGTTAGCAGATAAAAGTCTACCATTTAACCATTTGCTACACAAAAATGTACCATTCAAATGGGAGGCTAAGTGTGCAGAATCTTTTTATCAAATCAAACAGTACCTGATGAATCCACCAGTTCTAGTCCCACCAGTCGCCGAAAAGCCACTTATTCTATATATCTCAACAACAAATATTTCACTGGGGGCATTATTGGCACAAGAAGATCAACAAGGAAAGGAACGTGCCATATACTACATCAGTAGAACATTGAATGGCTATGAACTCAACTATACATTTATTGAAAAGGCTTGCCTAACAGTGGTCTTTGCATCTCAGAAGTTCCGACATTACATGCTAGCACACACCATCAAGCTAGTTGCGAAAATTGATCCTCTCAAATATCTACGTAGCAAGGCAGCTCTCACAGGCCGGTTGGCTAAATGGGTCATGATTCTCAGTGAATTTGACATCCACTACATAGAAAGACGAGCCATCAAAGGACAAGCAATTGCAGATCAGCTGGCTGAAGCACCGCTACGAGGCAAACAAACCATGGAGGTTGAATTTCCAGACAGGGATGTACTCGCTCTTTCTACTAAACAATGGACCCTATACTTTGACGGATCCTACACTCAACGTGGTTCAGGGGCCGGCATTCTGTTCATCACTCCTGAAGGACATACTATGCCCAAATCATACAGACTTATGTTTCCATGTACAAATAATGTGGCTGAATACGAAGCATTGGTCATAGGCATCAAAATGGCCATAGAATGGAAAATCATAGAGTTAAAAGTCTATGGAGACTCACAACTGGTCATTAATCAAATCAATAACAACTATAAGACAAAGGACGACAAGCTACTACCCTACAAACGAATGGTGGATGACTTCAAACAGTATTTTGTGCACATCACCTTTGAACAAATACCAAGGTTGAACAACAAAGCAGTCGATGCAATGGCTACGATCGCTTCATTACTACAAATTCCAGAGCAACAGAGTCATTATGAGTTCCTGGTAGAGCAACTGTTCTCCCCCGCCTATGACCACTCTGAATCCCATGTTATCTATGCCTTGACTGGTTCAGAGTCTCCGCTATATGGACCAATATACGACTACCTCAAGCATAATATCTTACCCATTGACCAATCCCGTAACCAAAAACGTAACTTTATTCGACAAGTTGGCCGTTATACCCTTACCGCTGATACTTTATATCGTCGAGGTCTCGATGGTACTCTTCTTCGTTGTCTTGATCGTAATGATTCTGATTTGGCTTTACACGAGCTTCATGAAGGTATTTGTGGCACACATTCAAGCGGCACTACTCTTGCTAAAAAGCTTCTAAGGATGGGATACTACTGGCCTACAATGGAGAAAGATTCATATCACCTTTTCAAGAAATGTCCTAAATGCCAAATCCATGGTAATCTAATACATGCACCAGCACAGGAACTGCAGCCATTTACAACATCATGTCCCTTTTGTCAGTGGGGACTAGACCTGGTTGGCAAAATTCATCCTTCATCTTCAAATGGACACAAGTTCATTATAACTGCAACAGAATACTTTACCAAATGGATAGAAGCAATTCCCATGACCACAGTGACTGGGAAACAAATTGTCTCTTTTATCCTAAATTATCTGATCTGTAGATATGGTATTCCAAGTTCAATCGTCACAGATAATGGACGACCTTTCAAAAATCAAGATGTCCAAGAACTATGTGAAAAATTCAAAATCCAACATAGGTTCTCTACACCATATTACCCATAGGGAAATGGTCAAGCAGAAGCATCTAACAAGACAATACTGAAAATCCTCAAGAAAATAGTGAATGATGCAGGCAAAGATTGGCATGTACAACTCAATCCAGCACTTTGGGCATACAGGACCAGCATCCGCACACCTATAGGAGCAACACCATATTCATTAGTATATGGATCTGAGGCTATTTTACCCCTGGAGGTAGAGATCCCATCTCTCAGAGTCTCTTTGAAAGGTTTAATCCCTGATGAAGAGTATCGAGTTAACCGACTGCAAGAACTGGAACTATTAGATGAAAGATGCCAACATGCTTATACTCATCTCAAAGCATATCAGCAACACATGTGCAGAAGCTACAATCACAAGGTCATTCCCCACAACTTCAAGGTTGGTGACCTAGTCCTCAAGGAAAATCCAAGAAATCAGCAAGATCGAGAAAAGAAAGGGAAATTTGAACCTAACTGGTTGGGTCCATATGTCATCATATCAGTTTATGGATCAGGTGCTTATCAGCTAACAAATTCTGAAGGAGATGTGCTCGATGACCCAACTAACAGTATTCATCTGAAGAGGTACTATACTTAAAGTAGCCTAATGCACAGAAAAAGCCAAAAACAAACAAAAAAATCAAAAATCCAGAAAAAGCAAAAAAAATACAAAGTACAATAAAAACAAAGGGTGAAAACCTGGTAAACAGGCGCCCTTGTGAAAGAACGGCTCCTCTATCTATTTCCATACCATGTTGTCCATACAAACACTATCGGCCATCGCCCGACACTTAGCAAATATCCATTCAGGACACACTTAGCATAGTCACTATCCTGATTTATCTATAAATATCCTCCTACCACTCATACACCATGGCTTGGAATCACTGTATATATTCACATCACGAGGCACACTCAGTGAGGGGCATGTAAATCATATCAATATTGCAAACATTCAAGACATCAAGACTAAAATGCAAAACTCACCAGCATGACATCCAACAAACAACTATGCTTCATTGCCAAACAAAAACTACACAAAACACAAAAAACTACCAAGGATGGATGGATGATTTTCTGAAGTACTGACTGTTGCACTATAGCATAAAATCTTAACTAGTTTTGCATTTTGAACTTTGTACATTATTGGATTCTCTTCCTTGTCTCACTAAATGCTTCATAGCTAGAGATTGTGGGGAACTTCCAATATTTTCTTAGTTTTCTGTCTAGGAGGCGATCACTTGTACTGTGTGAATACATGCCTCAAGACGTGATACATTACATATCACTGAAGGCCTGATTCCACTTCACGCATACAAATGATCAAATCTTGTCTGTTTACGCAATACGCACTCAGGTCGTCCTGGTTCAATTATACCTTGACGCTTGTACTACCTTGCAAAATCAAATATCATGTAAATTTTTCTCAAGTCATTATGGTTCAATTATACCATTATGCTTGTATAAATTTTCAACGTATCCAAAAATCAATAAATGCTCCATGATGATATTTACAAAAAAAGCAAATAAATGGTTATATCGGATGGCAAATACAGAATGAGAGATGCTCCAAAGACAATTAGTTGCATTTCATTTTACAATTAGTTGCATATCATTTTGCAATTAGTTGCATATCATTTTACAATTAATTGCACATCATTTTACAATTAGTTACATATCATTCTTATATCATTCATTACATATCATTTTGCATCATTATTACATCATTTTTTACATCATATCATATTACAATTAGTCGCATATTAAATCATACATCTCATTTTCAAGATACATCTCACAGCATATAAAAGCATACATCCTGCATCATGCATTACATCATCTATGTAAACATTACATCATCATATGAAAAGGAACTAGCACACATAAACATGCATCCATCTACACATCACATGATCAAAAATGGTGCCATCCATATATATATCTCAAAAATGATCCAAAATGTACAAAATATGTCAAAACTGTGTCCAAGTACAAAGCGTATAATGCTCAAAAATACAACAGAGACCATGCCTCTCAAGTATGACTATCTCCTGATGGAGATGGTCTCACTCCAGCTGCACCCGCCCCTGGATCTCCAGGAGGGTCCTGTCTCGCTCCAGATACACTCACCCCTGGATCTCCAGGAGGGTCCTGTCTCACCAGCCCCATCACACCTCAGCTCTCTGATCGTGTCCCAGCATTTCGAGATCGACTCGATCTCGACTGTGCAAAGCTCTCCACTCGTCGCTCTCGAGGTACTGCAGCCTCATAATGCCACCTATAATACTCAACCTCCTGTATTCTCCGTGTTAGCTCTCTCAGGGTGTCTCTCATCGGACCACCCACCGCTACTCTCTGTACACTCACCAAGGCCTCCTCCGCTCGTCCTCGCCGCTCTATCTCAGTATCTCTCTCAGTGGTCAACTGAGAAATCTGCCGCTGATAGGTCAAAATCTGCGCTTGCAGCTGCTGAACGGTAATCTGTAGGGTCCGGATCTGTGCATCCTCCACATGACCTGGCACTCAAACCCGTAGTGGTCCCTGTGCTGGAGGAACCCCTCCCACTTGCCCTGTCCTCGGTACTGGAGGTGGGAGTATATCTACCCTCCTCCTCTGTGCTGGTCTCACCATCTCCTCCTCACCCCCCACTGCCGCCAAAACCTCCGTCACTCTCCCCTCTCTCCCGGCTCCGATAGCTAATCCTCCTCTCCCCCTCTCAATCCTCCCCTACCGAACTGCTCTCTCCACACCTCTACCTCCCCACCTCCCTCTAGCTCCTCTACCTCCTCCATCCTCTCCATCATCTCCATCATCTCCCCCGTCTCCCTCCTTCCCATCTGAATCAAATGCTGGCCTCATCTCCTCTGGATCTGAGATCCTCACCACTGCCTGCGCAGCAAACAAACGGGCGAACTCCTCTGTCATCCCGGCGTCCTGAATCTCTGAGGCATAGTCCCAGACCTGCCCAGCTATCCCCACAAACTCCTCCACGGCCACTGCACTATCAATAGTCAGCCCCCAATCAGCCACATCATGCTGCCTCCGTGCATAAAGGCATACTCCCTGAGGAATCCCTTGCTGGCGCCCGAACTGCCGCAAAACTCGGGTCACCAAAAACCGCTCAATGACGAACGGGGTCCTCCCAATCAGATATCAGCTCATAAAAATAAAGGGCATCTCCACCCCATCCTCAGCCCATACCTCGCAACCTATATACGGTCTCCAGGTGACCGTATCTATATCATTGAACACCCTCCTCCAATGCTCTAGTTTGCCCAGCTTATGCTGGACAACTAGGCCTCTATATCCATAGGCATATGCAGCACCTACGAGCCTGTCTCTATCTGCTAGTGGCCTCGCTACTGGAATATGCTCCTAGCACCATACCTGTAATAAGGTCACACCTGCTGATAAACTACCATAACTGAGGTATACTACCTCATGAAGGCTCCTGTAAAGATGGGCTAGCATCGCTGACCCCCATGAAAATCTCCGGCCCTGTGTGACCATCTGCTCCAGAACCAGCCCCCATCCCACTGAAAATCCCTTTGACCTGCGATGAGGACAAAGGAATCCCCCAATGAATCCTGCCAATACAGATGGCAGCAGTGCATAATCCAAATCCAGAAACTCCTGCCAAGGAATCTCATATCCACAGACAGTCTCATCATGAAATATGCGGCGCAGTGCCTCTGTGCCACCCTCCTCTGACTGCTCATAGGGTAGCAGTGCCCCTACCACAGGAATGCGCAAAATCCGGTAGCAATCCTCCGGTGTCACTGTCATCTCTCCAGTGGCAAAATGAAAGGTGTTTGTGTTGCTATGCCACCTCTCTGCCAATGCTGTCAAAAGTCTCCGGTTCACAGTGAACCGAGGCATGTCCAGAAGTGAGGTCAATCCACATCTCTCTATGATATCCAGATTTTCCTGTGACAGTCTCGGTATCAACGTCCATGGTCTCGGGAATCTCTCCCTCGACTGCACAACCCCCAATCGCTCCTGTCAACAAACCAAACATATCCAATATCAGTTTCCACATCAAAACAAAGATATCAAAATCAAACTTACATCAACAACATGAAACAATTTGCTAATCTACAATCAAAGTTCAAAATCCTATCATTTCATATCAACTTGTAAAACAACTCAAGTTTTCAAAAACCATATCAAAACTTGTAAAACAACTCAAGTACCAAAATCACATAAACTTGTAAAACAGCTCAAGTTTCCCACCCATATCAGCTTGAAAAACAACTCAAGTTTCCAACCCATATCGGCTTGTAAAACAACTCAGATTTTCCCACACATTGAACTTGAAACAGACAACGCAAATACATCATATTCTGATCAAAACAACAGCTTGATATCTATACATAACTTGGAAAATTGCACATCAAAACAAGTTATACAAATACTCATATTGGATAAATTCATCAAAACACGACAGGCAAACAAAAACAAATTTTCAACTCGGCCAAAACTGCAAAAAATTTTGGATGCACTGAAACAGACCTTCAATGCGCTAAAACACCCTCACGCGCTAGGTTGTCTCTCCTACGCGCTATTCTATCCAACCTATGTGCTAGTTCTAGTCTACGCACTGAACTTTTCACCCTATGCGCTACCTAACCCATCCCTTTTGCTAGACTATGCCTACGCGCTAATCTACCCTCCCTGAGCGCTACCCTTTTAGCTCTATGCGCTAGGTTAGTCCTACGCACTAAACCCCCTTCCCTATGCGAACCCCGGCGGCTCCTATGCGCTAGGTCATACCTATGCGCTACCCTGTTGACGCGACGCGCTACCCAAACCTTTTCATGCGCTATTCTACCTGCACGCGCTAACCTAATACTTTTATGCGCTAGCCTATTTTTTCGGACGCAACCCCTAAAATTGACTTCGATGCACTACTCTAAACTTCGTATGCGCTAAACTAAGCCTTAGACGTGCTAAAACGAAATACCCGAACTTTGAAATTCAAAAAATGACCAAAAATGACAAAACAAAAAATCAAAAAGGGGTCAAAAACATTGACTTACTGGTGGTCCACGCGCTACAGGCCTCCGGTACCTCCGAACGCGCTTGAAATGGTGTCTGTGATAAGGAATCGACATTTTCTCTCCAGAGCAAATTCTCTTTCTTCACAATCAACAAAGCACAAATGAACCTAAATCAACCCCTAAATCCCTTTTATAGGAGGAAAATGAAATTAAGGTTAGCCGACTGGCCCTGTCATATGGTCGCGGTCTCCCCTATACCAAAACAACTATAACTTATTGGGAGATGAATCAATCTGCACACTTTTTATATGCATGACATCCTACACATCATACGAACTTTATCAAATTAAATCAAAAAATTTCAAAATCAATTCATCTCCTGAGGGGGCATCACACATCGAATATGGGGCACTACTGGCAAATCAAAAGAACGACACAACAAAAATTGCATTTGATCATAAATCATGATAAGACATCATTTTCTTTGAAATAACATGTGCACACACGTCACTTCAAAGAGGGGCAAAATGTAGACATATAAAAATGACCATATTCCTAAATGAATATTTTATGTTCATTTCTCTATTTGATTAAATCCAATTTAATTAAATTATCCACATTCTTCTATTTTCTTAAGTAAATTACTCAATTTATTTAAATAAAATTCACTATATCCATTTAATGAATAAATCATTTTATTCAATTAACTCCCCCCTATCTACTTTTAATTAAATCCAAATTTAATTAAATAGTTATCCCAAATTAAATAAATCAAATTTATTTAATTACAACCAAATTGAATGAAAATCATTTAATTCAATTAAATCCTATTATCCCTTCATCCACTTGCAAAATTCCCAAACCCCTTCCTAATCCCTTCTAGAATCTTCTAATCGCTTCTAATTAACCTAACCCTCCCCTAAACTTTGTCACATCCCTAAGCAAAGGGAAGTCACTTCTCAAAAACCTTAAAGTCTTTGATAACCATTGAAGGTTTTCAACCTTCAACCACTAAAACCCTTAAAGTCTTTGAAAACCATTAAAGGCTTCCAACCTTCAACCACTTAATCCCTAAAGTCTCCAATAACCATTAATGGTTAATTCAAACCTTCCCACATGGTTAAAACATTTGTTTTGACTCAACCTCTATCCAACCCAAGGGTCTCATCAGGCCATTAATGCTTTGACCATGATTATCTCTTAATCATTTGCACAAAGGTTTATCCTTGGATTAACTCTTAATCCAGTGGGTAAGCCTAACTTAGACTTGACCCTTAGCCTTTAGATAACCATGAGGTCTTCTCAGGCCTTTAATGCCTCCAACGTCTTTTCTCAACCCAATCCTATGTTGACACTTGTCACCATTTCATTGGTGCCAATTATGCACATGGGTCCCCAACTTTCAAACCTGGCCCTTGATTAAACCATTCAATCTTGACCATCCATTGCCCTGTTTGTGCTATAAATAGAGCTCTCATTCCTCCATTTTAACAATCATCTTTCAAATTTGAAGCATCACACTTATGCTCAAATACTTTCAAGCTTTCATTTCATATATGCTCATCATTTAGCCTCTTTTAGATCATAAATTAGACTAATATGCATGCTTAGATTACTTTCTTTATCATTTTAGTTCAATCATAGACTAAATATAGTATGCTAGGATAGTATTCATACTAATCTTGTCATCTTATCATTTAGATTATTTCATTTTAGCATCATACATAGCTTACAACACATCTCATACTAAAATCAATCAAAAGCATCTCTCGTTCTCATATTTGCCATCCCTAAACCATTTTGCTCAGTGATCTGAGAGCAAAAATGTTGGTTTGAGGGACATTGTGAGATAGAGAACCATGGGACCCTCCTTGGGAAGCTGAGTAACACTACGTTACTCCATAGCTTGCATCAAGAAGTCCTCTGTGTGTGTGTGTGGACTAGTTTTCTATAAAATTTTCACATATTAAGTTTTATTCGCCCACTTTTCCCGCATACAGTAGCTAATTGCCCTAATGGTGAAAATGAATACAAGAGAGACAAATTTAAGAAATATAAGGGTAAAGGCAAAAGAGATTGTCTTGTTTCTATTGACAATGGCATTACTGATGATGAATCTGATGATGATGCTAGTGAAGATATTGTGTTTGTGGCTATTAAGGAAGAGACATCTGACCAGAAGGCACTAGTATCTAGGATGGATAACTCTGATGATTGGATCATTGATAGTGGTTTCTCACATCACATGACTGGCGATCGGAGAAAATTTCTTTCCTTGAAAGAATTTGATGGCGGTGTTGTTAGATTTGGCAATGAATCGCCCTGTATGGTTAAAGAAAAGGGAGTTATTTCTCTTAATGTGAAGAGCAATGCTGATAATATTTATTCGGTTGAAGGTCTTAAGCACAATCTTCTGAGTGTAGCATAGCTGAATGACAAAGGATGCCCACTAGAATTTAGAAATGGCATGTGCAAAATCTTTGACAACAAAGGTGAATTGATTGCAACCAGTAAATAGACCAGAGGTAATCTATTTCATCTTAATCCAAAAGTTAGCAACTATTTGATTGCCAAGATATATGATAGTTGGCTTTGGCATAGAAGATTTTGTCATATAAATTTTGACAATATTGTTAAAGTGAGTAAGTCTAAGACAGTAAGAGGTTTACCTCAGATAGACAAACCGGTTAATTCTCTTTGTAAAGAATGTTAGTTAGGGAAGATGACATCTTCTACTTTCAAGAGCAAGTCTTTCTCAGTGGAGAACTTGTTAGATTTGGTTCATATAGATCTATGTGGACCAATAAGAACTAGAAGCATTTCAGGTGATAGATATTTCATGATCTTCATTGATGATTGTTCAAGGATGATGTGGGTCACATTCTTGAAGGATAAGAATGAAGCTTTTGGTAAATTCAAGGCATTCAGGGCCTTAGCTGAGAAAGAGAGTGGCAAAAAACTAAAATGTCTGAGAACAGATCAAGATGGTGAATTCACTTCTATGGAATTCACTAAGTATTGTGATGAGAATGGTATCAAGCGGTAGCTTTCTACACCAAGGACACCACAATAGAATGGCATAGTAGAAAGAAACAACTAGTCAGTGGTTGAAGCAGCTAGAACTATGTTGATACAAGGAAATGTGGCAAAAACATTTTGGAGAGAAGCTGTAAGTACAATGGTCTACACAATGAACCAGGTTCTGATGAAAAGAGGTAAGGACAAGACACCTTATGAGTACTGGTATGGAAGATCACTTGATGTGAGCTATTTTAAGATTTTTGGTAGTAAATGTTTTATCAAAAGAGGTGATTACTTAATCAAGTTTGAAGCGAAGAGTGATGAAGGCATATTCCTTGGCTATTCCACCAAGAGTAAGGCCTACAAATGCTTCAACAACCAGACACAATGAATTGTTAAGAGTGGTGATGTTCATGTAGATGAATTCCCTGAAGTCTCAGGAGGAACCAGTTCAGAGAGAAAGGATGAAGATCCTTGCATTTTGCTTTTGGAACTTGAAACAGTTAACTCTGAAACCGGTAAAGCAAATCCTGATGTACTTGTTCAATTGAAAAAAATAAATTCAGAGGAAGAAGAAAATGAAGAAGGTGAATCTGAGGAGAATGATCATGTTATTCCTAGATATGTGAGACTGAATCGCAGTCTTGAACAAATTATTGGGGATAAGGATGTTGGATTACTTACTAGAAGAAGAATAAAAGAGAACTCTTGCATGATCTCCACCTTTGAACCAAGAAGTGCTAAGGAGGCATTTGGTGATGATCATTGGGTGAAAGAAATGGAAGAGGAATTGGATCAGATTGAAAAAAACAACACTTTGACACTGGTACCCCGACTGGTAAACAAGAATGTCATAGGTACTAAATGAGTGTTCAGAAACAAGTTGAATGAGGATGGTGTTGTAGTTCGCAATAATGCAATATTAGTATGCAAAGGTTATGCATAAGAAGAAGGAGAAGATTATGGAGAAACTTTCACACCAGTAGAAAGACTGGAAGGAGTAAGAACATTACTTGCATTTGCAGCTCACAAGAAGTTCAAGGTATACCAGATGGATGTTAAGTCTGGATTTTTGAATGGGATATTGGAAGAAGAGGTATACATAGAGAAGCCTAATGGTTATGCATTGACAGACAAAGAAGACATGGTATGCAGATTGCATAAAGCTTTGTATGGATTAAAGCAGGCATCCAGAGCATGGTATGAAAGGCTTCATACTTATTTGATGAAGATAGGTTTTGCAAGAACCGGTGATGACAACAACATTTATCTCAAGTTTGAAGGAGATGAAATACTAGTTAGTGAAGTATTTATTGATGACATTATATTTGGAGGTAATGATGTCATGAGCAATAGTTTTGCAGATGAAATGAAGAATGAGTTTGAGATGTCATTAGTAGGGGAAATAAAAAATTTCATAGGCTTGCAAATACAGTAGATGAAGAATGGTATTTTCATTACTCAATCCAAGTATGTGAAAGAATTTTTGAAGACTTTTGGCATGAGTGGTTGTAAACCAGTTGGAACTCCAATGGTTACAGGTTGTAAATTGCCCAAGGAAGATGCATCTAAGTTTGTAGATGAAAAGGAATACAGGTCAATGATTGGTAAATTATACTATGTTATTCACAATCGATCGGATATTGCCCATGCAGTTGTTATTGTTGCTAGATTTCAGAAAAATCCAAAGGAAGCACATCTGATAGCAACCAAGAGAATTTTTAGATATCTGAAAGGTAGAGTTGACTATGGGTTATGGTATCCATATGGAGGAAATTTTGATTTGAAGGCATACACTGATGTTGATTGCGTAGGAACTATTGATGACTGAAAGAGTACTATGGGTGGAGCATTCTTTCTAGGAGGAAGGCTAGTTTCATGGAGTAGTAAAAATCAGAGTTGAACTTCACAATCTACTATTGAAGCTGAGTATGTAGCAGCTTATATGAATTGCACACAAGCTATTTGGATGAGGCACATTTTGGAAGGTTTTGGTTTTAAGATGAAAATCTCAGAACCTACAAAGATTCTATGTGATAATACAAGTGAAATTAATATTTCTAGTAATCTTGTTTTGCACGCAAGGACTACGCACATTGAATTGAAGTATCACTTTTTGAGGGAGAAATTTCAAAGTAAAGATGCTATATTAGAGCATGTTTCTACCCAGGAGCAACTTGCAGATATCTTTACCAAACCTCTGCCTAAGATAACTTTTGAGTATCTTAGAAGTCAGTTGGGGGTTGTCCCTCTTCATGAAGTCAGTTGAACATGATGTTGATTGCATCAGTCCCTAAGTTACTTGTAGAATCTTACATGGATTGATGTTTTTGGAGTGGATGTATTCCATAGGGGGAGCACCAAGTTGCAACATGTTGATGCATAGTGAGAATTTGGAATTACATGTTTTACTTTTATTTTTGGCATTGTTGTCAAAGGGGGAGAAGAATTATGTGATCAAGGAGAAGAAGTATGTGTCTGATTAGATGAACCTGTAGTAAACTCAAGACATATAGAGCATGGTGAATACTTGGTAATGTAAACCAGGATTCCTATTCACCAATCACAACAACAATCAGAGGCGTTGATATGTGTATTGCCATCAATGCCAAAGGGGGAGATTGTTGGCATTTTTAGATTGTTGGTATTTTGCATATAAATTGCATCAATGATATATTGTCATTGATGTCAATTGAACCGGTGAATGGTATTCATGTAATTGTTGATGTTATTGTTGTTATTTCTATTATCTTGTAACCGGTATGATAAACTTTGTGAAAGATGTTGTGAACCGGTATATGGTAGTTTGTAAGTTGAATCGGTGTAAAGGGTGAAACCTTTCTATGTTTTGTAAATGGGTAAACCCTACCAGTTGTTTGTTGTTAAACCCTAACCGATCAAGTTTGTTGGTTTAAAAACTAATGTTGAGCAGTAATGATGGAGACACATGTGATCATTGTATGAGGATAAGTTTAGATTGTTTTGGTGTGTTTGTTGTCTTGGAAAGGAGCAAAGTGGATTGCATCAAATGCATAGTGCGTGATGAGTTACAAGTCCGATGAAGCGGAAATCATGGAGCGGTTGGAATTTTCTTGAAGAATGTGAGGAGATTGTTATGATTTCTAATGGTCAAGATTGTACCGACTTGTTTGTAATCTCGATGATGAGATTTAGGTTTTTGTTATGTTACCTATGTAGTTGATTTGTATTTAAGGTCAATGAAGTTGTTTGAAACAGAGTTGGCAAAGTTAGCAGAAAACCAATTGAGTGTGTGGTTGCCAAACTAGTGGATGGATCTGCAATTTGATTAAAGGCAGATTGAAGCTTAAGAAGGATCTGATCAAGCAGATGTAGTGCTATTTAGACAGATCAATAAAACCTTTTGTTTTCTAACAATTACAACATAATAGAAATCCCTTAATCAGGTAAGCTCTAAAAAGCTTGGTTACTTATTAAATCCTCTAACAAGGTGGCTCATTAGTTTGGATTCTCAAATCCTCCAGCGAGGTTAGTCCTAACAAGGTATTGTGCTTTACATCAAGGCATATTTGTAAATCCCCTAACCGGGTGATTCCTAACCGGAATTAGTTCTTAACATGACTTATTGTAAAGCTTTAATAGGCTTGGCTCCTAACAGGGTGAACTTCAGAAGAGTTCAAATATCTATCCTTGTGAGTCTCATATCACTGTGGTTTTTACCTATTTGGGTTTTCCACGTAAAAATATTTGTATCAAGTGGTGAATGCTTTTGTGATGATCTTATTTGTTGATTTGATTTACTACTTAACTATTCTGGCAAGGCATGATAACTGGAAGCATTGAGAGATGAATATGTTGATATTTGTTTAAGCATTGTTGATGTTTACAAGATTGAAGTTGTTTATTGTTAAGGTTGTCATAACAGTCAAATTGGTTGATGTTGGTTAATGTTGAGTATTGATCTTGATAGTGAAAGTTTACTTTGTGAGTTTGATTTTGAGTTTGGGAGTTTGTATTAGTTTTTCAGTATACTGATTCACTCCCCCCCTCTCATTATTCTATCGGATACTTATTATTTCATTATACCATTAGTTCCTTTCTTCAATACCATTCTGTTGTGGTGTCCTCGGTATAGAAAGATGCCTCTTTATTCCATTGTCTTTAGAATATCTAGTGAGTTCTTTTGAAGTAAATTCACCACCTTGATCAGTCCTCAGACACTTTATCTTCTTACTAGTTTACTTTTCATCCTATGCCCTGAATGCCTTGAACTTACTAAAGGCTTCTATTTTATCCTTCAACAATGTGACCCACATCATTCTTGAGCAATCATCAGTGAAGATCATAAAATATCTGTCACCTTGAATACTTTTAGTCCTTATTGGTCCACAAAGGTCTGTATGAACCAAATCTAATAGATGTTCTGCTGAAAAAGATTTGCTCTTAAAATTTGAGGATGTCATATTTCCCAACTGACATTCCTTACACAGAGCATTCACCGGTTTGTCCAACTGAGGAAAACCTCTTACCGACTTGGACATATTGACCTTAACAATGATATCAAAATTTATATGACAAAATCTCTGATGCCAAAGACAACTATCATCAACTTTAGCAATTAAAAAATTGTTGAATTTAGGATTCCGGTGAAATAGGTTACCTTTAGTCTACTTGCTGGTTGCAATTAGTTCACCTTTGGTCCCATAAATTTTGCACATCCCATTCTTAAATTCCAATGGATAACCTTTGCCATTAACTTGAGCTACACTCAAAAGATTGTGCTTTAATCTTTCAACCCAATAGACATCATTTGCATTGCTTTTTCCATTGAGAGAAATAATTCCCATTCCCTTTATCATGTAGGGTGAGTCATTACCAAATCTCACAACTCCTCCATCAAATTCCTTCAATGTAAGAAATTTACTCTGGTCACCAGTCATGTGGTCTGAACAACCACTATCAATGATCCAATCATCAGAACTATCCATGTGAGAAACTAATGCCTTCTAATCAGATGTATCCTCTTTAATTGCAATAAAGATAATGTCTTCATTAACATCTTCCTCAGATTATTCATCAGTGATACCACCATCAACTGCAATGAGACAGTCTCTTTTTCCTTTTCCTTTGTACTTCTTGTACTTCTCACGCTTATGCTCATTGTCACCATTAGGACAATTAGCTGTAATGTGTCCAATCTTGTTGCATGCAAAACATTTCAAAGGTAATTTACCTTTGTACTTACCGATACCTCTAGGCAACCGCTTGGCCAACAATGCTTCAAGCTCAATCAAACTGTCTTCATCATCAACTTCTCTACTAGATCTAGATTCATAACTGTGACTGACATCTTTACTTTTCCTCATAGAAGGGTCAAAAACTGAAGCTCTAAATGGAGATTCAGATTTCTAAGCACTACCATCATAACCATTTAATTCAAATGCAGTAAGCTTACCAATGATGGAGTTAAGGGTTACTTTAGTTTTGTCAATAGATTTTAGCTCTTGAATGGCTACAACTCAGATAGCATAGACCGGTAGAAGGGTTCTCAACATCTTACTAACCACTGTGGAATCCTCCACTTTACCACCAACACTCTTAATTTTACCAACTATCTCTTTGATCCTCTGACCATATTGTTGTATATTTTCACCTTCACCCATCCACATATCATCAAATTTTCCTCTCAGACTCTCTTCTTTGGCAATCTTCACATGCCCATCACTACTATAGATTTATTCAAATTTCTTCCACACCTCATAAGCAGTCTCCAAACCATGGACATCTACATACTCTAAATCAGACAAAAAACTGATAATGGCCTCCAATGCTTGATTGTTTTCTTGTTGCTCTTTCTTCTGATCATTAGTCACAGTCCCACTAGGTGCAACATATTGAGTACCAACATGTTCCCAGTATTGACTTCCTAGACTCTTGATGTAGATTTTCATTCTATCACTCCATATCCTATAGTTTTCTCTATTAAACTTCGAACCTTCTTTCTTCATCATGTTCTTCAAGATCTTTACCTCAAGCTGTAAGGATTAGACCTTAGAGGAACTAAAATGCTCTGATACCAATTGATGGTATGATGAATCCATAAGGATCTGTGGTGTGGTTAGCTACACCCCAGATAGATATAGGGACCCTATGGTTCATGGGGAATTATAGGAGTCGAGCCATTGCTTTGTTGCTTTGGATAGAGTAGTAGAGTGGAGGTTTGCCCTTATAGATAGCGGTGAGATGAATCAAACCTAATCTGTGTATATGGCCACATTATATGTATCGATACCAATGGACCCCATATAGAGATAGAGGATGCGTGAATGGAGGTGGGGAGTTGGGTCACTTCACCAGTCGTGAGAGGGGGGGTGAATCAATAGATAGAAAACTGACATAAACTTTTCACCAAATAAAAACAACCTCTCAAGACAAAACTTAGAACTAACTGGTTCAAACACTGAACTAAGAAAATTAACCATATCAAACATAACCACAAAAACATTCACCACTTGACATAATGATTTTGATGTGGAAACCCAAATGGGAAAAAATACGGTGGGGATGAATACCCACAAGTATTATGAACTCTTCTAAAGTTATCCTTGTTAGAAGTCAAGCTTGTTAAAGCTTTACAATAAGTCCTGTTAAGAATATATCATGTTAGGGACCACCCGGTTAAGGGATTGACTATCATTCCCTATTAGAAGAAATACCCTATTAGGAGTAACCTCAGTAGAGGATTTGAAATCCAAGCTAATGGATCACCTGGTTAGAGGATTTAGATAACACTAAGCTTGTTAGATCTTACCCGGTTAGGGGATTTGAATGTTGTAATTGTTAGAGAACAATAGGGATTTTCTGATCTGTTTGAATAGAAATACACTTGCTTGTTTAGATCCTTTTCATGCTCCTATCTACCTTTACACATACTACAGATACATTATCTGGTTCGACAACCAATCACTCTTACATTCAACCAAAACTACCAACACTACAACAAAATAACTCATCGACCTTATAAACAAAACAATAGGTCGGTAACACATCACAAACCTAATTATCTCATAGAGATTAAAAACAAATCAGTTAAATTATGACCGTTGGATTACAAAGTGATGCTCTGCAAAAAGGTATGGTTAGGATATTGTCAAGACAAACACAAAACAACAAGCAACAAACAAGTGTTAGTGTTAGAAATCACAAATCAAACACTATCCTAAACAAGGATATCAAGAGAGACACAAGACATAAAATAGAAAGCTTGATAAACCTAAGAAATGCAATAAGGCATCTCAAAATGCCCTCCAACATGCTTGTAGCTTCTCCTCCCTTGTTCCTCTCCTCTCCAAGTTCCCAAATGAGTGTAGCTCTTAGTAGCTTTTTGCACTATCTTGGATGTCTTATGGAGGTTCAAGATTGTAGAATGGATGATTGTGATAATGCCAATGTGAACAAACTAAAACAAGATATCATCTAATTATCTAATGTTAATTTTAGCCCAAAATGACAAAATGTGGATGATTATGCTAAATGCTCTCTAAATTTCACTATAAATTAGATGCATACAAGATTTCAGGATTTGGATTACGAAGAAATGAGCTCTATTTATAGGTAAAATGGAGCAACGGAGGGTTGAGATTGAGTATTCTCATCAAGGGTCAAGATTGAGGGGTTTATGATCCATGTGAGGGCTTTCAACCCAATCCTAGGATGACAAATGTCAACACGAGATAGGTTGAGAGGGGAGGGAATAAGCATTAAATGCTTGACATGATTTGAAGGTAAACTTGGGAGGTAAGGTTAATGTTGAGTTGAAAGAATAAAGCCATTATCTAGTAAATAATGTCTTTATCCAATGGATAAACTCTTGTGCAAGAGTTAGTGAGGATAACCATGGTCAAAGTAATAAATGCTTGAAGAGACCCATGAGTTAAATGAGGGTTGAGTTAGAGGTAAAGTCTCTAACCATGGGGGCAAGTGGATTAACCATAAATGGTTATGTAAGAGCCATTAATGGTCATGTAAGAGCCATTAGTGGTTTGGAAGAATTTAGGGGTTAGCTTGTTGAACACATAAAGCATTAAATGTTTTTCAAAGACTTTGAGGGCTTTGAGAATTGACTCCAAGTTGCTTAGGAATGTGACAATATTTAGGGGATGGATTAGGCTAATTAGGAATGGTTTAGAAGAGTCTAGAAGGGAATTTAGGATTGCAAGTGGGTTTGGTGGGTGAGGGAAAATAGGATTTAAATTAAAATAAAATTAATTCATTTCAATTATGGTTGCAACTTGCATTTCTAGGAGAATGCAAGTGGGGGGGAGTTTAATGATTTTAAATAAGTGTTTTAATTATTTATTTAAAAGAGGAAAGAGAATTAAATTAAATAAATAGGATTTATTCATTTAATTGATTGTGAATTTAGTTTAATGAATTAATTTAAATAAATTGAATAATTTATTTAATTAATAGGAGAATGGTTGAGGAGAATAATTAAATGTTCATTTAATTAACTGTTAGCTAATGGGTTTATTAATCAAATAAATAGTAAATATTCATTTAATTAAATGGACAGATTTATGTGACTACATTTGCCCCTCTTTGAGACAATGCGGTTTATCGTGTTGTTTCAAAGAAAGAAAAATAGGCATGAAGGAATATGCCCCATAAATGGTCATTTAGTGGGTGGTATGCCCCCTCAAGAGATGGGCCAATTTTTTTTTTTGAAAAACCGGGCGATCTCTTGAAAAAGAACGAGAATAGGCGAGGAGGTAGAAGAGAAGAAAATAGCAATAACGGTAAAAGAATGGAAGAAATCAGGAGTGAAACAGAGAAATGAGAGGCGCTAGAAGTTCACGAGGACCACAGCGGTGAGCAGGGTAAAATTAGGTTTTAGGGCTTACGGTATATATGGAGGGGAAGGGGTAAAAATAGGGTCATTTGCATCCATCTCCACAGCAATTCAGAGCTCTGATAGTGACTTTTGTGAAAGAGCGAGTAGCAGTCAGCATGTCGGTACTGATAGCAGATCATCGGCTAGAGCAGGTATGTCGATTCCTGTGGCCAAATGACTATGGACCAGTGGTACGCAAATTTGAATTTTTGCTTTTTATGCATTTTTTATATGTTTTTGCAAGCTTCCAAGTCCAACTATGACAATAGCGCTAAAATTGTGTTTTAGCGCAATTGTCAGCTAAAATAGCGCTTTTGTGCCGCTATAGCGCTATTGCATAGTAGTTTTAGCGCTATCATCTTGTATTAGCACAGTTGTATAGTAGTATTAGTGCTAAGGTTGTTGTAGCACGATTGAGTCAATGTGTTGGCATTTTTTATGTTTATGTTGTGATTGTCATTGATGGACACACACTTGCTTTGAGATCCCTTTTTGTATGTATGAGTTATGCTCAACCGGTATTTGTTCCAAACCGGTATTGCATTATAGTCTACAGGCTATCAGTGTTTTACAGAAAGTGTTTACCGATCTCAAGCGGTATGGAGACCTCAAGTGGTTCAAGGATCTCAAGCAGAGTGAAGAAACTGAAGCAGCAGTTATCATTTTTCCAGTCTTCATTTTTGGACAACCGGTAATCGGTAAAGTTGTATGAACCAGTAATACTCTATGAGAGTTACCAACTAGTATTTTTGTGATGAGTTACCATCCACCGACACTTTGACGGTGATTTGTGTCGTGTTATCAAATGTGTCTAGATGCAATGAACCTAGGAAATTGCAATGTAATCCTATTGGACCAACATGAAATTAGATTCCTTTTTAAGGACATCATGTCTAGGCTTTTAGGTGGTGTAGCTGTTAGGGTTTTTGGTGGTTGATGAGTTTTTGTATGTGCGATCTCAATAGAGAAGGTCAAGTCTGTGTGTTGTAACAGAGTGTGGATTTACTAAAGACTAAAGTAATTCTGAAATGCATTAGCAATGAGCTATCATGGATCTAACCAAGCAGACTGTGCTATTTGCTAGATCATTCACTTGTTGATTACTCACATCTCTGACAAGTCAGAAACCTTTAACCAGGTAGGCCCAGAAAAGCCTTTGTAAATCCTCTAACAAGCTGATTCACATCTATGGATTTGAAATCCTCTCACAAGGTAGTCGTTAATCGGACTTATCTTCTAACAGAGATTGAGATTCCTAATAGGATCTGTTCTGGTAAAGAACATTGTATGACCTTAACCGGTCTGGTTACTATTCTGTAGATAGTTACTTGTGAGTTTCATCTCATCGTGGTTTTTCCCATTTGGGTTTCCACATCAAAATCTCTTGTGCTATGGTGATTGTGCTTCTGTGGGTGAATGCCTTACTTGCTGTTTGGTTTGCATTTGTGTTAACCAGTTTGTTAGTTAAACTGTTATACCGGTTTACTGCTAAACTGTTAAAAGTATTTTAGTTCTTTATTTTCTGGTATACTAATTCATCCCCCCTCTTAGTATTCATCACAATGTTGTAGTGCTATCACCATGTTATGGTGCTTTTGTATAGGTCTTTTAGCGCGTTTGTTGTTTTAGCGCTAGTGTGTAGTGGTTTTAGTGCGATTGTTATCAAAATAGTGCTATTGTCTGAAAAAATAAATGCCCCAGTGTTAGGAAAAAAAGATCTCCTGATGCCGATGTTGGGTGGATGGATGGATAAGTAGTTTTGAATCATAGCAGCCTCGTTGAGACTAGGTCATTACATCATTCAAGGCAACCTCGACTACTCCTTGATCACCACTTCATCGAACACTGTCACTCATCACACGGTTTCCATTACATGCAATGAACTTGCTCATTCCCAAGACAAAAACCATTAGCTCTACATGCCAAAAACATTTGAAACTTCATTTCATACAACATGCATACGTGGCATAATCATTACCACTCATCATTTGATTATAAGCCAATACAACCGATTCACCAAACTCCATCGGTTAGGGTTTAGCATATTCAATAGGTAGGGTTTACTGGTTGATCTCACACCTTCTCTAGTAATACTAGTTTCCTTTACAAGCTCACTTACCGATTGCAAAACAACAATAATTACCGATTATAATTGACATCAATGACAACATAAATGTTCATCAATGCAATCTTCATGAAAATGCCAACATTGTTGGTGTTAAGATGGACAAAGAGGAGAAATGCTAGATCTTGCTTTGTTCTTTGCCTAATTTGTGGGATTCTCTTGTTATAGGCTATCGGTAGTACTTCTGTTGTTTTGAAGATTGAAGATATGGTGGGTTCCCTACTTGGTGAAGAGATGCAGAGGAAGGTATCCATCAATTTGAAGGAAGACCTAACTATTCATGGAAGACCTAAGGAAAAAGGCAAGAAGAATGAGAAGCACAATAAGTCCAAATCCATAGGGATATTGAAATCTCCTAGAATGTCCAAAGTTATTTGCTGGAATTGCTGTAATTTAGGTCACATCCATAAGGACTACAAATAAGAAAAGAAGAAGAAAAATAAGAAGTTCATTTCTAATTTTGAGTCCAAGAAGGAAGATGGAGATGCATGGTTAATTAACTTAGTTGCATATTTTCATATGACTTCCAATAAAGATTGGTTTTCTAAATATGAATAAATTAATGGAGTGATGCAGGAGCACCTCTGTTTTTCTTACCGATTTGAGCAATTAGCAGTGGAATTGCTTGGAGATCATGGAATTTATTCATGTTTGAGAGTTTAGTGTTGTGCATTTGGATTTAACTCCTTCAGTTCGTTGTCTTTATCGTGTTCAAGATTCATGGCATTTGGATTTGATTTCGGTGATATCAATTCCGGTATTGGCCCAGTTGATATGTTCTTACCGATTAGTCTTGCAGTGTGTTGAGTGAAGTTGAATCGGGTTGCAGTTGATTTTTGTGACTTGTGGATCATTGAGTTATGTTTCTTATGCCTTTTCTGATGTTCTCGGAAGACCGCGTGATGTTTTGTGCACTTTGGAGATGTTCTTAGTGATTTGAGTTGACATGCTATCGTTAGCACGTTTCATTATGAACCGGTTGGTCTTAGGCCGACTAGATCAATTTATTATTATTTGTGGATGGTATAAGGAGAAGTTTTGCGAATAATTTTAAGGAGATAAGACATAAGACAGAAGATAGAAGACAAAAGTTTGAGATTGAGCGAAGATGTAGAACCAATGAGATTTTGGTCTGGTAGGACTAAAGCCGAAAGGGCAGAGATCCAAATTAGGGTTGAACTGACAGACTATTACTGGAGGTTGATTTGATGTGTAGATGATCTGCGGATCTTATATTTGTGTTGTAAGAATTGTTTGTATCCTGGATTGCGATCCAACATGTGGCATATGTAATTCTTCAAATTTTTATAAGATTTGTTCATACTATTTACCGGTTATATATTTTGTATTATTATTGATTGTGCTTTATCTGGTATTGTTTTACCGATTAGCAGTATATCTTGCATGGTGTTTGTGTTAGGCTACAAGGATGGGATGTCCTTCATTGGATCTCCCTACCTTGTCTGCATCATGGAGGCAAGGTGTACTTGGGTGATGATTCACATTTAGACATTGTTGGTTCAGGTAAAGTTAGGATCAGGTTTCCTAACGATAGAATAAAAAGGATTAGCAGTGTATTGCATATCCCTAGATTACAATAAAATTTATTATTTGTGATCAAACTAATAGATGTGAGTATGCAAGTGGTCTTTTTTGATGTAGGATGTAAGATGATTAAGGGTGTTATGGGTTTTTCTAGAGGTGTCAAGTTTATCACTTCATATAAGCTAGAGGCATACACAGTTAAGTGTAATTTAACACTTTTATAAAAAGTAAATATGTGGATACTTCATCAAAAGATCTGATTATTTCACCTTTAGCAAATGGACATGGCTTTTGGGTACCTAAGGGTTCTCTTTCTTCTAAAGAAAATTTACCTACAAAGAAGACTATGTTATGGCACTAAAGACTTGGCCACATTGGAGAAAAGGGTCTAAGGACCTTGAAAAATAAAAACCTTGTTGAAGGTTTGAATGATTGTAATATTGACTTTGATTTTTGTGAGCATTGCATTTATGGAAAAACAAATCATGCTCAGTTTTACTTGAGTTCTCATAAATCTTGTGGTGTTTTGGATCTGTAGATGTTCCTTCCATTCGAAAATCCACATATTTATTTTATTTATTGATGATTTTAGTAGAAGGACATGGGTATACTTTTTAAAGAGTAAATATAAAGTTTTTAGTCATTTTAAATAATTTAAAGCAATGGTTGAGTTGTAGATTGGAAATAAAATTAAATGTTTGAGGACTGATAATGGAAGTGAATTTTTCTCTAATGATTTTGGTATATTTTGTAAACATTGTGGCATTAATAGATGAAAGAAAACTTTTTATTCTCCATAATAGAATGGAGTTGCAGAAAGAATGAAGAGGAAACTGATGGAGAAGGCTAGGAGTATGTTAAGTGGTGTTGGTTTAGAAGAAAAATTTTGGGTTGAAGTTGTTGCCTCTTCTTGCTAACTGATTAACAAGTCTCATATATAAGCTCTTGTTGATAAAATGCCTATAGAATAATGATTAGGTCACAAGCCTTAATTGACACATCTTAGAGTTTTTGGTTGTGAGGCATATGCACATATGCCAAAGGAGAAGCAAAAAATGTTGGAGAACAAGGTTGTGAAATGTATCTTCATAGGTTACAATTATGGTGTGAAAGGATACAAGATTTGGGACCTTGTTGTACAAAAGGTAATTCATAGTAGAAGTGTTATTTTTAGATAAATTAAGTCTCCTTTTGTTACATTGCAACCATAATAGACTAAACATGAAGATATGATTCAATTCCCTTCTACGCTTGAAAGAGTTAGTCAAAACCACTTGATAGGAAAGAAGTTGAGGAGAGATAATTTTAAATTTTAGTCTTTAAAAGAGGAGGAAGAACCTCCAACTCATCTTGTTCGAAGGTCTCCAAGACATAGACAACCGCTTGAAAGGTATTCAACCAATGATTGGAGATGTATTTTTTCTTTGACTACTAATGTGGATAAACCTAGATTTGTAGAAGAGGCATTAGGTATGAAGGATTCTATAGTGTCCCTCCTTGACTTGATTTGACTTGGCTATTAATTCATGCATGATAAACTTATCTATACAGTTTATGATGTTTTGGATTAAGAGTATAAATATGTTTCAGTACTCATTATGATTCTAGTTACTATTTTGACATTACCTCCTTGACTTGATTTGACTTGCCTCTTATTTCATGCATGATAGACTTATCTAGACAATTTATGATGTTTTGGATTATGATTATATATATGTTTTGATACTCATTATGATGCTAGACATTATTTGGATATATTTTATTCCGATGGTTTATATGGATGATGATTCTATCATTATTCATCACGTGATATGATGGATATATGTGCTTGATGGATTCTATATGCATTACTATGTTGTTGGATTAATGATAGTTTAAGTGGTTCATGGATTTGATGTTATTATAATTACACTAACCCTATTTCATGATTACATATGATGAGTTGATTATGTGATGTTCTTGTTCGTGAGAGGGACAATGTCATATCACTCATTGCGAGCAAGATGTGTCATCACGATTCCCTATCACTTGCCTGTTAGGATATATATGTTGTATCGTTGCTTAATGGTTGTAGGATTTGCAGGTACTAGACATCGACTCCACCTAGCTCCACAGGTCTGAGCGTGTCTTTAAATCCCCATGCCATGTGGTCTGGAGATGACATAAGTTCCACTCACATACTCTAGGTCTAAGTTGTTCACCTGAGTTGTCAGCATCTTGGCGTAATTCACCATGTCAATCAATGAGTTACAGTGTTGTGAGTATGCAAGTGTGCATTGATTTGTTTAATTAATTTGATGAGAGATTATATGGTTTATGGTTGATTAATTTAATTGTTGGTTTAATATAGTTTTATTTGAGTATTTAGTTATTTGGGATTTAATACTCATTTATTTATTACTGATTTATTGGTGTTTAATTATTTAAGATTTGATATTTATTTATTGCTTATTTACAATTTATTATTTATTTGTTTATTTATTTATTGTTGGTTAATGATTTATTTAGTATTTATTGTTTAGTTATATTATGGTTTATTATTTATTATTTATGGCTTATGATTTATTTATATAGTTTGACTTTTATTTGTATTTGGGGGTGTATAAATACCTTGGGGTAAAATAATATTATTCCCCACTTGATTTTATATAAACAAGCTTTAATATTTTCCCTACCTACCCTTTATTCCCATTGGTTGACTTTGAGGCTAGGGTTTTGTCTTGGAGGTTAGGGTTTACATTTGGATTTCTTTTTTATCCAGTTGCCTGAGCTTGTTGTCAGGTTACCATTTTTTGAATTCTTCTACAAATTTTATCTTCAAGATTGGATTTTGTCTCTAGGGAGCTTGCTGGATTTTATTGGGCACTTCTATAACTTCTAATCTAGGTTGGAGGCCCTTCCTTTGAATTTTTATTTTCTAGTTCTATGTTTTCTCCGTGTCTGCAGTTTGTATGTGGGTGTTAAGAAGAAAATATTTAACTTTAGCTTTCTGAGAAATTTAATTATTTGGGGCTCTGAGTTTTGTTTTGCCACATGCACGGCTCTGCATAATTTTCCCCCTCTATAAATCTTTTTGGTGCGAGTGCCTTACCTTTAAGGGGGCATATTGGTTTTCTCCTTGGCCTGTAAAGGTTTTTTGGATGCAACTTTGGCCTTATTGTATTCTCTGCAAGTTATTCTCGAGTGTATTCTGAGTTTGTGGCTGTGAAGATGTATTTCAAATATCTTCTATTATAGTTCATGATTTTCTATTGTGTTTCTTTCTATCATTTTGTAATGTTTGGGCGTTTCTATTAAGCCCTTATTTGTAAGATTTTATATGCCTTTGATTTTATATCTTTGTCCCAAAATTTTATCTACCTGTGTTTGAGTCCGAAGTAAAATCGCTAAAACTTCATATGGGCTAAAATTCTATGTAAATGCATTGATAGCATTAGTGAATCCACTGTCTATTTTAACTAATGCACTGTTTGTTTGGGAAAATGCACTATTCCTTAGTATATGCATTTTTAGACCTATCATATGCACTACTGGAATTAGTGAATGCACTATTTAACCAGGCATATGCGTTGTACTGCACAACATATGCACTAAACTACCCAAATTTTGTATTTTGATCAATTTGCTTAGTTCATTTTGGTTTTCTAATTTTGGTATCATAACAGAGGAATTTATGAAGGTTTGTTGTCTATTTTTTGTATGCTACCTTGATGAGGTTTTGTACTCTCTTGATGAGTCATGATTGTGAGTGTTGTTCTATTGTTGTTCTACCAACAAGTGAATGTGCCTTGTTGTGCCTTTCATTTCATATTTGCGATAGACTTTGATGGCCTTTTGTGGTCTTTGATGTATTATTTTTCTATGAGACTCTTTATTGGTTTACTTGGCATTGTGACTATTTGATGATCATGCATGAGTTATGGCTGCATGGTGTTTCATATAAATTTAGATTTTTATGTTGATTATGCGCCTTTTGTTGAGATCTTATTTTGGGAACATGTTAGGGCGAGTGGGATTCCTTCTGATGACTAAGGTCACAAGAGATAGGCTTACATGAGGTTCCTTGTAAGTGCTGGCATATTGGCATAACTGATTGAGATGATGATGTACCGATAAAGGACTGTTGGTGATAATATAATTGTGATATGATGCTTGATGATCAATTATTTGTGTTGCCATTGATGACAACCATGTTTGTTTATGTTTGGTATATCATCTAAGTTATCTAATTCTATCAGTTAAGTCTAACTAATAATAGATTGAAATGGATTGAGTTGGAAAGCAATACTAGCAAGTGACAGTGAATCGGTAAGCAGAATCAGTGAAAGAGATGATTGTGGTAGAGATCCGTGTTGAGTTAGGTGTCGCGGTTTGGAATGTATGCTTATGATATTATAATGAGACTATGAATTGAACTGCATCATAGTTGGAGAACTGAAAGTCATGTTTTTAATTGACCGTTGTATATTTAGTGTAGGGTTTGAGAACCAGTGTCAATATCTTTGACCAGTGATGTTTTATGGTTTGGTGGTGATTCTTTTCATGTTCATAAGTTGATGATAACATGTCAGAATCTGTGTGAGGACATAATATATTAGTTTGGCGCATACAAGGAGCAAATTTCTTTGGAAGTAGCAAAGTGCTTAGCAAAATGTGTTAAGGGTTTGAAAGCTTATCAGGTCGATGTGCGGTGATGAGTTATGATCTTTCAATGGTTGTAATTGTCTTGAAATTTGTTGTAATGATATATATGATGAATTGTAATAATTTTTAATGGTTTGGTATGATCTATGATTTAAATTCATTGTAAGTTAGGGTTATGTAACCAACCTAATTATAAATTCTATTTAGGTCAATTTTTACAAGGTTTATTGTGTCTATGATCAAAGAAGGAGTGTGTGTCAAATCAGATTGAGATGTTTGCATGTGTGAAGAAGATTGGAGCTTAAATGGATCTATACTAGAAAGAAAAGAATGTATTAATCAGATCATTTACTTGTTGTTTCCTAACAGTTGCAACAGTATTAAAATCCCTTAACCAGGTAGGTCCTAATAGGCCTGATCTTGTAAATCTCTTCACTGGGTGGCTTATTAACTTGGGTTTAAATCCTTTAGCAAGGTTAATCCTAACAAGGTAGAGATCCTAATAGAGTTGAGGTTAAAAATCCTTCACTAGGTGACTCCTAATAGGGTCTCCTCTTAACCGGGAATTATTGTAAAGATCCTAACCGGGCTAGGCCTTTAACAGGAATCACTCCAAAAGAGTGCAAATTTTGTGGGTACCAATTCCCACCATGGTTTTTTCCATTTGGGTTTCCACGTTAAAAACCTTTGTGTTCATGTTGTGGATGGATTTTTGAGTTATTCATTTAATGTTCTTACTATGTTTGCTTAATGATGAACACGTAAGTAGCTACCGATAATATTTTGGTAAATCTGATTTGAAGATTGTTTGATCAACTACCAGTTTTGGTTATGAACTATTTTGTGAAGTATTTTATAGATTGGTGAAAGATTGTAGTTTATTGTTATTATTGATTCTCCCCCCCTCTCAGTAACAACCAGATCCTCACATTAATAATTGGTATCAGAGCATTAGGTCCTCTTTGTGCAGAAACTTAACCACTTGAGGAAACTATCTGAAGATGATGAAGAATGAGGGTCTAAAATTCACTAAGGACAACTACAGAATATGGAGTGATAGAATGAAGATTTACATCAAAGGTATGGGTACTCAATTTTGGCAACATGTTATTATTAATTATGTACCTCCTACTAGTCCTCTGACTATAGATCAACTTGAGCAGCATTCAAGCATTCAAGTATTGGAAGCCATTGTAAGTACACTGTCTGATACTGAATATTTTGATGTCCATGGTTTAGAAACTGCTTTTGAAGTTTGGGAGAAGTTAGAATTAATCTATGGTGGTGATAAGTATGTTCAAAAGGCTAAAGAAGAGAGCCTTATAGGAAAGTTTTATGATATGAGAATGATGGAAGGAGACAATATTGCTCAATATGGAAAAAGGATAAAAGAAGTTGTCAGTGGAATCAAAAGTACTAGTGGTACTATAGAAGAAGAAAATGTGGTGAGTAAAATTATTAGAACCCTATTGTCTGCCTATGCTATTAGAGTGTTTTCTATTCAAGAGTTGAGGTCAATCAGTAATGATAAGCAGAAACAGTGAAGGAGATGATTGTGGTAGAGATCCGTGTTGAGTTAGGTGTTGCGGTTTGGAATGTATGATTATGATATTATAATGAGTCTATGAATTGAAATACATCATATTTGGAGAACCAAAAGTCATGTTTTTAATTGACCATTGTATATTTAGTGTAGGGTTTGAGAACCGGTGTCAAGATCTTTGGCCGGTGATATTTTATGGTTTGGCAGTGATTCTTTTCATGTTCATAAGTTTACGATAACATGTCAGAATCCGTGTGAAGATATAAGATATTAGTTTGGTGCATACAAGGAGCAAATTTCTTGGTAAGTAGTGAAGTGCTTAGACAAATGTGTTAAGGGTTTGAAAGCTTATCAGATTGATGTGCGGTGATGAGTTATGATCTTTCAATGGCTTTAATTGTCTTGAAATTTGTTGTAATGATCTATATGATGAATTGTAATGATTTTTAATGATCTGCTATGATCTATGATTTAAATTCATTGTAAGTTAGGGTTATGTAACAGACCTAATTATAAAATCTATTTAGGTCAAGTTTTAGAAGGTTTATTGTGTCAGTGATTAGAGAAGGAGTGTGTGTCGAACCAGATTGATATGTTTGCATGTGTGAAGAAGATTGGAGCTTAAATGGATCTGTACTAGCAAGAAAAGAGTGTATTAATCAGATCATTTACTTGTTGTTTCCTAGCAGTTGTAATAGTATTAAAATCCCTTAACCGAGTAGGTCCTAATAGGCCTAATCTTGTAAATCCCTTCACTGGGTGGCTCATTAACTTGGGTTTAAATCCTTTAGAAAGGTTACTCCTAACAAGGTAGAGATCCTAATAGAGCTGAGGTTAAAATTCCTTCACTGGGTGACTCCTAATAGGGCCTTCTCTTAACCGGGCATTATTGTAAAGATCCTAACTGGACTAGGCCTTTAACAAGACTCACTCCAAAAGAGTGCAAATTTTGTGGGTACCAATTCCCACCGTGGTTTTTCCCATTTGGTTTTCCACGTTAAAAACCTCTGTGTTCATGTTGTGGATGGATTTTTGAGTTATTCATTTAATGTTCTTACTATGTTTGCTTAATGATGAACACTTAAGTAGCTACCGATAATGTTTTGGTAAATCTGATTTGAAGACTGCTTGATCAACTATCGGTTCTGGTTATGAACTATTTTGTGAAGTAATTTACAAATTGGTAAAAGATAGCAATTTATTGTTATTACCGATTCACCCCCCCCCTCTCAGTAACAACTGGATCCTCACATTAATAATTGGTATCAGAGTGTTAGGTCCTCTTTGTGTAGAAACTTAACTACTTGAGAAAAATATCCGAAGATGATGAAGAATGAGGGTCCCAAATTCACTAAGGAAAACTACATAATATGGAGTGATAGAATGAATATTTACATCAAAGGTATGGGTGCTCAGTTTTGGCAACATGTTATTATTAATTATGTACCTCCTACCAGTCCTCTGACTACAGATCAACTTAAGGAGCAACATTCAAGCATTCAAGCATTGGAAGCCATTGTAAGTACATTGTCTGATACTAAATATTTTGATGTCCATGGTTTAAAAACTGCTTTTGAAGTTTGGGAGAAGTTAGAATTAATCTATGGTGGTGATAATTATGTTCAAAAGGCTAAAGAATAGAGCCTTAGAGGAAATTTTTATGATATGAGAATGATGGAAGGAGACAATATTACTCAATATGGAAAAAGGATAAAAGAAGTTGTCGGTGGAATCAAAAGTGCTAGTGGTACTATAGAAGAAGAAACCATGGTGAGTAAAATGCTTAGAACCCTATTGCCTACCTATTCCATTAGAGTGTTTTCTATTCAAGAGTTGAGGTTAGTCAGTAATGATAAGGTTACTGTTGATTCTTTAATTGGCAATCTTACTATCTTTAAGTTGAATAGTTTTGATAATAGTGTACCTAAGATAGAATCTTCTTTCAAATCAACTGTATCTAGTGTACCAGTAAGAAAAGGGAAAGATGTTTTCCATAATAATAAGTGCAAGTCAAGTCATGGCAGTAGAAAATCTGATATTGATGATGAAGATAATTTGATGGAATTTGAAGCTCTATTAGCAAAAAGACTTCCTAGAAGCACTGGTAAGTACAAAGTCAACCTTCCTCTTAAGTGTTTCTCTTGTAACAAGATAGGACATATAGCTACAAACTTTCCTAATAGTGATCACAAGGAAAAGTTTAGAAAATAGAAGGGAAAAGGAAAGAAATGGTGTTATGTTGTAGTTGATGAAGGTGCTACTGATGAAGAATCTAAGGATGAAGACAGTGAGGAGATTGTTTTTGTTGTTCTTAAGGAAGATCTATCTGATAAGAAGGCTTTAGTATCTCACATTGACAATAGTGATGAATGGATTATTGATAGTGGTTGCTCATACCACATGACCGGTGATAAGAACAAGTTCATTTCTCTTGAAGAATTTGATGGCGGTGTAGTAATATTTGGAAACAATTCACCTTGTATGGTAAAAGTTAAAGGTTCCATCTCTTTGAATGGTAAAAGTAATGCTAATGATGTATATTCGGTTGAAGGTTTGAAACATGACTTGTTGAGTGTTGGTCAGTTGAATGACAAAGGTTATCATCTTAAGTTTAAGAGTGGATTGTGCAGGATCTTAGGATGAAAAGGATAATTAATTGCTATCGGTAAATAGACTAAAGGTAACTTATTCCATTTGAATACTAATATTAACAGTTGTTTGGTTGCTAAGGTTGAAGATAGTTGGTTATGACCTAGAAGGTTTTGCCATGTGAACTTTGATAATGTGGTTAAGGTCAACAAGTTAAATTTGGTTAGAGGTATGTCACAACTTGTTCAACCAGACAATGTGATGTGTAAAGAATGTCAGTTGGGTAAGATGACTACATCTTCTTTTAAGAGAAATTTTTTTTCCTTTGAGCATGTTCTAGATTTGGTTTACATTGACTTATGTGGTTCTATGAGGACTTGAATTGTTTATGGTGACAAGTATTTCATGTTATTTACTAATGATTTTTCAAGGATGATGTGGGTTATTTTTCTAAAGGAAAAGTCAAAAGCTTTCAGCAAGTTCAAGGCATTCAAGGCCTTAGTAGAAAAGGGAACCAGTAAGAATATTAAGTGCCTGAGATCTGACAGGGGTGGAGAGTTTACATCAAATGAGTTTGTGAGTGTTGGTATTATGGATGTGTTGCATTAGTTTTGTCATTGATTTCAACACTTATCCTTCTAGAGATCTACATTGACACTATGGTTATATTGGTTTACTATTGAACCGACACATTGTGTTCACCGGCAAGGTCACTGACTTATGCACAGTCACTAGTATATGCTCACTAGTAGGTTAAATGGTTCACCGACATTGATGATGACTTGTTATCATCTGGAGATAACTGGATTATGTCAAAGACATGGTTTGGATACTTGGTTTTGGTGTTTTGGTTATTGATCTAATCGGGTTGACATATTTGTTGTTACCAAAAAATTGGTCTAGGTTATGGACCGGTATGCACTATCTATTCCAGATCAGCATGACACGTTATGGAGATGATTTATTGATTGGACATTGTTGTAAATGTATTCAGCCGATATCTTGTATCACATCAAGACTTATTTGTAGTTGATTTAATTGTAATATTCTTAGTGAGCCGACCTACACAATTGGTCTTAGGTTTTGTATATATGTAAGATCTCAATTGTGAGATGAGATATAGGATATGTTTATGGTATGGTATTGTAACATCGTATGTGCAAATATTGAAGATCATATGAGAAGACCATAGAGAAGGTTCAAGGAAGGTTTGAAGGTTCTTATCAGAGCTTAACTGGTACTGAATCCAAAATTAGAGATGCTATTTTGAGCAATGCATTATTCTAGGATTTAACCATCCTACTGTAGTCATTCTGACTCCCATTTGAGCAGTGTGCTCTAGGCGGTTGGCCTTTCTGCATGTGCAGACCCCATTTGTATACACATACTATCTACAGTAGTATCATCTGATTGTGGGTAAGGTTCCCCACCATAGTTTTTCCCCTTACAAGGTTTCCATGTCAAAAATATTTGTGTTAAATGTTGTGGATGTTGTTTCTCTTTCTATTTCATGCGTTAAGTTTCACCCGTATTGATATTAACTATTAATCTGTTAACCGACATTAAGTTTGGTTTACCGGTATTAAGTAATAAGTTGGATTAAGTTATAATTGGGTTGAAATTCATTGATAACTGATTGACCCCCCCCTCTCAGTTATCCTTTCGGTTCCTAACAATTGGTATCAAAGCTAAGTCCTCTTTTTGCAGAAGCCTAACAACTTAAGGAGATCCTATGGTAACTAACTTTTTCAGGAAGGACAGTCTGAAACTTGATGGAACTAACTATGGTATATGGAAGATCAGAATGGAGATACATTTGAATTGCATTGGAAGAGACATATGGGAAGTTACAAAGAATGACTATGTTGGTCCTACTATGAATCATCCTAATCTACCAACATTGGGTAAGGATCAAGAGCATGATTACAAAGCAAGAGAAGCACTTTTGAGCACATTATCATATCAGAAAATCATGGGATTATCAAACCGATCTACTACTAAAGCTATTTGGGATAAATTGGAAACATTGAATGAAGCAGATACCACTGTCAAAATTGCAAAACTGGAATGTTACCGGGTCAGGTATGAAAATTTGAAAATGGAAGAAGATGAAAGAATTTCTTCTTTTATGGAAAGAGTTAATGAAATTGTTTTAGGAATACAATGTTGTGGAGGATCCTTGAGTGAAGATGAAATTGTTTCTAAAGTTTTAAGAGCTTTGTCACCGGCTTACAAAATGAAATTAACTACTATTAATGAGTTGAGGACAATACCTAATACATTAGTATCTAGAGATACCTTGGTTGGAAAACTTTCAGCATTTGAGCTTGAGGAATTTGGTCTTGTTGCTACAATTAAAACTGATTTAGCCTTCAAAGCACCATCATCTGCATCATCATCATCATCATCTGAAAAATCTGATTAGAAAGCACTTTATGCAAAAGAACTTGAAGATATTAGGAGGGAAAATGAAGAACTAGAAGAACTTGAAGCACTATTTGCAAGGAAGATGCCTAAAGGTCTAGTTGGAAGTAAGTATGAAGGTAAAATACCATTTAAATGTTTTAATTGCAATAAAGTTGGTCATATAGCATCTAGATGTCCCGATAGACATGCAAGATTGAGAGAGGAAGCTAAAAGAACATATAAGCCTAACCCTAAATATCAAAGATACAAATTTAAGAAGAATAGAGATAAATCATGTTACTATGCTAATGAAGGAGTTACGGATGATTCTGATGAAGAACTAGAAGACAATGGATGGGCATTTGTTGCAACAAAATAAGATCAACCGACACCTACTGTTCCACCAGTAGAGCAAACCCTAACAACAAAAATTGAAGAAAAAGATGAATGGATCATAGATTCTAGATTTTCACATCATATGACTGGTGATAAAAGTAAATTCTTGTCTTTTTAGGAATATAATGGAGGTCTAGTAAGATTTGGTGATGATAAAGCTTGTTTAATCAAAGGAAAATGCACTATATCTTTGGATGGTAAGCACAATACTGACAATATTTAATATGTTGAAGGTTTGAAGCATAATCTTTTGAGTGTTGGTCAATTAGTTGAAAAAAGATTTCAGTTACAATTTAAGAATGGAAAATGCAAAATTAGAAATAGAACTGGATTGGAGATTGCAACCGGTAATCAGGCTAAAGGTAATATCTTTCATTTGAACAATAGTGATAAGACATGTTTGGTTGCAGATATTGATGAGAGTTGGTTATGGCGTAAGAGACTTTGTCATGTAAATTTTGATTACATTGTGAAAATCAGTTCAATTAAGGCAGTAACAAATTTACCTAAGATTGTGAAACCTCATAATCGAGTATGTAAGGAATGTCAAATGGGAAAGCAAGTTAGAACAACTTTTAAGAGTATTTTTGAGAAATCCAATAATGTTCTTGATTTAATTCATACTGACTTATGTGGTCCGGCAAGAATAAGAAGTCTACAAGGAGATAGATATTTTATGCTAATTATTGATGATTATTCTAGAATGTGTTGGGTTATGTTTCTCAGGGAGAAATCAGAGGCTTTTGGAAGATTCAAGTTATTCAAGGCAATGGTAGAGAATGAAACCGGTAAGAAAATCAAATGTTTAAGATCTGATCAAGGACGAGAATTTACATCAAAGGAATTTAATACATTCTGTGAAGTGAATGGAATCAAAATACAACTATCAGCACCTCGAACACCTCAACAGAATGGAATTGTAGAAAGGAAGAACAAAACTATTCTGGAAGCAGCTAGAAGCATGATTTTGGAAGTAAATCTGCCTCATGTGTACTGGAGAGAAGTAGTGAATACAATGGTTTACACTTTCAATAGAGTTCACATCAAAGGTGAAACTGATAAGACCCCTTATGAACTATGGTTTGGTAATACTCCTACTCTTAAATACTTCAGAATATTTGGAAGCAAATACTATATTAGGAGAGATGAGTATGTTGGTAAATTTGATCCTAGAAGTGATGAAGGAATATCTATTGGTTATTCATCTAAGAGAAAGGCATATAGATGTTTTAATCAAAGATTGTAGAAGATCATTGAGAGTGGTAATGTGAAGATAGATGAACACTTTAGAGGAAATTCAAGGTCTGTAGATTCTGAACCAACAGTTGAGATGATCATAAATGAACCAATAAAGAGTGCACCGGTACAAAATGTGGATCCAGTCACACTAACATCATCAGAGTTCCACAGTGACTAAAGAACAACAACATGTGAATAAACCCACGTATGTAATACTGAATCACTCTGAAAGTCAGATAATTAGGAATAAGTATCAAGGTGTTATGACAAGAGGAAGGCTGGAAAATGAAGAGGTATGCTCAATTTCTCAAATTGAACCAACATTTGTTATTGAATAAAGTGAAGATGAACATTGGATAAAAGAAATGGAAGATGAATTAGAACAAATTGAAAAGAACAATACATGGACATTAGTTCCCCGACCTAAAGACAAAAATGTACTTGGAACTAAATGGGTATTTAGAAACAAACTTAATGAAGATGGTAAGGTAATTAGGAACAAAGCAAGATTGGTTTGTAAAGGATATTCACAGAAAGAGGGAATCGATTATAATGAAACCTTTGCACCGGTAGCTAGAATTGAGGCAATTAGATTATTTCTTGCATTTGCAGCTCATAAGAACTATAAAGTATATCAGATGAATGTAAAGTGTACATTTCTGAATGAAGATCTTGAAGAGGAAGTTTACATTGAACAACCTAATGGATTTTCATTGACAAATGATAAAGATATGGTTTGTAGATTAATGAAAGCTTTGTATGGATTGAAGCAAGCTCCTAGAGCTTGGTATGATAGAATGGACAAATACCTTTTGAAGCTTTGTTACACTAAAGGTAATGTTGACAACAACTTATATTTCAAAGTGACTATTGATGACATCTTGGTTATTGAAGTTTTTGTTGATAATATCATTTTTTGAGGAGAAGAAGGATTGTGTAAAGACTTTGCTAACAAGATACAAGAAGAATTTGAAATTTCTATGATTGGTGAGATAAAATTCCTTTTAGGATTGCAGATTTCACAAATTGATAAAGGTATATTCATATGTCAAACAAAATACTTGAAGGAACTACTGAAGAAATTTGGTATGGAAAAATCTAAATCGATAAGTACTCCTATGACTACAACTGATAAAATAGCATTGAAAGATGATTCAGCTCCTGTTAATCCGACAAGATACAAATCTATGTGTAGTCACACAAATCTATCCAGCTTAATTAAATAAATATTCGTTATTTATTTGATTAAAAATCCACTAGCCATCAATTAATTAAATTAATATTTAATTAATTCATCTCCAAACATTCTTCTATTAATTAAATAAATTATTCAATTTATTTTAATTAATTCATTAAATCAAATTCAAATCAATTAAATAAATAAAATCTATTTATTTAATTAAATCCCTTTTCCTCTTTTAAATAAATTAAATAAAACATTTATTTAAATCATTATCCCCACCCCACTTGCATTTTCCTACAAATGCAACTTGCACACATTTATTGAAATAAATGAATTTTTATTTTAATAAAATCCTATTTTCCCTCACCCACCAAATCCACTTGCAAAATCTAATCCCCTTCTAGATTCTTCTAACCCCTTCCTAATTAGCCTAATCCATCCCCTAATTATTGTCACATTCCTAAGCAAAATGGAGTCACTTCTCAAAGACTCCAAAGTCTTTGAAAAGCATTTAATGCTTTGTGTGTTCAACAAATTAACCCCCAAAGTCTTCCAAGATCACTAATGGCTCTTACATGACCATTTATGGCTCTTACATAACCATTTATGGTTATTTCAAACTTGTCTCCCCAAACATTTATTGTTTTGACCATATTCATCCATTTCACATTTGCACAAGACTTTATCCATTGGATAAAAGCTTGATTCTTTGAATAAAGAGTTTATTCATTCAACTAACCTTGACTCTAAATCTCAAAATCATGTCAAGCATTTAATGCTTATTCCCTCTCCTCTCAACCTATCTCACATTGACACTTGTCATCCTGGGATTGGGTTGAAAGCCCTCACATGGATTTGAAATCATTCAATCCTAACCCTTGTTGAGATTGCTCAATCTCAACCATCCATTGCTCCATTTTTCCTATAAATAGAGCCCATTTCTTCATAATCCAGATCCTGAAAACTTGTATGCATCTAAGCTATAGGCATTTTAGAGAGCATTTAGCATAGTAAACTAATATCTTTGTTATTTTAGTTAAAATCAATCATTTTAATATTATCATAGCATTAGCTTTTCATTTCACATTTTGGAGCACAATACTACAATCTCAATCCTCCATAAGCATCCATAGTGTAAAAAGCTGCTGAGAGCTACACTATTTTGGAACTTGGAGAGGAGAGGAACAAGGGAGAAGAAGCCAAGAGCATGTTAGGAGGCATTTGGAGATGCCTCATCATATTTACCTTCCTAGTTAGACATTCTATCATGCTTTTGGTATCTCTTTTGATATGCTTGTGTAGGAAAGTATTTTGTTTATGATTTCTAACACTAACAACTTGGATTTTCTTCTTGTTTGTGTTTTGTTATCATTGACTAACCTTCCCTTTTTGCAGAGCATCATTTGGTGAACCCGACGTGAATCCAAGCACCAAAAAAATACCAATTTTTTTGTAAACTAACATGTCTGATTGTTGAAAGTGTCACACAGGTTGCGCTTTGGCGCTATTGAACACATTCTAGCGCTACCGACACTTTTTCTTTTAGTGCTATTGTTCTTACAATAGCGCTATTGTTCTTACAATAGCGCTATTGTCCAAATTTCAGCGCTTTTGTATTTTTTTTGGCGCGTTTGTTGTTCTTTTGGCACTATTGCAAATCTTTCAGCACTTTTGCCTCTCTGGCTTTACCCTTCTTTCAGTGCTTCTGTGTTAAATAGCGCTTCTCTTTAAACGCAGACTAGCGCTATTGCAATAGAATGTTGTAAAACTCACCTTGTAACCGAAAAATTGAAAATCTTAGGCTTGTGGAAGCCCCCCCTTGGACATAGATTTTACTAACAAATTGTGGTTTGTGCAGGTTAAAACTCATCATTAAAAATCACAAATTTTCCTTTGGTGCTTTTAAAAACTTGAAAACAAACATTTACTTCCATTGCAAGTTAGGATTCATCTTCATTTTGGTTCTTAAAATCAACAAACAAATTTGCTTTCCTTGCATCAAACTAAAAAGATTTACAATCCACACTTTCAAATTTGGTGCACATAAAATACACAATCCATTTGTTTTGATATTTACAAACAAATTTTACTTCAAGCAAACGTGTATTTCATTAAGTTGACTAGGATTTCCAAATTCTAGATTACAAAACACATTGCCTTTGAAGTTAAAAAGAACATCATGACTGTTGGAGCAACATCTCCAAATAGTTAGATCACATTGCAATGACAGATTAAAAAGAACAAGTGTTTTGCGTGTTTGGCACGCTTGTGCAAAAAAAAAAGTCGGTCGAGTGGTCCTACCTCTAACACACACTATCCTCTCCCTTGGCTTTCGTGGTCCTAGGTGCAAGAGAAAAGTGTTAGTAACACTCAAAATTTTATCTTTTTAAGAGAGGCCTACCAAGGGATCGATACTCTTGGGAATGACCTCGAGCAGTAAATCCTTCAAGCCGCTATAGAAATCAGGTGAGAGCGAAAGCTATAGCCTTGGGTATAGCTGTTCCTACAGTGTAACTGGCCAAAAGGACAAATGGGCCCCACCACCAGTTACAAGGCTCTTAAGAGTCACTGCGGAATGAAATTATGTCCAAAAACATCGAACATGACTAAACACCTTTAAGTAGTAGCCCACCTGTTCTATTGATTGAGGATATTTGTGATATAATTTAGTGCAAGAGCATAGATGGTTTTGCTCCCAAGATACTCACCATACATATTTCCTTGAGTAGAAACATAGCTTTTTGAAAAGTCACTTGTGGCTTGATAAAAGTGGTGACTCCCCCATCATAGGGATCATCTATTTGTTATGCTTGTGCAAGACTTAGTATATCACATCCTTACCTGCCACAGCGGGATTCATAAGGTATGTAGTACCAAAGTCGAAGAAATATCAAGATGTGGGCTAAATTTATCACAACTGGCCATTTGACCTTGGGATAAAAAGTGTTTGAAGTGTGTTCGTTTAAAGACCAAGTGCAAATTGAGCCGACTTCAGGCTTTGGAAATACACCTTAAAATACATCTAAAGGAAGGGTCATATATAAGTCAAAGGATTGGGTTGATCTAGACCCATACTCATTTGTGTCTTTGGGGGCAACATTCTTGTGTTTGTGTGCTTGCTTTGTTTTTCTTGTCAAAGAAAAATCAGAAAATCAATCCCAAAAACAAAATATTCATCCAAAACAACCAAACACATCAAAAACAAAGTGCAAACAACAAAGAGATCAGAACTTTATGACCATTCTTCACATCTTGCGAAAGAAGAAGCGTCATCAGAATATCAACTTGAAAAGAAGACCATTGAGCTCAAAGGATTTGATCAAAAGGAGGAAATTCTTCTATCTAAATAGACAAATCTTTGTCTCCCATAGAGTTTTTCTATGTCACATGCATCTCTACCTTCAAGGCAAAACAAACGAATTTGATTCAGAGTCATTAAACCACAGAGCTTTTATGCAATATAGAGCTTTGAGTTATCACAAAAACCAAGGAGGTAAGATTAATCCCAACTTTTTCCCAAACATCTGTATCACCTACAACATAGCTCGAGAAATACCACCAACACCCAAAAGGGAAGAGGTAGAGTTTGTCCCATTTGTAACACAAAGTTTTTATTAAAGTTGAAAACATTTTTCATCCATCTCATACATCATCATTTCATCATCAATCCATTCCAACTCTCAAAACATTAAGAGGTTCTTGTTCCAAATTCTCTTTTAGATATTGCTTGAATCAAACACTTCACATCACTTTTTAGATTGTTTCTACATCTAGGATAAGCTCATCCTAAGAAACACATCTACGTAGGTTAAAACTAGTTCATGAGTGAATCCTCTCATTACTAGGTAGATAAATCTGTAACACATCTCAGATTTCTCTACACCTTATCACATCCAACCTATCAAAACAAACAAGCAATTTAAAGAAGGAATTTCAGTTACATCTACCTTAAAAGTGCTAGAGATCCACATGCAACACAATTCACTAATCATCAATCTCTCATTTCATCAAAAACTCATCATCATTTTTACTCAACTTCAACAAAGACTCATAAACAAAATGGCTCAAACCCAATCATAATCAAGACAATGAGAAATAGAAAGGGAAGCAGAGGAAGAGGAAAATCTCAATGAATTTCAAGAAGCACTTGGAGGAAATGCAGATGACGAAAACCCAAGTACTCCCACTCCTGCAACAATAGAAAGGGCTCAACATAACCCTCTCTTTAATAGACTTTTTGATGAAATACTCAGGAGCAATGCAAATGCTCACTTCTTAAGACTCGCTCAAGAAGGAGAAAAACTCCCCTCTGACTTTGATCTTGCCCAATTAAGACAAGCATCAGAAAGACGAAGTCGCCATGAAGAGGAAAGAGGTAGAGATCCCATCAGATATAACATTCCTCAAGGTAACCCACCACCTCCTCCTCCAAATGAAATGGAGATGTTGTGGCAACAAGTCGAGAATCTTGCCCAACAACTTCATAGTGGTGTCAAAACTAACCAATTCTCACTCAATGACATCTGTCCCTATCCTTTTGATAGGAATCTTTATATGCCACCCTTTCCATGAGGATTTGAAACAGCCAAATTTGAAAAATATAGAGGAAAGGGAGATCCCCGTGATCATGTCAGGGAATTTCATTCTGCTTGTCTCGAAGTGGCATATGAAGACACATACCTAATGCGCCTTTTTCCCCAAAGCTTGGGAGGAATGACCACATCATGGTTTTCTCGACTATCAGGTGGCATTAGAACATTTGAGGAACTCATCCAAAAATTCCTCGCTCATTACTCTCATAACATTGAACGCGACATCACCATGGCTGATCTGTGCAACACCAAACAAAAACCAGGTGAACTATTCTCAGTATTCCTGGAACGATGGAACAAAATGTCTAGCAGACGTTCTCTTCAGTTACCTGAACGAGAACTAGTGGAAATATTCATTTCCAACTTAAACGAAGAAATGGAATCTCAACTGGATGTCAAAGACACAGACTCTTTTAATGATATGATCACCAAGGGTTTAAAATGTGAACGGGAACTCATCAAGAAAGGACTCATCAAAATCTTTAATGAACCAAAAGATGGTCCTCGCCCACGCTTCAATAGTGATAAACCAAGCTTCTGGAATAAAAACAAGAATATCGTCAACGATGGGGTTGTGGATACCCGGACTATCCAGAATGCACAGCCTGTGGTTTGGTTTGTAGGACAAAATCCTCCACCTCAGAATAACACAAATGTTCCTTCCAATCAAGGTCGCATCACATCTCATGATGAACCAAGACCTCGTTAGCAAAAATAGAAACGCACATACACTCCCTTAGGGGAACCCATTGAAACAGTATTGCGACAACTCATTTCTCAAAATTTGGTCACTCTACCCAAACTATCAAACTATGAGCCTCAGGTCAAACCGGCATGGTGGAGAGATACTGAACACTGTGAATTCCATCAAGGAAGAGGACACAAGACAAGTAATTGTCACCGATTGAAAGATCTCATTCAGGATCTTATTGACCAAGGAGAAATTGAAATTGAAGGACATGACCCAAAAACAACAAATAATGATCATCTGATGTTCAAAAATCCACTTCCATCACAAGATCAAAGGGGTGCTTCCACTTCCAGGCGAGGCACTGATACCACTGATTATACATAGGCTGCATATAATTACACTATAAATCACCTATATGATGCCAATGAACAAGTTGCAACTATAACCTTCAAAAATCCCAACTCAAATTGCAATGTTGTTACGCTTCGTGGCAAAGTTACCATCAAGGCAGCTCCGCAAGGCACCATCTCCATCCCAAAGAAGTACAATGTTGTGGAACAATTAGACAAAACCCCTGCACTTATATCCATTTTAGAGCTATTACGCCTATCGCCTTCTCATAAAACTATCTTGGATCAAACACTGACAAGAGGCGTCAGTCCCTGCAAATCTGAATACAGACCAATTTCAAGCCATGGTTGGAAGTCTAAAGTCATCACCTTGTCTCACTTTTTCTGAAAGTGACAACTCTTCCTTCCAGCAACCTCATAACGCCTCACTTCACATCGAAGGATTTATTAACCAACACAGGATCAAGTGAGTCTTGATAGATAATGGAGCAGGCCTAAATATTTGTACACTATAGTTGGTCATAGCATTGGGATATGTGATAGAATCAGTGGATCCTCGTAAGAAGATCACAATCAAAGCCTATGACGATGCAGAGTGGTCATCCAAAGGAGCTGTGGTACTACCAATCCGAGTGGGCCCTGTGGTAAAGCACATCATTTGTTAGGTTCTAGACCTTCCTCTGCCCTACAATCTATTGTTAGGAAGACCTTGGATACATGCCATGCAAGCCGTTCCATCTACCTACCATCAATGTATCAAGTTCCCACATAACGGTGTAGAGATCACAATCCTGGGCGATGCAAATCCCTTTGCGTATTGCCATAATATCAGCCATCAACCAGAGATTACCGTTCCTAATAATAGAGAAGCCATTTCTTCCACATCATATATAAGTCCCGCCTCTCTTGCCAGTTCAAACACTACTATACCCAAGCAAGAAAAGCTTAAAATGAAGATAGCAGAGGAAGGTCCTGGGGAATACAACTTAAGTCAACTCTTTTGTGTGGGACAAATGCCCACTTCTCCTAGAACACATGGTAAACCACAACAGGTACTCCAGCAACCACTAATCACACCATCATGTGCTTTGACGCCTTTCATCCTTGGAAAGAGTCAAGAAGAAGAAACCCAAGATGAGGACTTAGCGGACTGGATCTATAAAGATCCTATCACCACTGATATACCGCAAGTTAAACTTCCTACAGATCAGTATGGCAAAGGCCTCCTCATTATGCAAAGAATGGGGTATGATGGTCAGAGTGCTTTGGGATATTGCAAACAAGGACGCCATGAACCTCTGCTACCGGAATTAAAGCCCAAAGGTAATACAGGCCTAGGCTTTGAAAAAGAGATCTTTCCTAAACTCAAGTTCAAAGGAAGACCCAACAAACCATTTTGTCCGCCTACGGCAAAAAGGACACCTTTCATTATCAAAGCAGCCTCAAGCACCATCCCAACTACCCCACCAAGGCTCAGAATCCCAACACAACCATCACCAATGCCACTCATCACACCAAACAAACTCGTAATCCCATCAGCAGCACCATTAGCAGCAGCAACTGTTTCAAAACCCGCAGCAACATCCATGGCACCAGTAGTTCTAACAGAAGCCATAGAGTGAATATTACCGATACTCCCTATACCAGATTCCTTGATCCCCATCAACCGCCTTGCAGCACCGATCACTACAAAGGTACATCAACCAATCACACCTGCAGTATTCAATTCAAAAGACATCCCAGTATGGTATAGTAATCGGATGCTGGAAAGTGACTCAGAGACCGACTCACATGAGTGGGAATTTGATTCTGTACAGCTTAACACTTCAGATGACGAAGACACATCACCACCTCCACCACGCAAAGACATCCCTGTTTACGGAGAAGCATAGATAAAGACCACTTGGGTTCCTGAACTGGAAACATCTTCCACAGACCCTATGTCTCATCCTATGCCTGATTCTGATAGGGAGAGTACCATCAATGACCTTCACCACAACGTCTTAACCTTCACTGATACATCTAGCGCACTTAACCTAATCGATGAAGTAATGCCCATTATCCACCCTGAACTCATTGAATGGAACCAACCAAATCCCCCATGTCTTGACTTCTTCCAAAACGATGAGGCCATCATTGACTTTTTGGAATTAAGGGATAACCTACCAAGCGGGGATCACAAAGCTGGATTCGCCATCAAACTTAATAGCGCAGCATACTTCGGGGCGGATGCCAAACCTTTCAGCTGCAAAAATATAACAATAAAACATGGATCTTCCAGTGAAAACCACACTGTGGCACTGTTTGATCCAACAAAAGTAAAAAGAAAGAGCGTATCCAATGGTGAAAACCTCTTTGAGGCACCTGAGGATGAAGGGTTTGACATTCTCCCTGCTAGTACACAACAGGAACGATCAACTATTCTCATAGAGGAAACCAAAGAATACAGTGTGGGGACTCCTGAAAATCCTCATCTCATACATCTAGCATCTCTTCTCACTCCAGAAGAACAGCCTAAGTTTATCGAGTTCTTCCAGAAGCGTCAGATCAACTTTGCATGGTCATATGCAGACATGCCTAGGCTTGATCCTGATTTAGTCATGCATCACCTTACCGTAGCAGAAGGAGCCAAATCTGTCAAGTAGAAGCTTCATAAGATGCATCCTCAGATTGCAGTGCTAGTCAAAACAGAACTCAAGAAACTCCTAGATGTTGGTTTCATTAGACCAATTGATTATGCAGAATGGATCTCCAATATTGTGCCTGTCGGCAAGCCAAAAGGGGGCATCCGCATTTGTACTGACTTCAGAGATCTAAACAAGGCATGTCCTAAAGATGACTTCCCGTTACCAAATATTGACATCATAGTGGATCTAACAGCCGGACATGCCATGTTTTCACTCATGGATGGCTTTTCAGGATACAATCAGATAAAGATTGCACCAGAAGATCAACATAAGACAACCTTCACCTGTCCATGGGGCACATATTGCTAGAATGTGATGCCTTTCGGTCTCAAGAATGCAGGAGCAACCTATCAAAGAGAAATGACCACCATCTTCCATGACATGATGCATACTATGATGGAAGATTATGTGGATGACTTACTAGAAAAATCACTCACCAGAGAAGGGCATCTCCACATCTTAGATAAAATCTTTGATAGACTGGAACAATACCGTGTCTGACTCAACCCAAAGAAATGTGTCTTTGGAGTAACCTTCAGGAAACTTCTAGGATACATTATCTCAAGCAAAGGTTAAGGCAATCATGGACATGCCACCACCAAAGAATATAAGTCAGCTAAGGACATTACAAGGGCAACTTCAATCCATCCGAAGATTCATTGCACAATTGGCTGATAAGTGTCACCCATTCACACACCTGCTACACAAGAACATCCGCTTTCAGTGGGATGCTAGATGCCAACAAGCATTTTAGATGCTTAAAGACTATCTCATGAATCCACCATTGCTGATGCCACTAGATCTAAGTAGATCGTTGTTACTCTATATCTCAGCAACAAGTATAGCATTGGGTGTACTACTGGCACAACATAATGCAAAAGGAAAAGAGTGCCCTGTATACTACATCTCTCGCACACTGGTGGGCTATGAACTCAATTACACCCCTATTGAGCGAGCTTGCCTAGCAGTAATCTTAGCAGCCACTAAACTAAGGCATTATCTGTTAACACACAAGGTACAACTCATTACAAAGATTGATCCACTCAAGTATTTACTCAGCAAAGCAGCATTGACAGGTTGCTTGGCCAAATGGGTAATGATTCTAAGTGAATTTGACATCGAGTATGTAGACTGTAAAGCTATCAAAGGTCAAGTTATTGCAGATCAGTTGGCCGATGCACCTCTCATAGGCGATCATCCTCTCATTTCCAATTTTCCAGACAAAGAGATATTCATGATCACAACAGCACAACCATGGAAACTATACTTTGATGGTTCGTACACTAGACATGGCTCGGGGGTAGGCATTCTGTTTATCACACCTCAAGGTGACAACATCCCGAAGTCTTACAGGCTCACATTTCCATGCACTAACAACATAGCAGAGTATGAGGCCTTGATCACAAGACTCAGGTTAGCCGTACAATGGAAATTACAAGAACTACAAGTATATGGCGACTCCCAACTAGTCATTCAATAAGTAACAGATGAATATCAGACCAAGGATGATAAACTCATGCCATATAAGCAAATGGTGGACAATCTAAAAGCATCATTTACTACAATTACTTTTGAGCAGATACCAAGAGATCAGAATCGAGCTGCTGACGCCATGGCTACCATCGCATCTCTCCTAGATCTTCGTCAGAATTCAATACGCTACGAGTTCGTGGTAGAATAGCTTTGGATCCCCGCTTATGATATCCTCGAATCCGAAATGATATGTCGCCTTGTCGGTTCTGAATCCCCATGGTACGGTGAATTCTACACCTATCTCCGTGATCACACCCTTCCTCCCAACCAATTGAATAACCAACGTAAAACCTTCATTCGCCAAACTGCTCGATATACCATTATTGCTGAAACCCTATACCGACGTGGTCTTGATGGTACGCTCCTTCGATGTTTGGAGCAGGATGAGATAACAAAGGCTTTGGAAGAAGTCCATGAAGGCATTTGTGGGACTCACTCAAGTGGCCCATCACTCGCCAAGAAACTCCTGCGCAATGGATACTATTGGCCATCTATGGAAAAGGATTCCTACTACTTTGTCAGAAAATGCAAGAAATGTCAAGTTCATGGTGACCTGATACATGCACCCGCCCAGGAACTGCAACCAATCACAACACCATGGCCTTTTTGTCAATGGGGTCTTGACCTTGTGGGTAAAATCCATCCATCTTCATCCAATGGCCATAAATTCATTCTTACCGCTACCGAATATTTCACAAAGTGGATCAAACCTTTTCCACTTACCCAAGTCACCGACAAGCAGATCGCCTCATTCATCCTCAACTACATCATCTGCCGGTATGGTGTACCTGTTGGGACTGATTAAAATTGAGTCAAAGTTTGTAGGCCTATTTCAAAATTTTGCTCAGTATGTCAGAAAGGCACCCAAATAAGTCAGTTTGAATGCCTAGTTAGCAAGGGGGTAAAGTGAAGCCAGTTGATTTTCAGAGGGTAAGGCTCGGGATTCATGTCCCACACCTTTCATTTGGCCTATTCAGTGATGTGCAACTTTCAGAATTCAATTTGGATAAGTTTATGAGGTACCCATTTCGAGGGGCGAGCTGAAAGTGCATTCTAGGCACAACTGCAAATTTTATTGAGTAGCCTACTTTGAGCGATTACATCTTTTTCCCTATTGATCGTCATGGAGAAATTCAAAATGGATTCAATTGTATGCATAAAAGTGAGTTACCCTACAAAATTTCAAGTCTTGACGAATCCGTTTGCTCCGTTTTCATAGCCAAATCTGTTTGTAGTTTGTGATGTTTGCACAAGTGTAAAAATGTTCTGGTGAACATCATGTCAGAATGTTTATTCCGGGCTAATGTTGGTATAAATGGTGAGCTACATTTCAAATTTCAAGGCTCTACCAATCCGTTTGATCGGTTTTCAAAAGAGCTCATTTTGCCATCAAATTCAGTTATCCGCACTCCCAGTGTTAGATCAGTTAATGTAGCCATTTTGGTGAGCGCGCCGTTTGCATCCTGTCAGTCTGGTGATCAAACTGAGAATTCAAAGATTTAATATGTACTTAAAGGTACCTATGTTCCAAATTTGAGGGCCTACGGAGGTCGTTTGGTATTTTTAAGAAAGGCATCATGTGTTGCCAGAACATTGACTTCATCAGGTCCGCAGTGTCGACAAAGCCAGTTGGCCATTTTCAGAAATTAATATCTATTCGCTCAGGACTCATCTTGAGAAACCGTTTGGTAGATGTCATCCTTGTATATCAAAGTACATGCCTGTCAGATGGCGAGCTCCAGAAAGGTGTTTTGACAGGTTTGAAAATTACGTCTTCGCGATTAAATGCGAAAATTGTGGCGTAATTGCTTGAAGGTTGTAAAATGCGGATTAATGATCCGAAAACGATGCCGATCGTTTCTAGAGGTATGTTTGAGGTCAGTGAAGCATTCCAGAGGCCAGTTGCTTGAAAACGAAATTTTTTTTTTTTAGTCAGACTCACTTTGGGGCCCGACTTGGCTCATGCCTGCGCATTAATTTTGTGCCAGAATGGTTTTCATTTCATGGAATTTCAACTTCTAGACATAATCGAGGAAGTGATTAATGATATTGGCTTATTCAATGTTGAATGTTCAACAGTAGCATATCAGAGGTTCCGAGATAAAAAAAAAGAAACTTATGCAATGGTTGGCAAGAGCCAAATTCCACAACTTTGCCAATGTCTTCCCCAGCTGTAGCAAATTAAAAGGATTTAGAAACAGTTTGCAAATGCAATTAGCAAATACATTCTTCAGTAATGCATTTGGCAAATGTGTTTCCAATGCCGTGACTTTTCCTGACATCTTCCCTATGCATGGTATGTAAAGTGTGGAGCTAATCCTCTCCTTTGCAAGAATGGTGGAGGAGCAGCAGTATGAATTCTTTTTATACAATTGCAATGATGGCAGGTAACATGATGGAAGGGGATGATATCAGAAGTCATATAACATTCAGCATTCAAAAAAAAACTCCAAATTAATGCAAGATGAGAGGAGAAAATTAGTGCTGATGGTGTTGATTAAACTCCAAATTAATGCAAGATGAGAGGAGGAAATTAGTGCTGATGGAGTTGAAAACCAACAACAAATTGTAACTGTTGCAATTCACCCTCACCCCACGTGATGCTCAGGCAGCATTTTTTTTAAGAAAAAAACTTCAAAGCTTTTACAATGGAGCTGCAATTGGCAACTCCTCTGTGTGGTATGATTAAGATAAGAGGCCAGTTGAAATGTTTATGCAGAAATGAACCTTCAGCAAAATGCTATGTGACAGGTGTTAACTTTGTGCCTCCTCCCTGCTGTGCATCGATGGCATCTTCCCTTTCATGTGGATTGGTGTTTGGAAAAGGCATTTAAAACCCTTCAGAAAATATGGAATAGCAACAGTGAATCGTGTTCGAACAAATCAAAGTTTCAAACCAAAATCGCCATTAAAACTCTCAAGAAAAAAGCTCCAAAGTGCAGCTACAGGCATAACATTTTGTCCCACATTGGCTGGGCAAGAGCAATTTTTGGTATTTATATGCAAAAACGCACTATACTATAATGTCTAAGCCATAAAGGCTTTTGACACAAGGTGCCCGTGGGCGCCCAAAGCGGGCCCATGCGTGAGCATGCTTCTCGAGGCAATAGAGGAGTTGACTGGACGAAGACCAAGTGGACCCCACGTAGGCACGCTTGCTGAGGCAAACAAGGGAAATTTTGCAGACGAAGGCCGGGTTAACGAGCGAGCAAGCGGTGCGCGCTATTTCGCGAAGGGAAGATGCACGTTGTTTAAACCCCACGAAATAGCGAAAGTGAACGAGAACCGTCCACGTGTCGTGATAGGTGGCAGTCCAGCAGGCGGGTCCTGGTGAGGTGGCACCCAGTTGGCGTACAGATGGTAGTCCAGTGGCGATGACGTGGCGGCCAAGTGGCAGTGACGAAGCAGATGACGTGGCGATGATGAGGTGTCATCCCAGGTGGCATCCGGTCAACCCCATCGACCAATCAGAGGCTGCCACGTGGTAAGGCGTCAAAGCACAAATGGAGGCAAAAAATCAAATTTAAAATGATTAAATAATATAGTTCAAACTATATTGAAATTCGAAATATTTAAATGATGGATCCATGATGAGAATTAATTCGCCCAGGGTCCAATTTTTGGCTAAAGTATAAAGTGTTATATGTTTTCGGAAAGCTCTCGGAGTGAGGAATCCGATTATGAAGTTAATTTTGACAAATGTAAGATATTTTAGAAGCAGTTTCCACGGGAACAGAATTCAGTTAGAGAGGAGACACTTGGCAATTCAGTTGCAGATGTGATTTTCTTCTCTCCTCTTTTTATTCCGAATTCTTCTGAGTTGTAGGGGTTCCAGAAATTTGGAAAATGCTCCAGATTTGATGGCTTCCACTTTCTGAATGTCAGGATCCAAATTTGTAAATGCTTTTGGTTTGTTTTAGGGTACAGAGGATTGCAATGCATTGTTGTAAATGTGATCTTAGTTGCAGGTCTTGCTTGTGTCAGGCATGAGTAACTTCCCATGATATTGTCTCTGTGTATGCATTTAATTGTTATGAATTGAATCCTCAAGGAGGCTTATAATTTGTCATCTCAAGGAGATTGTATGATTGTTTGTAGGCATTCTTCAATGAAGAGTTTAAATTCTATAATCAGTCATAAATAATGGAATGTGTCCCAGATCTGATAATTTTATGAATGGATTGAGTAATGCATTAGTACAAGGTATTAGTGCAAGGAAATGTTGTAAGGAAAAACAACTTGCATCTATGATTTATATTTGTAGTTCTGTGTGTGACTCTGCTGCCCAATGAACAAGGCACTGGTCTTTGACAGATTTGGGAATGGTCTCAGAACAACAATTTAAAAGATAAATCTATTTCCCTTTATGTTTAGGGGTGTGTTCTTCTCATTCCAAGCTCTGTTTTCATTTATGATTTATACAGATCTAGCCAATTTGTAATGTGTTCCTAATTCGGTGAGCTTGTGGAATGGTTTGTCTGCTCATTGTTGATGCAGTCTTATGTTTGTGATTGTTGTATTCAATGCATCAAAAGGGTGTCCCCCCCTAGGTCTAGCATAACCTGAAGTGCAGGAGGATCATTAGGATCCTATGTTATGTTGTCCAAGCCCTGAGGTGTTTCATTGATTGAGATTGGCTATCTCATAGATAGACTTGCAGGTATACTTGGGTTATCACTTTTGGTGAACAACAGTACCCATGTCCATCATCACAGATAACGGTCTTCCTTTCAAAAATCAGGATGTCCGTGAACTCTGTGAGAAATTTCACATCCAACACCGCTTTTCCACCCCCTATTACCCACAAGGCAATGGTTAGGTCGAAGCATCCAATAAAAACATATTGAGGATCCTAAAGAAGACAGTCAACGATTCCAGTCGTGATTGGCACGTTCAATTGAATCCAACACTATGGGCATATCGAACTAGCATTCGAACCCCTACAGGCGCAACTCCCTACTCATTGGTCTATGGTGCCGAAGCTATCTTACCTATTAAAGTCGAGATCCCATCATTACGGGTTTCCTTGCATAATCTAATAGATGACGAAGCCTACAAAGCATCCCATCTTCAGGACTTAGAGTTACTTGATGAGAAGCGACAAGCTGCATATAATCACCTCAAAGCCTATCAGCAGTGCATGAGCAGAAGCTACAATCACCGAGTTAGACCTCGTACATTTGAGGTAGGTGATCTTGTTCTATGAGAGAATCCTCGCAACCAACCAAACAGAGAACATCAGGGAAACTTTGAATCAAACTGGCTGGGCCCATATGTTGTCACTGCTGTATTCGGGTCTGGGGCATATCAGTTGGCTACATCAGAAGGAGAACCGCTTGCAGATCCAATCAACAGCATGCACCTCAAACGGTTTTATACCTAAGCTGAATAGAGTATCAGGCTCCCCTACATACCAGAAAATACCAAAAACATTCAGAAAAATGTCCAGAAGAAAATACAAAAACATTCAAAAAAGTAAAGAAAAATCATGCATGCAAACGGTGAACAACCACTCCGGTGGCACCTTGGGTAAGTACGATGGTGAAAACCTGGCAAACAGGTGCCACTCGTAAAGGCTATGGCTCCATTGTCTTTCAGACTTGTTGCGATCACATCTACTTCATACACACATCCATCCATCTAAACCATGGCTTGTTATTTGCTCTGTAATCAAAGAAAGTACTTCATGCGTCTTGCATCCCGCTTTGTCATAGTCATGTCTAAACTTGGGGGCAATAACTCTCAAATCTAGTTGATGGAAGTGGATTCTACATTACTGGTGATTCATTGGGTAAAACATTCAAAATGTTTTACAAAATCCAAAAACATTCAAAAAAATACTCAACAAAATACCAAAAACATTCAAAACAATACAAAATCCGAAAACATCAAAAATCACAAAAAAAACATGGCAACACTTTGTACATACTCATCCAAGCAGATACCAAAACAAACATTGACATAATACTCACATGATGACCATTTACCAATCGACCACACAATCCACACCAACACTCAAAAACTGTCTTCAACAAGGATGCATCCTTCCTTACCAAAACAAAGACAAAAGTGACGTTTTCTTTGACAAGAAAATTATGTTAAGCTATCAAATACTTGGTTGATTTGTGAGTAAAATCATTCATTTATCTGTATCAGGATCTTTTTAGCATTGTTTTGTATCGTTGGTGCATTATTTCCGATGAAGGTCTGGGGCATGTACTAATGGTGTCTACGTGGGAAGTTCACCAAGCTACGTGATTTTATGCCAAATGCAGTCATGGATCATTACGGCTTGCTGACTACAGTGTATACGTCGACCATATGGGCATGAACCATTACCAAGGATCCTTATTCTTTATTCTTTATGTATATACTGTTTGTGTGCAGGAACAATGCTCTTCCTTTGGTTCCTCCTACCTCATCCAAACTAGATAAAGGTTTTACCTCTTAGTACAGTATGCACTTGTCTTAGGATATGATTAGCCTAAGATCAAGGAGGACGATCCAAGTCATGCATGAACGGAGATAATCCTTGTCTGTTCCGCAAGCAATACTCTGGTCGACTTGACCCTTATATATCAAGTCATTTGTATTCACTTACTATATAAAATCCATGTAAGGAATACTCAGGTCATCTTGAATCATTATGTCAAGATGCTTGTATTCTCTTCCAACATTTTAAAGCTCAATGATGAAAATAGAGCACTATGGATCATCATTTCATCTCATCTGTTTATATATTGCATTCCGTTGCATATCACCCATCCATTCACTCATTCATATATAGGCTTTTTTATGCAAAAAGTGACCATTAAAAGCTGGTCTTGGATACCATCACGACCGAGTACTCTGATACATCATCAATGCATCATGCAAAGTCCCAAAAACCTTGCATTCCTCATGGTCATATCATCATCGCATTTAGTTGCATCTTACATTAAAGTACATTTATGTCATTTTTAACTTAACATTGCATATAGTTCATTTTGGACATTAATTTTCATGAAACATTTGCATCATTGCATCAATCATAAATAATTAGATTCATTCGTGAGATTAAATTGTCTTTGATTATATTAAGTCATTTACTAGGCATTCATATAGTGTTGATTATCCATCATCATTTTATCATCCTTTATCATTTATTATTTGCATACATTCATTTATAGTTAAAAGGTGCATTCTTTCATTACTAAGTATCTTATTATGCTCATTTTAGGATTCATTCACATTGCATTCATTATCCTTTTTTAAATTGCATTAAGGTGTAGTTAATAAATCATTCGTTATAATATCATCACATTATCATTTATACTTAAAAACATATTTAAGCATTTAGAATCATAAATCAATTTGTTTCCAAAACACATTGGTTCATACCATTTTATATATATCCATTATACATAAGCATTCATTTAGGCATTATCATGTACACATTTGTACTTTACATTTTGTTTATCCATATTGCATTCATTTAAACAAACATCTAGATGCATATTCATACATAACATCATTCATTCGACCATTGCATTAACACCATTACATAAATCATCATTATATCAAAATAGGAAACACCAAAATCCTGTTCATAAATCATCATAAGAATACATCCTCATCATGGCATCACATGTAAAAAGCATTACATCAAAAAATCAAAACAAATCATACATATATAAAACCTGCATTCATATGTTAGTATCCAACATCATAACTCATCATAACACATGCATATAAGAAACATCTCATCAATGCATACATATACACATATCCATCTAAAGCAATAAACTCATCATCCTGCATAAACATCCATACATAATCAAATGCATATCATCCAAATATGGGATCTCCTCATATATATCTCATCTCATATATCAGAGTGCAATGAAGTCTACAAAATCAGCTACCAAGAGCCATCCAAGATACAGTCCAAAAAATAAACAATGATACAAATACATATATGCATGAATGATATCTCAAATGCCACTCTGGCCAGATGTTGTCCCAACACCTCCCCCTGCTCCACCATTGGTACCCACACCACCTGATCCATCTCTCCATGGAGGCCTCATCGAACCACCACTCCCTCTTGCATCCCCTGATCTCTCCCTCCTCAAAGGACCCATCACACCCCCACTGTTCTGCACCCTCTACGATTGCTTTGATCTGGCCTGCCGCATCTGCGAATAGCTAAGAGCTCGCTGACTGACTGGCACCACCTGCTCATATAAACCCTGCCAGTACTCTATCTATGCCTGTGCTCGTTGCATCTCTCTCATCACCTCCCCCGTAGGCCCCTGTGCTCCTACTCCAATTCACACTCTCTCCTACAGCTCCGCCAATCTCTCCACTGCACTATCTCTCTCCCGCAGCAGCACCGTCAGCTCTGACTCCAGTGCAAAAAGCTGCACATCCCTAGCTACCACCTCTGCCTCCAAATCCTCTATCTGCGTCTGCAAGCGTACTATCATATGCTCCCGCAGATCTCCAATGGCTCCCGCCTCGGTATCCATAGCTGCCTCCCCTGCACCACCCTCTCCAGTAATCCCCTCCCCTCTGTCCATAGGGATCTCCCTCTCCATCCCCCTCCCACTCAGCTAAACTCCTCCCTGTATCAATGGTCCCTATGATATCGGTAAAGGCAGTCCACCTCTCCCTCTCTGCTAACTCCGCATCCCCAATCCTCCTCCACCTCCTCCATCTCCTCCTCCATCTCCTCCTCCACCTCCACCTCCTCCATCTCCTCGACCTCCTGCCCTCCTCTGTCTTCGTCCCCTCTCATCCTCAAAAGCGGGGATCGGCTCTGCTAGATCCGATATCCATGGGATTGGGTGCGCTGCCTGGTACTGCGTATACTCATCTGTCACACCTGCATCCACGACCCTCGATCGTAGGTCCCATGGTCTCACCTGCAGTGTCCACAACTCTGCCAGTGCCTAATCATATGGTAACACTGGACCCCATGCATACCTCTCCCAAATAACTCGAGCATACTCTCCTGATCCCCTGGGCAATCCCTGCTGCCACCCAAACTGTCTCAGCACTTGTCCGGGCACTTATCTCTCCATGTGGTATGAGGTCCTCCCAATGAGGAATCGAGTCATAAACACATATGGCAGTGCCTCTGCATCATCATCCCATGGCTCACACTCCAAGTATGGCCACCATATCACTGCATCTAGATCATCTAAAGCCCGCCACCACCACTCTAACTTCCCCAAGTGAGGCTGACTCATCATGCCGCTGTACATAAACATGTACGACTGGTCTATTGCCCAGAATCTAAGACTCACCGGTCAAGTCACTAGTAGATGCTCCCAGGCCCAAATATGTAGTAGCATCATGCCCACTGCTAAGGAACCCCTCCCCTGATACACCACCTCATGGAGCTCCTGGTACATGTGTGCCAACACGCACGGCCCCCACGCAAATCGGGTCCCCTCGGTCATCATCATCTCGATAACCTGCCCCCATCCCACCGCCAAACCATGTGAACGCCTATCTGGACACAGCAGTCCTCCCACAATACCTGACAAAACTGCTGGTAGAGGCTCATATAATGCTGCTATATCCTCCAAAGCCATCGAACCATCATCAATATAAATGTCCTCATCAAAAATCCTCTGCACCGCACGAGTCCCCCAGGATCTGTCATATGTGACTAGCTCCCCCCGAATCAGAATCCGCAGGATGCGCCACACATCCTCCAAGGTCACTATCATCTACCCCTGTGCCAAATGGAAGGTGCACATCTCGCTGTGCCACCGCTCTACTAGTGCTGTGATCAATCCGTAATTCATACGAATCACGGGCATGTGCATCACCTCATAAAGACCAGTCGCGACAATGCAATCAATCTCCGCCTATGTCAATCGGTCTCGCAACCCTTGTGTCCCAGGATGTCGCTCCCGTAACTGCAACACGCGCAGCTCCTCCTGCACATGGGCATCCATCAATCACCATCAGTTGTTTTGTTTTCAAACTTTCTTAAGTTTAAACCTAGACTATCAGATCAAGTATCTTCGGGTCTCAACAGGTAAGCAATCATGGCCACCTAGACTTCAACGGGCATTTATCCTAACAAATGACCTAAGTTTCATCAGACTGCTATGGTTCAGAACAACTTCCACTTCACCTCGCCATCCATCTATCATTGGCATCGGGAGATTTTTCTTCATCCAAACTGGGGCATCTTTTTATCCTAAGACAAAAGCGCTATTATACCAACAAAAGCGCTAATTTACAAACAATAGCGCTACAACCCTAACAAAAGCACTCAATTAGCTATTCCATAGCGCTAAAACTACAAATGCGCTAAAACAACTACACAGTAGCGCTACTTAAGAGCAATAGCGCTCAATCAAGCCCTCAACAACACTTATTAACCAAAAGCGCTAAAACTTGCATACAATAGCGCTAATACCGAACAAAAGTGCTCAAACAATAGCTCAATAGCGCCATTGCGGTGCAATAGCGCTAGTTTATGGAGCAAAAGCGCCAAAACCGTAGTTCCAGCGCTCTTGCTCCGACTTGACTTGGACTCAGTTAAAAACCTAACAAAAATGCATAAAAATTAATTTTTCGAATTTGCGTACTGCTGGTCCATAGTCGTCTGGGCGCTGGAACCGTCGAACTCGCTCAAATCTATGCTCGGTGATTAGAATCAGCATCCTGACTGCTACTCGCTCCTCCAAATGTCCCTATCAGAGCTCTGATTTCCAAATGGTCGCGGTCACAAATGATCCTGTTTTCGCCCCTTTCACCCCATTTATACCCTTCGCCATCACCATAACTTCTCCCCGCTCACCGCCGTGGTCCCCGTGAACTTCCCGAGCCCCCCATTTCTCCATGTTTCCCCCGTTTTCTTCTATTTTTCACTCGTATGCCTAACTTCTTCTCTTTTACCACCTCGCCAATTTTCATTCTTTTTCGAGAGCTCGCCCAATTTTTCGAAATTTTTCGGCCCATCTCTCGAGGGGGCATACCACCCATTAAATTTACATTTTATAGGGCATTTTCTTCACACCAGTTTTTTCTTTCTTTGAAACGACGCGATAAACCGCACCGTCTCAAAGATGGGCAAATGTAGTCACACAAATCTGTCCAGCTTAATTAAATAAATATTCGCTATTTATTTGATTAAAAATCCACTAGCCATCAATTAATTAAATTAATATTTAATTAATTCATCTCCAAACATTCTTCTATTAATTAAATAAATTATTCAATTTATTTTAATTAATTCATTAAATCAAATTCAAATCAATTAAATAAATAAAACCTATTTATTTAATTAAATCCCCTTTTCCTCTTTTAAATAAATTAAATAAAACATTTATTTAAATCATTATCCCCACCCCACTTGCATTTTCCTACAAATGCAACTTGCACACATTTATTGAAATAAATGAATTTTTATTTTAATAAAACCCTATTTTCCCTCACGCACCAAATCCACTTGCAAAATCTAATCCCCTTTTAGATTCTTCTAACCCCTTCCTAATCAACCTAATCCATCCCCTAATTATTGTCACATTCCTAAGCAAAATGGAGTCACTTCTCAAAGACTCCAAAGTCTTTGAAAAATATTTAATGCTTTGTGTGTTCAACAAATTAACCCCCAAAGTCTTCCAAGACCACTAATGGCTCTTACATGACCATTTATGGCTCTTACATAACCATTTATGGTTATTTCAAACTTGTCTCCCCAAACATTTATTGTTTTGACCATATTCATCCATTTCACATTTGCACAAGACTTTATCCATTGGATAAAAGCTTTATTCTTTGAATAAAGAGTTCATTCATTCAACTAACCTTGACTCTAAATCTCAAAATCAAACATTTAATGCTTATTCCCTCTCCTCTCAACCTATCTCACATTGACACTTGTCATCCTGGGATTGGATTGAAAGCCCTCACATGGATTTGAAATCATTCAATCTTGACCCTTGTTGAGATTGCTCAATCTCAACCATCCATTGCTCCATTTTTCCTATAAATAGAGCCCATTTCTTCATAGTCCAGATCCTGAAAACTTGTATGCATCTAAGCTATAGGCATTTTAGAGAGCATTTAGCATAGCAAACTAATATCTTTGTTATTTTAGTTAAAATCAATCATTTTAATATTATCATAACATTAGCTTTTCATTTCACATTTTGGAGCACAATACTACAATCTCAATCCTCCATAAGCATCCATAGTTCAAAAAGCTACTGAGAGCTACACTATTTTGGAACTTGGAGAGGAGAGGAACAAGGGAGTAGAAGCCAAGAGCATGTTAGGAGGCATTTGGAGATGCCTCATCATATTTACCTTCCTAGTTAGACATTCTATCATGCTTTTGGTATCTCTTTTGATATGCTTGTGTAGGAAAGTATTTTGTTTATGATTTCTAACACTAACAACTTGGCTTTTCTTCTTTTTTGTGTTTTGTTATCATTGACTAACCTTCCCTTTTTGCAAAGCATCACTATGATTGGAAGTTTACTGTATTTGACACAAACAAGACCTGATATAATGAATGCAGTATGTATTGTTTCAATATTTCAGAGCAATCCTAAATAAAATCATGAATCAACAGCAAAAAGGATTTTTTGGTACTTACAAGGCACAACAAATCTTGGCTTATGGTATCCTAAAGATGAAAATTTTGATTTATGTGCATACACCAATGCAAATTGGGCAAGAGATGTAGATGACAGAAAGAGTACCACTGGTGGAGCATTCTTTCTTGGTAGCAGATTAATTTCATGGCTAAGCAAGAAGCAGAGTTGTACATCATTATCAACAAAAGAATTAGAATATGTTGCAGCAACAACTAATTATACTCAGGTATTATGGATTAAGAAAATGTTGAAGGACATAAAGGTAAAATGCAAAGAACCGATAATCATTTATTGTTATAATTCAGCAGCAATTGATATATCCAAGAATCTGGTATTTCACTCTAAGACTAAGCATGTTTCTATTAAGTATAACTTTCTAAAAGAGAATGTTGAAGCAAATGAAGTAAAATTGGTTTATGTGAATACTAAAGAGAAAATTGCATATATCTTTACAAAGCCTTTACCTAAGGAAACCTTTGAATATCTCAGAGAATAGCTTGGGGTAATACCCTCACCGACAGAGACTTAGATAATTGAAGATTGGCATGAAACCGACAGAAACTAATAGAGAAACCTTTTTTCTGGCTTTGATGGAGGAGAGCTACTTCTCAGGGGGAGTAGTTGGTTGTATGTTTTGGTATTTTATTAAAGTGCTTTGGTATTTTATTTGTATGTTCTAGTATTTTATTAAAATGCTTTGGTATTTTATTAAACTACTTTGGCATTTGATATTATTCTTTGGGGGAGAGATATATACTTTTGTATTTTGATTTCTGGTATTGATCTATTCTGGAGATTGTTGGTTTTTGGTTTTTGGCATTTTGTTTTGGCACTTAGATGTTTTTCCATCTAGTGTTACCATCAATGCCAAAGGGGGAGATTGTTGGTATTATGGATGTGTTGCATTAGTTTTGTCATTGATGTCAACACTTATCCTTTTGGAGATCTACATTGACACTATGGTTATATTGGTTTACTGTTGAACCGACACATTATGTTCACCGGCAAGGTCAGTGACTTATGCACAGTCACCAGTATATGCTCACCGATAGGTTATATGGTTCACTGACACTGATGATGACTTGTTATCATCTAGAGATCACTTGATTATGTCAAAGACATGGTTTGGATACTTGGTTTTTGTGTTTTGGTTAGTGATCTAATCAAGTTGACATATTTGTTGTTACAAGCAGATTGGTCTAGGTTATGGACCGGTATGCGTTATGTATTCCAGATCAGCACGACATGTTATGGAGATGATTTATTGATTGGACATTGTTGTAAATGTATTGAGCCAACATCTTGTATCACATCAAGACTTATTTGTAATTGATTTAATTGTAATATTCTTAGTGAGCCAGCCTACACATTTGGTCTTAGGTTTTGTATATATGTAAAATCTCATTTGTGAGATGAGATATAGGAAATGGTTATGGTATGTGTGAATATTGAAGATCATATGAGTAGACGATGGATAAGATTCAAGGAAGGTTTGAAGGTGCTTATCAGAGCTTAACCAGTTCTAAATCCAGCATTGGAGATGCTATTTTGAGTAGTACATTATTCTATGATTTAACCATCCTACTATAGTCATTGCAACTCCCATTTGAGTAGTGTGCTCTAGGCAGTTGGCCTTTTTGCATGTGCAGACCCCATTTGTATACACATACTATCTGTAGTAGTATCATCTGATTGTGGGTAATGTTTCCCACCATAGTTTTTCCCCTTACAGTGTTTCCATGTCAAAAATATATGTGTTATGTGTTGTGGATGTTGTTTCTATTTCTGTTTCATGCATTAAGTTTCACCGGTATTGATAATAACTGTTAATCTATTAACCGACGTTAAGTTTGGTTTACTGGTATTAAGTAATAAGTTGGATTAACTTATAATTGGGTGAAATTTATTGACAACTGATTCACCCCCCCTCCCCCCCCTCTCAGTTGTCCTTCTGGTTCCTAATAGTGAGATGTTGTGATGAAAATGGAATAAAGAGGCAGTTATTTACTCCAAGGACACCATAGTAGAATGGAATTAGAGAAAGGAGAAACAAAACCATTGTTGAAGCAACAAGGACTATGTTGATACAAGGAGATGTACCTAAGATGTTTTGGAGAGAAGTATTCAGCACTGCAGTATACACATTGAACCGAGTACTGGTGAAGAAAGGAAATGACAAGACACCCTATGAAATATGGTATGGTAGAACTCCTAATGTTAGTTACTTGAAAGTTTTTGGCAGTAGGTGTTTTATAAAGAGAGATGATTATACTAGTAAATTTGACCCAAAAAGTGATGAAGGAACATTTCTTGGCTACTCTACTGAGAGAAAAGCTTTCAAGTGTTTCAATAAAAGGACAAAGAAGATTATGGAAAGCATCAATGCAAAATTTAATGAATACTCTGATGAACCTAGTGATACCAGCAAATATGATTCAGTAGATGATGAACAAAAACTTATGATTATTGAGCTAGAAGTGCAAAAAGATGTTGAGCATAACAGTGCAGATGAAGATGTTCAACCGGTAGAAGATGAAGAAGATGAAGAACAAGAAGAGGTTATTGCATTGGAATAGGTTATACCTAGGTATGTATGGTTAAATCATTCTGAAGACCAGATAATAGGTGACAAGAATGTTGGAGTGCAGACTAGAAGAAAAATCAGATAAAGTGTATGTCTGATTTTTACAGTTGAACCAAAGACAGTGAAAGAAGCTATTAAGGATGATGATTGCATAAAGGAAATGAATGAAGATCTTGATCAGATTGAGAAAAACAACACTTGGTCACTTTTTCCTAGACCTAATGATAAAAATGTGACTAGTACAAAGTGGGTATTTAGAAACAAGTTGAATGAAGATGGTGAAGTTGTTAGAAAGAAGGCAAGACTAGTTTGCAAAGGGTATGCACAAGAAGAAGGTGAAGATTATGGAGAGACCTTTGCACTGACTGCTAGGATTGAAGGAGTTAGGACGCTACTTGCATTTGCATCTTTTAAAGGCTTCAAAGTTTACCAAATGGATGTAAAGTCAACATTTCTGAATGATATTCTTGAAGAAGAGGTGTATATTGAACAACCAGATGGGTTTGCATTGACTGAAGATAAGGATATGGTATGCAAACTACATAAAGATTTATATGGATTAAAGAAAGCACCAAGGGCATGGTTTGAGAGACTTCATGCACATCTGATAAAGATAAAATTTTAGAGAACCAGTGAGGACAATGATATTTATTTGAAGACTGAAGGAGACACGATGTTGATTGTAGAAGTACTTGTTGATGATATGATATTTGGAAGAAATGATGATATGAGTATGAATTTTGCAAGTGAGATGAAGGAAGAGTTTGAGATGTCTCTAATAGGTGAGATTAAATTTTTCATTTGTTTGAAAGTACAATAGATGAAAGGTGGTACTTTTATCAGTTAGTCTAAGTATGTGAAGGAAGTGTTAAAGACCTTTGAAATGGAAGACTGTAAACAAGTTGGAACACCTATGGTTACAGGTTGCAGATTGTCAAAAGAAGATGATTCATCCTCAGTGGATGAGAAGGACTACATATCCATGATTGGGAAACTTAATTATTTTGTTCATAGTAGACCAGATATTTCCCATGTAGTTGGTTTAGTAGCATGATTTCAAAAGAGCCCTAAGGAGATACATATGATAGCAGTAAAGAGAATATTCAGATATCTTAGAGGGATAGTTGATTATGGATTGTGGTATCCATATAAAGGCAATTTTTCTTTTGTAGGTATTCACTGATGGAGATTAGGTAGGAAATGTAGATGACCAAAAGAGCACAACCTATGGTGCATTTTTTCTAGGTAGTCGACTGGTATCTTGGACCAGTAAGAAATAGACTTGTATCTCTTAGTCTACAACATAAGAAAAGTATGCAGTTGCATCCATGAATTCTACACAAGCTATATGGATGAGACATGTCTTGGAAGGATTCAAGCAAGATATGCCAGAACCGGTGATCATACATTGTGATAACACAAGTGCTATAAAAATTTCTAAGAACCTGATATTGCATACTAGGACTAAACATATTGAGTTGAAGTATCACTTTCTAAGAGAAAGGGTACATGAAAATAAAGTGAGATTGGAGCATGTGTCAAGTAAGGAGTCGTTGGCAAATATATTCACTAAGACATTGCCTAAAGCTACCTTTGAATATCTCAGAGGTAAGTTAGGGGTTATACCCATACCAAGGTCAACTAAGAAGATGTGGAAGCATCAATCCAGTGGACTCATTGAATATCTTTCACTATGGATTGATGAGAAGTGGCCTACTCCTTAGGGGGAGAAACATAAATGAAGCAACATATATGAAGGTAGAAGATTCCTTTGCACCTTTGGCATTGCTGTCAAAGGGGGAGAAGAATGTAACAATCATGGGGGAGAAGAACAATGACAAGGAAAAGTAATGCAAATGAGGAGAAGATCAAGTGAAGCACAAATCAATACAACATGACATGATGAGTTCCTGGTATTTGTCAATAGTTAATTTTTTTTTTGTTGCATTATTTTAGTGTTTCCATCAATTGCAAAGGGGGATATTGTTGGCATATTGGCATAAATGATTTAGATGATGATGTACCAGTAAAGGATAGTTGGTGATGATATAATTGTGATATGATTCTTGATGATCAGTTATTTGTTTTGTCATTGATGGAAACCATGTTTTTTTATGTTTTGTATATCATCTAAGTTATTTAAGTCTATAGTTAAGTCTAACTAGTAATAAATTCAAATGGATTGAGTTGGAAAGCAAAAATCCCAAGTGACAGTGAACTGGTAAGCAGGAATAGTGAAGGAGATGATTGCGGTAGAGATCCATATTGAGTTAGGTATTATGGTTTAGAATGTATGCTTATGACATTATAATGAGTCTTTGACTTGAACCACATCATGTTTGGAGGACCGAAAGTCATGTTTGTAATTGACTGTTGTATATTCAGTGCAGGGTTGAGAACCGGTGTCAAGAACTTTGACTGATGATGTTTTATGGTTGTCGGTGATTCTTTTCATGTTCATAAGTTGATGATGACGTGTCAGAATCTGTGTGAAGAGATAAAATTATGTTTTGGTGCATATAAAGGATTTAATTTCTTGGGAAGCAGTGAAGTGCTTAGCAAAATGTGTATGTGCAATGACGAGTTATGATCATTCAATGGTTGTAATTGTCTTGAAATTTGTTGTAATCGTCTATATGATGAGTTGTAATGATTAGTAATGATTTGGTATGGTATATGATGTAAATTAATTGTAAGTTAGGTTTATGTAACCGACCTAATTGTAAAGTCTATTTAGGTCAAGTTTTAGAAGGTTTATTGTGTCGGTGATTAGAGAAGGAGAGTGTGTCGAACCAGATTGATATGTTTGCATGTGTGAAGCCAATTGGAGCTTAAATGGATCTGTACTAGCAAGAAGAGAGTGCATTGATCATATAATTTACCTATTGTTTCCTAATAGTTACAGCAGTATTAAAATCCCTTAACCGGGTAGGTCCTAATAGGCCCGATCTTGTAAATCCCTTCACAGAGTGGCTCATTAACATGGGTTTAAATTTTTTAGCAAGGTTACTCCTAAAAGGGTAGAGCTCTTAATAGAGATGAGTTTAAAATCCCTTCATCGAGTGACTCCTAATAGGGTCTGCTCTTAATCGGGTAGTACTGTAAAGCTCCTAAATGGGCTTGGCCGTTAACAAGGCTCATTCTAAAAGAGTGAAAATTTTATGGGTACCAATTCCCACCATGATTTTTCCCATTTGGGTTTCCACATGAAAAATCTTTGTGTTCATGTTGTGGATGGATTGTTGATCTATTCATTTGATGTTCTTACTATGTTTTCTTAATGATGATCACTTAAGTATCTACCGATAATGTTTTGGTAAATCAAATTTGAAGACTATTTGATCAACTACTAGTACTGGTTATGAACCTTTTTGTGAAGTATTTTATAGATTGGTGAAAGATTGCAGTTTATTGTTATTACTGATTCACCCCCCCTCTCAGTAACAACCAAATCCTCACATTAATAGTAAGGATGCATGAAGTCTAGATTGACAGGGCACATTGGGAGTTTACCATGATGCAAACAAGTGATAACATAATAATAAATTAATGGGATGGGTAAATAATTCTCTAAATAAGATAATGAATAGTTGAGCCCCATGACTTGATCCTAAGAAGGATATTTTAGGAAAGGCATGGGAAGGCCATTACTATGGAAAATCAATCTCTCTTGGTCTCTCATAGGTTGAGATGGCTCCACATGTCCATCAGGATAGTGCCTTGTGTTATTGTATTTGTTATGCTAGAGGGTGGCATGTGATGACATGCCACCCCTATATGTGTTCCCTTAGTGATTAATATTTATGCCTTGGTGAATTGCATTTATTTCTTATTGAGTAGTGCACATCTGGGAGTTTATTCTTGTTATGTTGTGGTTGGTTCATGCTTGAGAGTCCATGTGTGGGTTAGTCTCTTTGGTTGTAGGTGCCAGCTTAGGTGTAGAGTGTGTGTTGGGACCTTGTGCCATCTTCTAGCATAGGGGGTGGTTCCTTTGGTTCCACATGATCGGGTGGTTGGTGATTTTCAACTATTAGGATAATCCTTTGGATCCTTCATGCATATATGTGGATTCTTCCCATTGTTGCAGCTTATGGATGTTCATATAGCATATTTATGTAATGGATATCGTGGATTCATGAAATGTAATACCTTATAAAAGTAGATGAAATCACGTGTTAGGAAGGAGTTACACTCATGACGTATTATTTATGTAATTGTATTTGTATTGTAGTTGGTAACTTAGGATTATGACATGATTTGTAATAATGAAACTATGAGATGTATGGTGATGATCTTGTATAACGAAAGTAAATTATTTTCATGTACTTAAGATGTTTGTAATAAAATGGATTCATGTGATGAGTTATTATATTGTTTAAATTTCATGGTTATCACTTAATATGTAGATCAATGTTTAAAAAGAACCTTGAGTAAATGGAATGAATATAATGTAGGAATTGTGGTGGATTATTAATATCATGTTTAGTTGATAATGTCATTCGTGTGATTGCATTGGAAGTTAGGAAGTAGCATAACACATAAGATAATTAGAATAAAGAAAGGCATGAAGATTCTTGCATTATGCATTTAGAAACTCATATTAAAGAATTGATCATGCTAGAAATATGGATGCATGTGTAGTGTGGATAAGATAGATATGTAAAGTAGATCGTGTTCATGCATTAAGTGTTTTTAGGCAGTAAATAAGCATAAATTGCATAATGAGATATCAAAGAGAGAATCACAACTCTAATCTAATCAACATTACTACTAAATTGCAATGAAATAATGCAATATCAATTGAATTGAAAGAATGATCTATTTAAGACTCCCTTAGTTGAAATAGCAAGGCTTCCATTGCTCTTCTCCATTGTTGTTGATGTAGGTAGCTCTTAGGTATTGCACTTGATTTCCTGCATAAAGTAGACAATAATATTGAAGACTATGATTATGTGATTCTAGCTTGAAGTGAGAAAATGATGTTAAATTTATAGATTTTCAATACAAAGGGGGTGAGAATTTGAACTCAAGTCTTGATTGATAGATAACTGATTTAGATTGATCAATGAACTAGTCATGATTGATTTGTTAATAGGATTGATTGGAGAGTCAACTCAATTGATTGACCAGTAGACTGAATAGATTAGCTAGTTGACTGGATTGATTGATTAGTAGACTGAATAGATGGCTTAGTCAGAAAAAGGTGATTGAGAGTTAAAAAGGATGATTGATGAGTTAACTAAGTTAACTGATTAGACAACTGATTTGATCAATCAGTTCTGATTTTAGCATGTGTTGTAGGAATTTGAAATTTAATTTGATTTTCATTTTCAATTTGGATTTGAATTTGGTCATTCGAATGTTGAAATGTACATGAAATTAACTGAAATTCAGATTTGGGGAAAATGTGAATTTGATGATATGAAATTAGATGAAATGATATGAAATTTGAATTTGGGAAAAATGAAATGAAATTAGATGGAATTAATTGGAATTATTATTTCAGGATTTGGAGGAATTTAATTAATTAATTTAAATAATTTAAAATGAAATTATTTAAACTTAAGAAATAGAATTAATTAAATAATAAAGATCATTTAATTAAGGAATAAATTGTAATTAATTAAATAATTGATATTTAATTAATAATTGAGATATGGTTAACTGATTAAAATGAGATGAGAATAGAAATAGAATAATTAAAAGTGTTGAAGGGCGATGATCAGAAGAAATAGTTAATTTAATCAAATAATTAAAGAATTACTTAATTAAATAGACGAATAATTAGTGTAGAATTAATGAGACATTTTTAGGTGTCTGCATTTGCCCCTCTTTGAGACAATGTTGAAATGACGTTGTTTCAAAGAAAACTTCCCCAGTGTGCCCCGGTGATGCTAGGGTATAATGCCCCTTAGAAAAAGTGGTCAGGAAAATGTGAAATGGAGACCATTTTTTCATAAATGTGCTAGGTAGTAATTATATGAAGTTTAAAATTTTTTCAATCTCATTTGTTATGTGTACAATTGTGTTGAAGTTGGAGGGGTCCATGGGTGTTATGTTGAGAAACCCTAATTTTGAGCTTATAAAATGAAGATTGGTATTGATTTGAGCTCACTTGCATTGTTTTGTTTTGAAAGAATTGCGTAGAGATATTTGTGCTTTTGGCATACTTGGAGCAAAATGACAAGTCATAGAGCGAGGTTGCATTTATCCGAGCGAGTGTGGTTGTATCAGAGACCTCCTGAAACTGGTAGCATGGTGAGTTGCATGATTTTTTGCTTGTTTCTATCTATATTTTGCAAAAAAATTAATCATTTTTTGGTGTGACATGTCATTAATTTCGCAATTGACTGTCGATATTGCCGCAATTTATTTAATCATGTCGCAATTGATGTAAACGCTTTGCATTTGATATTTTATGTCGTATTTGATAATATTGAATCTCATTTGACAAAATTGGATCACAATTGAAAGTTTTGACTCGCAATTGATAATATTGTTCCGCATATGTTAATTTTGATTCACATTTGTAATAAGTTTTTTGTATTTGATAATTTTAGTTCGTAGTTGATAATATCGTTTTGCATATGATAATAAAGGTATGTTTTTTTTCAATTTGTTTGTTCTTCTTATTTATGCATCCTGACAGTTTTGATGACGTAGCTAATTCATTTTTATATTTTCCAAGTGCATTATCCAGTACTTCTTGCTAGGCAGACAAGACCAGATGGTCTTGATTGACGTCATGAGTTGGATCCAGAGGATACCGCTTTGTTATGACAGGTTGGATTGTATTATATAGCTCATTTGCTTGAGGCTACTACCAATGGGGCCATGATTACTGCTTTAATTGAGTGGTGGAATTCAAAGACATGTTCTTTTCATCTACCGACTGGCAAGGCATCCATCACATTTGAGGATGTGTGGCATATTTTATACATTCCAATATTTGGTAGATGAGTTACTTTTGATCGTCATGATGGTATCTTTGCTTTGTGTACCTTGTTTGAGTGTGAGGAGAAGGATCTACATATCTGTGGTCATTACGAGATTCATTGGGATGATTTTGATTATGATGATCTCATCGTTTTGCTTGCTTGCACTATTGTTGGATTATTGATACCTGCTAGGTGCACCGATGGTTTTGTTGTTGAATGGGGATGTGTCATACATGATATGATTATTGATAGACATGTGTTTTCTTAGGGTCCTTGTCTTCTTGCGACTTTGTATCATCAGATGCATGGGATTATTTACTTGCAACATAAATCAGTTGGATGTGGTATTAATTTTCTCCAGACATGGGCTTGGGAGCACATAACTATCTTTCGTCCTGCGCTACATATGGATTTAGAGACAAATCAGCCATATGCTTTTGGGTATACTTTTGGTGTGAGGCATAGGGCATCAGGTGACATCTTGCATTGGCGTCATCAGATTGATATCTTATAGTATTATTTCTCATGGAGACCTTATCTTACTTGCCTTGGTTGGATTGATGATGCTCAACATCTTCTTTTTTGTCAATAATAGAGATATCTTATTGGTCGAGATGTGGGTGGTCATATGGTTATTGATATGCATCTTCCTAGCTATGTACTCAAACAGTTCGAGGAAGTATAGGGTATTCCAGACATGATAGCTTATTTTTCTCGCACTACTTGAGAGGTTGGTGATTAGGGTGCTTGTGTGCAACCTCATGTTGCTATTACTAAGTTTGATGCTCTTTCTCCTATTTTGTGTGGATGGTGTGTTGGTGTAGCAAATCCAGGGTCCACAACGTAGTATAGTGTATGGTGGATAAAACACAAGCCTATACCTTTGACAGATCCGACAATCCTGATTGGTGCTTCGTAGATTAGACATGGGAGGGGTCCTAGAGGGACAGGGAGAGGTGGAGAGGGTGTATATGGAGGAGGTAGGGGTAGAGATGGTAGATGTGGAGGAGGTAGAGGTGGAGGAGGTAGGGTTGGAGGAGGTAGAGGTGGAGAAGGTAGGGATGGAGGAGGTAGAGGTAGAGGAGGTAGGGATGGAGGAGGTAGGGTTGGAGGAGGTAGAGGTGGAGGAGGTATAGATCTGATAGTAGTGGTTGCAGGGTAGGTAGATAGTGGAGAGGAGAATATGGATATTGGTGGAGAGACTATATCCATGAGTAGTTCTGATGAGAGTGATGAGTCAGGATCAGGATCATCAAGAAGTGATGGAGATGAGGGAGGGGATGATGGTTATGATGTGGAGATGCCCTAGGATATGAAGTCTGTAGGTGTGGAGAGAGGAGATGAGGAGGGATTGAGAGATTAGGTTAGGCATTTAGAGGACTTGGTCACTACTTTGTGGCAGCAATAGATGGAGGATAGAGATCAGTATTGGCATACGATGGAGGAGTTGAGTGTAGAGAGGGATCAGATAGCTACTGTGAGAGATTGACTATAGAGGGAGAGGGATGAGGCAGTTAGGAGAACTCAGATCACCATGGATGCATATGATTAGTTATTTGGGCTGGTAACAGAGGCACATAGCCAGGTAGATAGATATTTTGTTGCTGCACAAGAGGCTATTTATTATCGGTAGGCTTATGAGAGAGCTATTCTTGAGGGTTAGAGGGAACCTAGTTTTAGTGCTTTTATGGGGAGAAGATTGAGTCGATCTAGCTCTCAACAGACTAGTAGTGGAGGAGTGATGGGTCCACCTAGAGTGCCATCGGGATGAGCTGGAGTTAGTCAAGATGCACCTAGTGAGAGATTGGATATTGATGTTGATGTTGTAGATACGATGTATTTTGACACATTTCTATATGATATATATGATATGCTTTCTTGATGAGCGTTTTGATGGTGAACTTCATGGTATAATGTTTCTTTATTGTGATGATGAATTATATATGAATGTGATATCATGCAGTGATTTGATGTAGCTCTATGTTGTGATGCATAATGGTTGATGAAAATATTATTATAATATAATGGACTATCATTATGGAATGATTATGAAAATATGATGATGTTTATTTTTGTGTGTCAAAATATGTGTTGAAGACCTTGAAATAATTGTTAGTTGTTAGACGTAGAATAGATATAAAATGATCAATCAACTGAGTCAACCTTTGTTTATTCTAGATTTTGATGTGATAATGGATGATTTGATAGAAATTTTTATGAGAAAGTCTTCATTGTTTTATTCATAGTGCAATACATTATCATCATGGAGCCTTATTATATAACAATGGAGCTAATTACATCAAGGTATGAGTAACCAAGATGTATAGATATCTCATTGCAAAGAAAAAAGCACATAACAGACAAGGAATGAACCCTCCATTATGGGAATTACACTAGGGGTCGAGGTATGTGTGGCATTCACAAGCTGAATGCTCCTATCACAAACACCCACTAGAGTAATTTCCCCAGAACTTCATTGGTTCAAACCACAAACAACAAACAAAGAAAAGGATCATGCCCATCATGGCTTCTCTAGTCACTTTTGGACATCCTTGAGTAGCTAAAAGAAATGATCTTTGCCAATTTGATAAAAAAGAGTCAATAAAAAATAGACAAAACTCGGCAGCTAGACTAACTATGCCTTTGCTTTGATATGTTTGATGTTGATTTTGATAATGTCTGGTTTCAGAAGTTTTGGACCCCGTATAAGACCGATCTGTCTGGTTTTGAGTGTACCGATTCTATTTAAGACAAGATGTTGATCATGCTGATAGTTTGATAGATCGATAGATTAGACCGTTGATCAGTTTGATTGCAGACGTTTTGACAAGATAGTTGTATCCTATGTTTAACTTTGTGTGAAGTGTTTTCAGGACATCTGCTGGGGTGTTTGATTCTTGCGAGACAATTTATTGCAAAGTTTAAATTGATATTTGAATGTTTTTGGATTTTGTGGATCAATATTGATTGTTTTTGGATTGGATTTTGGACTTTTTCTGCATGTTTAGGATTTTTTCAGGATCATTTTTGAATGTTTAGAATTTTTTCAGGACTTTTATCTGATGCTTATAATTTTTTCAAGACTTTTATCTGATATTAAGAATTTTTTCAGGACTTTTATTTGAATGTTCAGAATTTTTCCAGGACTTCTATCTGATGTTTAGAATTTTTTGTATTTTTTTTATGTTTTTGTTATTTTATCTGTATCATTATTTGATTTTTTTTAAAAAAAAATTCAATTATCACTTTTTATTTTTTTGGATTTTTTTCAGTTATGCCCCCAAGTGCAGACCTATGATAATGATATGCAACATGTATGTGGGGATAATGAATTTTCAATATGAATTTTGTAGGATGTCCGACCAGCATGCAGTTCCTATTTGAACAAGAATGAGTGTGTGTGTCTTTCATTATTAAATGCACTAATTGGATTAAAGGTGAGAAATGTTTCAGAGATAGGAGTTCAATCCATTCTCAAAAAGACTTTGACCATCCCACTTAACACACCTTGTAACCAAGATTTATGAATGGAGGCACAAAAAAGTTCTCCATTAATTCTTGAAACTTAGATCTTTCTTTTGCCCATGTGTGTGCAATTGATTTTATTCCGACTCTTATAACCATCAAAGACCCTTGGAATCCTATGTGGCTAGCTACGTGATTTATTCTTACTTCAAAAGTATCCTGGATAGATCCTTTCTGCTAGCAAGCTTTTAGGGCTCTAATGAGGCTATGCACTGTAATCTCTCAAAAATTGCTCCATTGTCAGTAGGCATCCATAGCCCCGATGGAGTTATTTACATGTTCCCATAGTCAAGCTTATTTTTGTCGCACTTGTATGCGTGATATTTCAATAATATATCATTTTTTTTTGTTTTGCCTTGAGATTGACATAACACTTTTTTCTTTTATTTTCTTGCCTTGACTTGTAAGTAATGAAACCTACTTGGGTATGACAATTATAGCAACGCTGAAGCATAATATTGGATTTCTCACTAGCCATATTATCAACTAGGTATCTGTAATTGTATACACCTAAAAATGGTCTGAAGATAGTTAATTAAATACATAGTTATTTGATTAATCCCCCTTCCCAATTAATTGACTTCATAAGCAATTTGATTAATTTCTCTATTCATCTACTAGTAAATAAATCTACATGATTTATTTACATAGTTCATTTCATATCCCCCTTTGATTAATTAATTTTAAATTAATTAATTCCCCACATATAAATCAATTCTTCTAATCCCTAATTAAAATTAACAAACTCAAGTTTCATGAGATTAATTATCATTTTCCAAATTATTTGAATTTCTAAATTCAAATGAGCACATGGCTCCTAAGTTTTAACCACCTAGCTTAACCATCCCCTAACCTAACTCATTCTATCTAATCTTAGGGTCTAACTAACCCTATCCTCTCTTGCACATCCTGACCTCCTTACCCTAACCTCCTATGGTGTGGATATTCTCCCCTTGAGACACATGGCACTTTTGCCACATGTCTCCTCCCTTGGACACTTGCCCTCTCATGAGAAAGGTTCCTTGACACTTGTCACCATAGAGATGACAAGTGTCCCTTCCTCCAACCTCTTCTCTAACTTCCTCAATCTTGGCCCTTGATATCTTCAGATCAGATATGGACCGTTGATTCCTGCCACCTCAGCTTTGGCCTTGGAATTCCTATAAATATCCTCCATTTTGGAGAAATGAGGATCCCTTGCATTCATATTTTTAGCATCATTACTATAGGCATTTTCATTTCAATCATCTAGTAATTAGCATTTTAGATTAATCATAGCATGTTAATCTAGTTTCTTAGATCATGCATTTCATATTATTTACATAATCAATCATGATCAAGTAGCCACTCAATGCTTGAGTTGCCACTTTGGAGGTCATTGCTCCATTGAGAGCCAACCAATCCAGCACCTTTAAGGTCCTCAAGAATAGAGGAAAATGGTACATTTTAAGGAAGGCTTATGGTTTGCATCTTTAATTTAGTTTTCAATTAAGCTTTCCATTATGTTTTATTGTCTCATTATATGCGTATACCTTTCTATTTACCACATTTTTAGCATCACATTAATTGGCATCCACCGTGGGGCCTAGCCCCTTTGATCTTTAACAAGTTTGCTTGCAGGAAATTTCATTGACAAGTTGATTAGCTCTTTTTGGTGGAAAGATTAGCTCTCTTAGGCTCCTGAATCGCGTTCTTGGTCTCTATTGTAGCGTCCCGACATATCAAATGGTGTTTATGGGAGATTCCTCAACTCTATTTTTATGTTTTTCTCTATTTTAGCATTTTCAATCTGTACTTTAGCATTTTTGGTATGTTTTGTAGCGTTTCTGGTATATTTGACAACGTTTTCAGTCGGTTTAACAACATTTTTGGTGTGCAGAATAGTGTTTTGGGTCCATTTGGAAACATTCTTGGCACATATGATGGCGTTCTTGGTCAATTGGATGGTGTTTTCAGTTTTCTATTGATTTTGCAAATGTTGTATTTTGCATTCCTTATATCTTCTTCTGGACTGTCATTTTCCTAAACCTAATTTGTAGATTGTTGGTTTTGCAGGTACTCATTTTGCTGTGAAAGACCAGAGGCATAAACCATTTCGCCGTTAAAGAATGCAATATAAACTAATAACTTTGTTTGTAGCTGTGGGATTTTGCACTTATTTTTGTTAAATTAGGCACATATACTAATTACAATGGAAATGAACAAACATGTCTTATGAGTTTTGATGATAGGTGAGTATGCTCTCACCTTTCTTAGGTGATAAAAAATCTAGACTCATCTTTTTCTTTCAATAGTGCATATCTTTAGCGGACCTGCCCTTCCGAGGAGCCTATAAGGCCAAAGCCATTAAGGCTAGTGAGAGGGGAACGACCCAAGTGGGAATGGCTAATGCCAAGTACTCCAAACCACTATAAAATAAACATGATTTAATGAAAATTGAGTCAATGAAAGTGCTCGAGAATAGCTCTCTTTCATACCTTTGGGTATATCAAACCTTGGTTTTCAAGGCTGGGAGACCTCTTAATTGATTTTATACCCCAACATGCCGAACGAATCCCTTACTAGTTCCAATTAAAATTAGAAGGTACCCAGTTTAACTCCAAACATTATTAAATTCTTAGTGCATGGAGGAGTAAGAATCTCTCCTTAAGATACTCACCATATGTCCTTCTTGAGCGTATGTGCGAACTCCCCTTTTGAGACATTATTTCTAGGCTTATAATGGGACTCCACTATCTCTTGAAAATGCAAAAACATGGGCACCCTTTAGGGGGTGACAAGGCTGTGTGAGCTGACAGGGTACCAAGTGTGGGCTAAGAACTAATAATGAAGACAATCTCCTTAGGATAGACTAAATGATGTGTTTTGAATTGTTAAAAACCCATGAAAACTTGGGCTTTGTTTAAAGCTTCTTGAACATACACTTGATGTGTCCTTTGAGACAAAAATACAATCTAAATTATGTGTTTGTAAGTCAAGTCAAGATATCATCCATTGAAATACAACAAAAATTGCAAACTCAAACTTCAAATTATCAAATTTACAAGTTTCACAGTAGATTAGCTCGTTTGGTCCAAACAGTCACACTTACAGTCTAAACATTTGCACTTATGGTCCAAACAGTCGCACTTTCAGTCCAAACAGTAGCTCTTTTGGTCCAAATAGTCACACTTTTGGGCTAAATAGTAGCTCTTTTGGTCCAAATAGTAGCTCTTTCAGTCCAAACAATCGCACTTACGGTCCAAACAGTCACACTTTTAGTCCAAACAGTAGCTCTTTCAATCCAAACGGTTGCACTTATGGTCCAAAAAGTCGCACTTTTGGTCTAAATAGTAGCTTTTTTGGTCCAAACAATAGCTCTTTGGGTCCAAACAGTCACACTTTCAATCCAAACAGTAGCTCTTTTAGTCCAAACAATCACACTTTCGGTCCAAATGTCAACTCTCTTGGTATGAATGTTAACTTTCTCATATTTCAACATTAACTCTCCAAGCTTGAGCTTGATAGGTATAAGCATCAGTTTTCTCAGTCTATACATCAACTCTTGGAGTCAAAACAACCATTGTCTAAGTTCCAACATCTTAATTTGAAACAACAAAGGTCCTGGTCTAAACAAAAAAGTTTCTGGTCCAAATAACATCTCTTTGGGTCTCAACAATAGAGTTCTTGGTCTAAACAATAGAGTACCTGGTATAAACAACATAGTTCTTAGTCTAAACAATATCTCTCTTGGTCTAAATGTCATCTCCCTTGGTCTAATCAACAACTCTTTTGATTTGAATGTCAAATTGCTCATTTTTCAACATTAGATCTCCTAGTTTGTACTTGTTAGGTCTAAATATCAGTTCTTTGAGTCTGAAAATCACAAAGTTGGGTCAAAACAACAATCTCCTAAGTTTGAAGACTCAATTTGTTGAGTCTAAACATAATTATTTTGAAATTTAGAGTCACTATATTGTAGAATAGTGTTTATGGTTAGTATAGCAGTGTTTATGGTATGTTCCTCAATGTTTCTGGTTAGTTTAGAAGCATTTTTGGTTAGATTAGCAATGTTTCTGGTCCGTATAGCAACATTTTTGGTAAACTGCACTGAAATCAGAAAACAAAAACAACTCATTTCTCAGACAGTCAAACATAGAGACTAGGTCATCTTCTTGGGTCACTCAGTTAGGATATCTTCTATCAAAATAGATTCAAGACTAGACACACTAAGGTTCTCAAGTATTCACCTCAAACAAGTTCAAGATCTAACATCTTAAAGTGCAACATCACATTTTATTTGATAAACTAATCATTCATAGTTTCTCATCAGGATCTATCATCCTTTATCATGAAACTACAATGCTTGATCAGATCAACCTCATTCTCTATCATAGGATATATCATTCCTATTGAATTTGGTCATATCAAAAATCACAAAATTTACACTCCAAAACTAAGATTGAAAAACTTGCAAACAAGCAAATACTTGAAAAGATCATTCCATGTCCTATCCATCTATACTATTTGTAATAACCCACCAAAATTGATTCAACAAAACTTGAGTATCATTTTTTTTTTTTCATTATGTTTTATTCAATTTCATACTCTGGGCATCCATCCAATTAGGATTAGGCATTCATCCATTCGGGATGAGCTTCTAACCATACGGGTTAGGCAATTGTCCATACAGGATGTAAAATTCCATCTATCCAATACGGGATAGGCATCTACCCATACGGGGTAGGCATCCATCCAAACGGGATAGGAGATGCTCTGGCCAGAGACTTAGACTCATCGGGACCATTCGGGTCCTGAGCCACTCACTAAGTACTACACTCTTCTAACAAGAATGCACCGAGGTTGCCGTCCTTAGGAGTAATTAAAAATAATACAAGCTTGAATTCCGCCTCAGAATTTGGCTTAAAGCCTCGGGAAGTCAAGCGAATCCATACGGGATTCCTTCCGAGTATGCATTGAATTAAATTTGATTATCTTATCTTTCAATTAGGATTCTTACTCAACCAAGCCTAGACCCCGCCCACGAACGCCTGAGAACGAGGGACAACTCCGTCCCAAGACTGCCTACATACCCGCTTCGGCACGGGATCAAGGCGTAAAGTATGTAGCTCTATTTTCTAATCTATGGTTTGATGTAAACTGATTTGTGGGTACGCAACCCTTTCTAGGGTTAGTGTCCCAGACAGTTTCTCAGCGGTTGCTACCCATGATGGTAGCACTTAAGCGAAGGCTCAAGATGGCCAATTGCTTGTGGCCTAAACAAAATAACTAGACCCTAATACTTATCATGAGCGTCACCCAATTGCAAATCACCAATATCCCTTCGAGATGAATTAAATAAATAAAGAAAGTAAATTTCATGAGGGTATTCAACTTGACCATCCTTAAAAAGGGGTTTACTATGGTGTATCTCAACAGATGTGAAAAACATTTAAAAGTTATCTTATTAAATTATCGATCCAAGGAGGATTACCCGCCCCTTGGATTTTAACTTCCAAATGTCCCTTATTACTCCCCGACGATTTATAGGGACGATGCCACAGACGTCGTTAATGCAGCTTTATTAGGCGTTAAGTGCAGTAGTTCAACACGACGGCATTACCCGTAAGCATGACCCAGAGGCACCATATATACCGAACACTGCTAGTTTTGGTTTTCCAACTTCCTTTGTTTAGTTTTCTAACTACGAAAACAAAAATGAAAGCGTAATAATTGAAATAACTACTTGAAGTGTAATTTGCATAATAATGACCATCACGAAACTTGCATAATAGTAATTGCATGAAAGATGTAATTATTCCACAAATAATTCACATGTTATGAACCATCAATGAAAGCAATTAATCTATGAGAAACTTGCATGATGTAAGAAGACTTAACGAGTCCAAAATAACGATTAAATTTAAGCATTTGTATTGTAAGTTAATCTCTAAAGACCAATCAAGTGTCCCAATGATTCTTAATGGGTTGAGTAACTCAATTTTAAGAGAATATAGTCTACAATTTTAAAGCTTACTAAGGATAGTTTAATTATGAACTTGCTACATATTAACCTCAATTTTTTTCCTAAGTCGAAATACGATGTCTTAAAGTTTACACTGAAAAGAAATCATTATTTCCTAAATGCTATTACTATCAAACTTAAAATTTTTTTAACTAAATAACTAATAGTAGTTGACATATATATATAAAAAAAAAAAATCCAAATTTAAAACTTCAATTTACAAATTAGAAAGGGAAGAATAAAAAAACAAAAAAAACTAGTCATAATTCCAAGGCAGAGAAGGTAACTTGTTTTATTGGGTAGTAAATAGGGTGCGGGGGTGGGGACCACGGGTCCCATCACCACTGCAGCCCTACATGCACAGGTCCGCAGGGATGAGGGGACACCGCGGGCCCCTCCGTACCCCTACGACGGTTTTAATGTAACCGTCCATGCACACTGCCGTCCTTTTTACGTTGAACGCCGTGCGTTACGGTTTTAGGGGGATTTTTCTTAAAGTTTGAATGATTTGATTTCCCTCTTTTTTTTTGGTGTTTATATATATATAAATATTTATGTTTTTATATATATTATTATTTTTGATGCAGGAGTATTGTATTTTTAAATTATTGAAATCACTCAGAGGAGGGTAGACAACAGGTCTGATAGAAATAATAATAATAATCACAGATTAAATTTCAGGGACAAATAGAATGAAGCAGTAACCAGAGAGGTTCTTCTTCTTCCTTTTTCTTTCATTTCTTTTGTTCTTCACATAGGGAGATCTATTCACAGAGAAAGAGATAATTTATTCCTTTTTCTTTCTTTTCTTTTGTTCTTCACACAGGGAGATCTATTCACAGAGAAAGAGATAATTTATTTATATACACAGGGAAAATCTTTCACAAAGGGGAAATGTTAAACGTATTTTTACAGAGGATTTAGAAAACCAGAAGATGAGAAATCTTAGAGAGATTGATTACAGCAAGATCCTTTCGAATACACAGTTCAGACTTTAAATCAATAACCAGAGAAAGAATACATTTCAGACTTTAAATCAATAAACTAGAGAAAAGATTTTGGAGAAAGGAGATGAAGGTAGTTCTAAATTCAAATCTAAAACTTAATAAGATATTTTAACGATTTAATCTGGATGAATCTAATTCTTATCAAAATTTGAAATGAATGGATCTAATTTTTATCAAAAAAAAATCTGAAAACAATGAATCTAATTTTCATCAAATGACTCTAATCTCCTAAACCATTTAATCTACTTCTTATCAAAACTGAAACTAATTTTTTATCAAGAATCTGAAACAAATAAATCTCATTCTCATCAACAATTAAATCTACTTCTTATCGAAAACTGAAACTAAATATATATTTTTTTTTTTTCAAGAATCTGAAACAAGTGAATCTCATTCTCATCAACAATTTAATCTACTTCTTATCAAAAACTGAAACTAATTCTTATCAAAATCTGAAACAAATGAATCTCATTCTCATCAAATGATTCTAATTTCCTAATTAATTTAATCAAATCTAATTTGCAACAAAATAAGATGCATGAAAACTAAATTTGAAAGAACCTGGGTGCTTGAAAATGGTGTAGAATCCTCTATGAATCTTCCTTGATCCTCCAAACTTGAAGAGAAGTCCTCCCAAACAAAATCTTAGCTGAAAAATGAAAATTGACTACAAAGGAAAATTTTACTTGAAGAATTTCTTATGGAATAGCCAACCACTCTTTTTGAAACTTGTACATCTTTTATAAAAGAAATTTCAAATTTCCACTACCTAATTTTTAATTGAAAAAAAGAGATTCTCTCCCAATTTGGCCTTCATGCAAAATGATTAGACTTAGTGGGAGGAGTTACATGCAAGGTGGTGGAGAAGCCTCTAGAAGCTTCTTATTCCTCCTACAACATGTGCCTTAAATTGGGTGAGGGAATTTAAATAAAAATATATATATATTTTCCATGTGTGTGTGTGATTTATTATTTTTATTCCCTTACAATATTAATTCAATAGTTTATCCAAAGAAATATAATAGAGTTTTGTATTTAAATCAAAAGGTGATAAAGGAGGGTTGTGACATCCTCCCCCCCTTAATCTGTGCATCGTCCTGATGCACTTATTAAATGCATTCCAAAGAGTTTATAGTTCATGTTGAAAACAAAAAAGGAAACATCTGCTGCATCTCCTTAGTATCCTCCCACGTGGCATTCTTTTCGTCATACTGGTCCCATTGCACTTTGCACTGATCAACCTCTCTATTGCGCAACTGGCACTGGCGCCTCTCCAAGATTCTGAATGGATCTATCATTATTCCCCCCATTTCTTGGACCTGTAAAGCATCCCAATTCAAAATGTGTTTCTCATCAGGTACATACTTTTTAAGAAGAGATACATGGAAGACATCATGGATTCGGCTCAATTGGGGAGGTAAGGCCAACCGATAAGCAACTAGATTAATTCTTCCCAATATTTCAAAGGGTCTGACATTTCGAGGTGCAAGCTTAGTCTTTTTCCCAAATCTTATGGAACTCTTGTGTGGCCTAACCCTTAGGACGACTTTCTCTCCTACCTCAAACTCCCTTGGTGTTCTGTTTTTGTCTACATAACTTTTCTGCCTATCTGAGGCTTCCTTCAATCTTTGCCTAATTTCCTTAGTTTTCCTTTCCATTTCTTTCAGCATATCTGGTCCAATAATCATCCTATCTTCAAGACTATCCCAACTCAAAGGTGTTCGACATGGTCTACCATACAAAGCTTCAAAAGGTGCCATTCCCAAAGATGTTTGATATGTATTATTGTAGGAAAACTCTACCAAAGGTAGGTACTCTTCCCATTTCCTCTGTTGGTCCATGCAGTACATGCGAAGCAGGTCTTCCATAATCTGATTTGTCCTTTCTGTTTGACCGTCGGTTTCCGGATGGTATGCGGTGCTAAAATTTAGTTGAGTTCCTAGAGCTGATTGAAGAGTGGTCCAAAACCTGGAAGTGAATCTTGCATCTCTGTCTGATATGATTTTCTCTGGTATTCTATGCAACCTAACTATCTCCTTAATGAAGCGTCTAGCCAAGGTGGGTGCATCATCCGTCAGATTTCCTGGTATAAAGTGTGCCACCTTAGTGAGTTTGTCAATTACCACCATTATTGCATCATGCCTAGAAGGTGACACGGGTAACCCTTGAACAAAATCCATGCTAATAACTTGCCACTTATGTTGAGGTACATCGTGCAATTGCAACAATCCAGCTGGGTTTCTATGTTCTGCCTTTACTCTTTGACACTCCAAACATTTAGCTACATACTTGACAATATCTCTCTTCAACCCTTGCCAAAAGTATAGCTTCTTTAGATCTGCATAAAGTTTGTTAACTCCTGGGTGGCCTGAATAAGGGGCATTGTGAGCCTCCGACAAGACTACTTCCCTTAAATTCCCTGAATTAGGAATATAGATTTTATTATTGTATCTGAGCAACCCATCTTCATCTAATGTATACCCTTCGACCTTAGGATCGGTCGGGTTGTGTCTTATAGTTAATTTGACTTGCTCATACCATGGGTCATGTCCTTGTTCATCCATTACTTGCCTTTTGAAAGAGGTTTTGAAGGTTGCTATAGTCATCAAGTGTCTCCTCCTACTTAAGGCATCTGCCACCCTATTTTCTTTTCCCTTAATATATTCAATTTCAAAATCATATTCACTTAGAAACTCTAACCACCTTCTTTGTCTGGCATTTAAGTGAGGTTGGGTAAAGATGTATTTTAGTCCTCGGTTATTTGATTTTAGCTCAAAGGGCTTCCCTAGCAAGAAGTGTCTCCATTTTTGCAGGGCATGCACGATTGCTGCCAACTCTAAGTCGTGGGGTGCATAATTGACTTCATGAGTCTTTAGCTTCCTAGATTCGTAAGCCACTACCCCTTCATCTTGGACAAGTACTCCTCCTAACCCTTCAATAGAAGCATCCATTATGACTGTGAAGTGTCCATTTGGATCTGGTACCTTTAGAATGGGTGCTGAAGTTAGTTTTCCCTTCAAGATTTGAAATGCCTTATCACTTTGCTCGGTCCACACAAACCTTTTGCCCTTCCTTTGCAACGAGGTGATGGGGTTTGCTATCTTAGAGAATCCTTCCACAAACCTCCTATAGTAACCTGCTAGCCCCATAAAGCTTCTTACCTCTGAAACATTCTTAGGGATTGGCCATTCTACTATCGCCTTTATTTTATCTGGGTCGACTGCTATTCCTTCTTTTGATATTATATGCCCAAGATAGTGAATCTTTTCCTCAAAGAAGGCACATTTGGACAATTTCCCATATAACTTATGTTCTCTCAACCTTTGCAAAACAATTTGTAGGTGCACTAAATGCTCCTCTTCATTTCTAGAGTAAATCAATATGTCATCCAAAAATACCAAAACAAATTTATCCAAGTAGTCATGGAGTACACTATTCATTAGGTTCATGAATGCAGCTGGGGCATTAGTTACTCCAAATGGAACTACTGTGAATTCATAATGTCCATACCTCGTCCTGAAAGCTGTCTTCGGAATGTCTTCTTCCTTAATTCTGAGTTGATGATACCCTGACCAGAGATCTATCTTTGAGAAAACTGCCGCTCCTTTCATTTGGTCAAAAAGGTCCTCTATGCGAGGTAAGGGATACCTATTCTTTATGGTGACTTTGTTCAACATCCTATAGTCGATGCATAGCCTTAAGGTTCCATCCTTCTTCTTAACAAATAAAACTGGCGCTCCCCATGGTGATACACTTGGCCTTATTAAACCCTTATCTAAGAGTTCCTCTAATTGCATTTTGAGCTCTTGTAATTCGGTTGTGTTCATTCGGTAAGGTGCCCTTGATACTGGTTCAGCTCCTGGGAGTACTTCGATAGAAAAGTCAAACTTTCTCTTAGGGGGTAAACCGGGTAGTTCTTCTGGAAAAACATCCTTAAACTCCTTTAAGAAAGGGGTATTTTCAAAGGTTGGTGTATTTTCCTCCTTTCCTTCATCAATTTCAACCATAAAGATTTGTCCTCCTCTTCTCCTTTCCTTCTTTAATTGCATTGCTGAGATAGTTTCTATATTAATGGGTTTAAACTTTCCTTGGATTTTGACCCTTTTCCCCCCATCATCCAAACATTCAACAACTTTGTTATAGCAATCTACATTAGCTTGATGGTCTGCTAACCAACTCATTCCCATAATTACATCATATAATCCTAGGGGTGCCACATAGAGATCTACCCTTGTTTCGAACTCAGGGAATTGTACCCTTACCCTCGGTAAACACTTAGTTACTTCCCTAGTTGCCTTATCCCCATATTGAACCGTCCATGATGACTCCATTTGATTAACTTTTAATGCATATTTGTTTACTAATTCAGGTGAGATGAAACATTCAGATGATCCAGTGTCAATTAGAATTGATATTGGTTGTTCAAATAGTGTACCTGTAGTTTCCATGGGAACATTCTGGTATCTTCTTCTTTGGTTCCTAACCGCTGCATGAATCCTCTGTTGGGGCCCTTGTTGGGGTTGATTGGCCCTAATTTGTCCTTGCATCCTGGGGCACTCTCTAGCAAAATGATTTTCCCCGCACATAAAGCATCCGCCTGGAGGACCTCTCCTACCTTGATTTCTAGGGGGATCATTCCTTGTTTCATTTCCCCTGGGTGGATAAGTTATCCTGTTCTGCTGGTCATTCCTGTTATAGTTGCCCCTGTTATCATTGCCCCTGTTATTATTGCCCCTGTTATTATCATTTCCATTCCTCTGACATTGGTTAGGCGGTGGTCTCCTTTCGGAAGTGTTATTCCTTTGACCCTTGTTGAAATTAGTGTTTCCATTGAATTCTTGCTTCCTTTTAAATGAGTGGTTCCCATTATAGTTCCGTCCTGCTAGTGTTTGAATCTTCCTCTCTTGCCTTAGGGACTTTTCAAGTACTTCATTCATATTTCTGGGTCCATGCATATCAACCTCTGCCCCTATGTTGGTATTCAGCCCCAAAATGAATTTCCTTGCTTGGCCTTCTTCATCCTTTTGGTACATAGGCACATATTTAAGCAACTTGGCGAACTTATCCCAATATTGTTGAACGGATAGGGGCCCTTGACATAGATTATGGAATTCTATCACTTTCTCATCAAAGAACAATTGAGGGAGCCACCTATCTCGAAAATGGTGAACAAATTGATCCCATGTGATCGTATCCCTGTTATACCCATTTTGTTCCTTGGTGTTGGTCCACCAACTAGCCGCCTCCCCTGTGAGTTGATAGGAGCCCCATAAAGCCTTGGTTGTTTCGCTAAAATCTCTTAGCTCAAAATATTTTTCCATTTCATTTAGCCAATTCTCAGCCCCTTCACCAATCTGCCTCCCATCGAACTTAGGAGGGGTGATTTTCTTTAAATCCTTGGAGAGTTCCAATATGTTATTTTCCTTTCCATTACCCATCACATTTCCTTGATTGCTACCAGGGTTTCCATTCTCAGTACCACTTCTGTTCTCATAGTCATTCTGCCTTTCCCTAAGGTCCTGCAGTGATTGTTCTAAGAAGTTGATTTTATCTCTTTATTCGGTTAGAAGGTTGATTATAGCTTGGACCCCATCTCCATTATTCCCTAGGTTGTGTCGAACCTCTTCATGATCTTCCTCATGGTTTCCTTCATGGTTTTCCTCATGGTCTTCCTCATGGCTTACCTCCCTTTGACTCCTAGTACGTCTTCCATTACCCCTTCCTCTTCCTCTTCCTCTTGCCATTCTAGGTTTTACCTGAAAGTTAAATTATGTAGTTAGTTTTTTTGTTTCTTTTTTTTGTAGAATAAAATTTAATTTCTATTATTGTAAAACATTCCCTTAGTTGAATAAATTGAAGTGAGCACAAGGCCTAGATTTGAACCTTTGCTCTGATACCACATGTAATAACCCACCAAAATTGATTCAACAAAAATTGAGTATCATTTTTTTTTTTTCATTATGTTTTATTCAATTTCATACTCTGGGCATCCATCCAATTAGGATTAGGCATTCATCCATTCGGGATGAGCTTTTAACCATACGGGTTAGGCAATTGTCCATACGGGACATAAAATTCCATCTATCCAATACGGGATAGGCATCTACCCATACGGGGTAGGCATCCATCCAAACGGGATAGGAGATGCTCTGGCCAGAGACTTAGACTCATCGGGACCATTCGGGTCCTGAGCCACTCACTAAGTACTACACTCTTCTAACAAGAATGCACCGAGGTCGCCATCCTTAGGAGTAATTAAAAATAATACAAGCTTGAATTCCGCCTCGGAATTTGGCTTAAAGCCTCAGGAAGTCAAGCGAATCCATACGGGATTCCTTTCGAGTATGCATTGAATTAAATTTGATTATCTTATCTTTCAATTAGGATTCTTACTAAACCAAGCCTAGACCCCACCCACGAACACCTGAGTACGAGGGACAACTCCATCCCAAGACTACCTACATACCCGCTTCGGCACGGGATCAAGGCGTAAAGTATGTAGTTCTATTTTCTAGTCTATGGTTTGATGTAAACTGATTTGTGGGTATGCAACCCTTTCTAGGGTCAGTGTCCCAGACAGTTTCTCTGTGGTTGCTACCCACGATGGTAGCACTTAAGCGAAGGCTCAAGATGGCCTATTGCTTGTGGCCTAAACAAAATAACTAGACCCTAATACTTATCATGAGCATCACCCAATTGCAAATCACCAATATCCCTTCGAGATGAATTAAATAAATAAAGAAAGTAAATTTCATGAGGGTATTCAACTTGACCATCCTTAAAAAGGGGTTTACTATGGTGTATCTCAACGGATGTGAAAAACATTTAAAAGTTATCTTATTAAATTATCGATCCAAGGGGGATTACCCGCCCCTTGGATTTTAACTTCCAAATGTCCCTTATTACTCCCCGACGATTTATAGGGACGATGCTACAGACGTCGTTAATGCAACTTTATTAGGTGTTAAGTGCAGTAGTTCAACACGACGGCATTACCCGTAAGCGTGACCCAGAGGCACCATATATACCGAACGCTGCTAGTTTTGGTTTTCCAACTTCCTTTGTTTAGTTTTCTAACTACAAAAACAAAAATGAAAGCGTAATAATTGAAATAACTACTTGAAGTGTAATTTGCATAATAATGACCATCACGAAACTTGCATAATAGTAATTGCATGAAAGATGTAATTATTCCACAAATAATTCGCATGTTATGAACCATCAATGAAAGCAATTAATCTATGAGAAACTTGCATGATGTAAGAAGACTTAACGAGTCCAAAATAACGATTAAATTTAAGCATTTGTATTGTAAGTATCTCTAAAGACCAATCAAGTGTCCCAATGATTCTTAATGGGTTGAGTAACTCAATTTTAAGAGAATATAGTCTACAATTTTAAAGCTTACTAAGGATAGTTTAATTATGAACTTGCTACATATTAACCTCAATTTTTTTCCTAAGTCGAAATACGATGTCTTAAAGTTTACACTGAAAAGAAATCATTATTTCCTAAATGCTATTACTATCAAACTTAAAAAAAATTTAACTAAATAACTAATAGTAGTTGACATATATATATAAAAAAAAAAAATCCAAATTTAAAACTTCAATTTACAAATTAGAAAGGGAAGAATAAAAAAACAAAAAAAACTAGTCATAATTCCAAGGCAGAGAAGGTAACTTGTTTTATTGGGTAGTAAATAGGGTGCGGGGGTGGGGACCACGGGTCCCATCACCCCTGCGGCCTGCATGCGCAGGTCCGCAGGGATGAGGGGACACCGCGGGCCCCTCCGTACCCCTACAATGGTTTTAATGTAACCGTCCATGCACACTGCCGTCCTTTTTACATTGAACGCCGTGCGTTACGGTTTTAGGGGGATTTTTCTTAAAGTTTGAATAATTTGATTTCCCTCTTTTTTTTTGGTGTTTATTTATATATATATATATATATATATATTTATGTTTTTATATATATTATTATTTTTGATGCAGGAGTATTGTATTTTTAAATTATTGAAATCACTCAGAGGAGGGTAGATAACAGGTCTGATAGAAATAATAATAATAATCACAGATTAAATTTCAGTGACAAATAGAATGAAGCAGTAACCAGAGAGGTTCTTCTTCTTCCTTTTTCTTTCATTTCTTTTGTTCTTCACATAGGGAGATCTATTCACAGAGAAAGAGATAATTTATTCCTTTTTCTTTCTTTTCTTTTGTTCTTCACACAGGGAGATCTATTCACAGAGAAAGAGATAATTTATTTATATACACAGGGAAAATCTTTCACAAAGGGGAAATGTTAAACGTATTTTTACAGAGGATTTAGAAAACCAGAAGATGAGAAATCTTAGAGAGATTGATTACAGCAAGATCCTTTCGAATACACAGTTCAGACTTTAAATCAATAACCAGAGAAAGAATACATTTCAGACTTTAAATCAATAAACTAGAGAAAAGATTTTGGAGAAAGGACATGAAGGTAGTTCTAAATTCAAATCTAAAACTTAATAAGATATTTTAATGATTTAATTTGGATGAATCTAATTCTTATCAAAATTTGAAATGAATGGATCTAATTTTTATCAAAAAAAAATCTGAAAACAATGAATCTAATTTTCATCAAATGACTCTAATCTCCTAAACCATTTAATCTACTTCTTATCAAAACTGAAACTAATTTTTTATCAAGAATCTGAAACAAATAAATCTCATTCTCATCAACAATTAAATCTACTTCTTATCGAAAACTGAAACTAAATATATATATATTTTTTTTTTCAAGAATCTGAAACAAGTGAATCTCATTCTCATCAACAATTTAATCTACTTCTTATCAAAAACTGAAACTAATTCTTATCAAAATCTGAAACAAATGAATCTCATTCTCATCAAATGATTCTAATTTCCTAATTAATTTAATCAAATCTAATTTGCAACAAAATAAGATGCATGAAAACTAAATTTGAAAGAACCTGGGTGCTTGAAAATGGTGTAGAATCCTCTATGAATCTTCCTTGATCCTCCAAACTTGAAGAGAAGTCCTCCCAAACAAAATCTTAGCTGAAAAATGAAAATTGACTACAAAGGAAAATTTTACTCGAAGAATTTCTTATGGAATAGCCAACCACTCTTTTTGAAACTTGTACATCTTTTATAAAAGAAATTTCAAATTTCCACTACCTAATTTTTAATTGAAAAAAAGAGATTCTCTCCCAATTTGGCCTTCATGCAAAATGATTAGACTTAGTGGGAGGAGTTACATGCAAGGTGGTGGAGAAGCCTCTAGAAGCTTCTTATTCCTCCTACAACATGTGCCTTAATTTGGGTGAGGGAATTTAAATTAAAAATATATATATATTTTCCATGTGTGTGTGTGATTTATTATTTTTATTCCCTTACAATATTCATTCAATAGTTTATCCAAAGAAATATAATAGAGTTTTGTATTTAAATCAAAAGGTGATAAAGGAGGGTTGTGACACTATTTACCTCAACAATTGATCACTTATTGCGACACATTATACAAGATTTGAACCTTGCAAAACATTCAAAACATTTGTATGCCCGTTTTAACCAGGGATGAGAGACGAAAGATTGTAGAATTGGAAATCGAAACATTTGAAATAACTGAAGATTATAGGAACATGGAACACAAAGATGAAATACAAGTTGAAGAGGAAATAATAGAACAACATCTCAGAGAAATCAGAAAAGATCCTAAATTTGATAAATTTATGGAGAAAATATTGGAGGGAGAAAAAGAATAATATTTCCTAATGTTAGCAAAATCTGGTACTACACTCCCCCAAGATTTTGATATGAACAGTTTACGACAAAAGAGAAGTGACCCTTTCCATGATAAAAAATGACATGAAGATATTTTCGGTTACAAAAAGGACAACACATCAATTCCTAATTGTATGCGGGAAAAATGGGCGAATAAAACTTAATATATGAAAATATGTTAGTATACTAGTCCACACACACACACAGGACTTCTTGATGCAAGCTATGGAGTAACGTAGTGTTACTCAGCTTCCCAAGGAGGGTCCCATGGTTCTCTATCTCACAATGTCCCTCAAACCAACGTTTTTGCTCTCAGATCACTGAGCAAAATGGTTTAGGGATGGCAAATATGAGAACGAGAGATGCTTTTAATTGATTTTAGTATGAGATGTGTTGTAAGCTATGTATGATGCTAAAATGCAATAATCTAAATGATAAGATGACAAGATTAGTATGGATACTATCCTAGCATACTATATTTAGTCTATGATTGAACTAAAATGATAAAGAAAGTAATCTAAGCATGCATATTAGTCTAATTTCTGATCTAAAAGAGGCTAAATGAAGAGCATATATGAAATGAGAAAGCTTGAAAGAATTTGAGCATAAGTATAATGCTTCAAATTTGAAAGATGATTGTTTAGAATGGAGGAATGAGAGCTCTATTTATAGCAAAAATAGGGCAATGGATGGTCAGGATTGAAAGGTTTAATCAAGGGCCAGGTTTGAAAGTTGGGGATCCATGTGCACAATTTGTACCAATGAAATGGTGACAAGTGTCAACATAGGATTGGGTTGAAAGAAGAGGTTGGAGGCATTAAAGGCCTGAGAAGACCTCATGGTTATCTAAAGGCTAAGGGTCAAGTCTAAATTAGGATTACCCACTGGATTAAGAGTTAATCCAAGGATAAACCTTTGTGCAAATGATTAAGAGATAATCATGGTCAAAGCATTAAAGGCCTGATGAGACCCTTGGGTTGGATAGAGGTTGAGTCAAAACAAATGTTTTAACCATGTGGGAAGGTTTGAATTAACCATTAATGGTTATTGGAGACTTTGGGGATTAAGTGGTTGAAGATTGGAAGCCTTTAATGGTTTTCAAAGACTTTAAGGGTTTTAGTGGTTGAAGGTTGGAAACCTTCAATGGTTATCAAAGACTTTAAGGTTTTTGAGAAGTGACTTCCCTTTGCTTAGGGATGTGATAAAGTTTAGGGGAGGGTTAGGTTAATTAGAAGCGATTAGAAGATTCTAGAAGGGATTAGGAAGGGGTTTGGGGATTTTGCAAGTGGATGGAGGGATAATAGGATTTAATTGAATTAAATGATTTTCATTCAATTTGGTTATAATTAAATAAATTTGATTTATTCAATTTGGGATAACTATTTAATTAAATTTGAATTTAATTAAAAGTGGATAGGGGGGAGTTAATTGAATAAAATGATTTATTCATTAAATGGGTATAGTGAATTTTATTTAAATAAATTGAGTAATTTACTTAATAAAATAGAGGAATGTGGATAATTTAATTAAATTGGATTTAATTAAATAGAGAAATGAACATAAAATATTCATTTAGGAATATGGTCATTTTTATACGTCTACATTTTGCCCCTCTTTGAAGTGACGTGTGTGCACATGTTATTTCAAAGAAAATGATGTTTTTTTGTGATTTTATGATCAAATGCAATTTTTGTTGTGTCGCTCTTATGATTTGCAAGTCGTGCCCCAGATTCAATGTGTGATGCCCCAGATTTGATATTTGATGTGTGATGCCCCCTCGGGAGATGAATCAATTTTGAAATTTTTTGATTTATTTTGATGAAGTTCGTATGATGTGTAGGATTTCGTGTATGTAAAAAGTCTGTAAATTGATTCATCTCCCAATAAGTTATAGTTGTTTTGGTATAGGGGAGACCGCGACCATTATTACAGGGCCAGTTGGCTAACCCTAATTTCATTTTCCTCCTATAAAAGGGATTTAGGGGTTGATTTAGGTTCATTTGTGCTGTGTTGATTGTGAAGAAAGAGAATTTGCTCTGGAGAGAAAATGCCGATTCCCTATCACAGACACCATTTCGAGCGCGTTCGGAGGTACCGGAGGCTTGTAGCGCATGGACCACCAGTAAGTCAACGTTTTTGACCTCTTTTTGACTTTTTGTTTTGTCGTTTTTAGGCATTTTTTAATTTTCAAAGTTCGGATATTTTGTTTTAGCGCGTTTAAAGTCTGTTATAGCGCATACGCAGTGTAGAGTAGCGCATCAACTTAAATTTTAGGGGTCGCATCCGAAAATGCTGGTTAGCACATAGGATTTTTAGGGTAGCGCGTGCACGTAGAACAACGCATGTACAGTGTCGGGTAGCGCGTCACATTTACAGGTTAGCGCGTAGGACAAACCTAGCACATAGGAGCCATCGGGGTTCGCTTAGGAAAGGGGATTTAGCGCATAGGAATAACATAGCGCAGAGGCTAAAATGGTAGTGCTTAGGGAAGGGGATTTAGTGCGTAGGGATAACATAGCGCATAGGGCTAAACGGGTAGCGCCTAGGAGAGATATGTTAGTGCGTAGACAGAGTCTAGCGCATATGACAGGTTAGGCAGCGCAGTGAAGGAAAAGAGTAGCGCGTAGATAGAGTCTAGCGCATAGGATAGATAGATTAGCGTGTAGGAGAAACAGCCTAGCGCGTGGGGGTGTTTTAGCACATTGAAGATCTGTTTTAGCGCATCAGAAAAATTTTGCAGTGTTGGCCGAGGTGAAAATGTGTTTTGTGTGCTTGTCATGTTTTTGATGAATTTACCCAAGATGAGTATTTGTATAACTTATTTTGATGTGCAATTTTCCAAGTTATGTATAGATATCAAGCTGTTGTTTTGATCAGAATATGATGTATTTGCGTTGGTCTATTGCAAGTTCAATGTGTGGGAAAGCCTGAGTTGTTTTACAAGCCGATATGGGTTGGAAACTTGAGTTGTTTTACAAGTTTTGATATGGGTGGGAAACTTGAGTTGTTTTACAAGTTTATGTGATTTTGGTACTTGAGTTGTTTTACAAGTTTTGATATGGTTTTTCAAGAACTTGAGTTGTGTTACAAGTTGATATGAAATGATATGATTTTGAACTTTGATTGTAGATGAGCAAATTGTTTCATGTTGTTGATGTAAGTTTGATTTTTGATATCTTTGTGTTGATGTGGAAACTGATATTGGATATGTTTTTGTTTGTCAACAGGAGCGATTGGGTATTGTGCAGTCGAGGGAGAGATTCTTGAGACCATGGACACTGATACCACGTCTGTCCCAGGCAGATTTAGACATTATAGAGAGATGTGGATTGTCCTCTCTTCTAGATATGCCTCAGTTCACTGTGAACCGGGGACTTTTGACAGCATTGGCAGAGAGGTGGCATAGCGACACGAACACCTTTCATTTTGCCACTGGAGAGATGACAGTGACACCGGAGGATTGCTACCGGATTTTGCGCATTCCTATGGTAGGGGCACTGCTACCCTACGCGAAGTTAGAGGAGGGCGGCACAGAGGCACTGCGCTGCATATTTCATGATGAGACTGTCTGTGGATATGAGATCCCCTGGCAGGAGTTTTTGGATCTGGATTATGCACCGCTGCCATCTATATTGGCAGGATTCATTGGGGGATTCCTTTGTCCTGATCGCAGGTCAAAGGGATTTTCAGTGGGATGGGGGCTAGTTTTGGAGCAGATGGTCACACAGGGCCGAAGATTTTCATGGGGGTCAGCGATGCTGGCCCATCTTTACAGGAGTCTGCATGAGGTAGTATACCTCGGTTACGGCAGTTTATCAGCTGGCGTGACATTATTACAAGTATGGTGCTGGGAGCATATTCCAGCAGCGAGGCCATTGGCGGATAGAGACAGGCCTATAGGTGCAGCATACGCCTACGGATATAAAGGTCTAGTTGTCTAGCGTAAGCTGGGCAAACTAGAGCATTGGAGGAGGGTTTTTGATGATATTGATATGGTCACCTGGAGACCGTATACAGATTGCGAGGTATGGGCAGAGGATGGGATAGAGATGCCTTTTGTATTCATGATGAGGTATCTGATTGGGAGGACCCCGTTCATCATTGAGCGGTTTTTGGTGACCTGAGTTTTGCGGCAGTTCGGGCGCCAGCAGGGGATTCCTCAGGGAGTGTGCCTTTATGCACAGAGGCAGCAGGATGTGGCTGATTGGGGGCCGACTATTGACAGTGTGGTGGCGATAGAGGAGTTTACAGGGTTAGCTGGGCAGGTTTGAGACTATGCCCCAGAGATACAGGATGCCGGGATGACAGAGGAGTTTGCCCATTTGTTTACTGCGCGGGCAGTGGCGAGGATCTCGAATCCAGAGGAGATGAGGCCAGCGTTTGATTCGGATGGGGAGGAGGGAGATGGGGGGGATGATGGAGATGATGGAGAGGATGGAGGAGGTAGAGGAGCTAGAGGGAGGCGGGGAGGTAGAGGTGTGGAGAGAGCGGTATGGCAGGGGAGGATTGAGAGGGGGAGAGGAGGATTGGCTATCAGAGCCGGGAGAGAGGGGAGAGTGACGGAGGTTTTGGCGGTAGTGGGGGGTGAGGAGGAGATGGTGAGACCAGCTCAGAGGAGGAGGGTAGATATACTCCCACCTCCAGTACCAAGGACAGGGTGAGTGGGAGGGGTTCCTCCAGCACAGGGACCACTGCGGGTTCGAGTGCCAGGTCATGTGGAGGATGCACAGATCCGGACCCTGCAGATTACCGTTCAGCAGCTACAGGCATAGATTTTGACCTATCAGCGGTAGATTTTTCAGTTGACTACTGAAAGAGATACTGAGATAGAGCGGCGAGGATGAGCGGAGGAGGCTTTGGTGAGTGTATAGAGAGCAGCGGCGGGTGGTCCATTGAGAGACACCCTGAGAGAGCTAAAACGGAGAGTATAGGAGGTTGAGTATTATAGGCGGCATTATGAGGTGGCAGTACCTCGAGATCGATGAGTGGAGAGTTTTGCACAGTCGAGATCGAGTCGATCCCGAACTACTGGTACACGATCTGAGAGCCGAGGAGTGACGGGGCTGGCGAGACAGGACCCTCCTGGAGATCCAGGGGCAAGTGTATCGGGAGCGAGACAGGACCCTCCTGGAGATCCAGGGGCGGGTGCATCTAGAGCTAGACCATCTCTGTCAGGAGATAGTCATACTTGAGAGACATGGTCTCTGTTGTATTTTTGAGCATTGTACTCTTTGTACTGGACACAGTTTTGACATATTTTGTACATTTTGGATCATTTTTGAGATATATGGGTGGCACCATTTTTGATCATGTGATGTGTAGATGGATGCATGTTTATGTGTGTTAGTTTCTTTGTCATATGATGATGTAATGTTTACATAGATGATGCAATGTATGATGCAGGATGTATGCTTTGATATGCTGTGAGATGTATCTTGAAAATGAGATGTATGATTTAATATGCGACTAATTGTAATATGATATGATGTAAAAAAAAAAATGATGTAATAATGATGCAAAATGATATGTAATGAATGATATAAAAATGATATGTAACTAATTGTAAAATGATATGCAACTAATTGTCTTTGGAGCATCTCTCATTCTGTATTTGCCATCCGATATAACCATTTATTTGCTTTCTTTGGAAATATCATCATGGAGCTTTTATTGATTTTTGGATATGTTGAAAATTTATACAAGCATAATGGTATAATTGAACCATAATGACCTGAGAAAAATTTACATGATATTTGATTTTGCAAGATAGCACAAGCGTCAAGGTATAATTGAACCAGGATGACCTGAGTGCGTATTGCGTAAACAGACAAGATTTGATCATTTGTATGCGTGAAGTAGAATCAAGCCTTCAGTGATATTCAATGGATCACGTCGCGAGGCATGTATTCACACAGTACAAGTGATCGCCTCCCAGACAGAAGACTAAGAAAATATTGGAAGTTCCTCATGATCTCTAGCTTTGAAGCTTTTTATGAGATAAGGAGAAGATTCCAATAATTTAAAAAATTCAAAATGCAAAATAATTAAGACATTGATGCTATAATGCAACATTTAGTACTTCAGAAAATCATCCATCCTTGAGATTCTTGTGTATTTGTGTTTTGGTTGTTGTGATGAAGCGTAGGTGTGCTTGTTGGATGTCATGCTGTCGAGTTTTGCATCTAGTCTTGATGTCTTTGAATGTTTGCAAGATTGATATGATTTACATGCCCCTAGCTGAGTGTGCCTCTTGATTGTGAATACATATAGTGATTCCAAGTCATGGTGGTACGCGATAAGAGAATAGATACAGATGGATAACCCAGGATAGTGACTACGCTAAGTATGTCCTGAATGGAGATATGCTAAGTGTCGGGCGATGGCCGATAGTGTTTTGATGGATAAAATGGCATGGATATAGATAGAGAAGCCGGTCTTTCACAAGGGCGCCTGTTTACCAGGTTTTCACCATTTGTTTTTATTGTACTTTTTTTTTGCTTTTTCTGGATTTTTTGATTTTTTTGTTTGTTTTTGGCTTTTTCCGTGCACTAGGCTACCTTAAGTATAGTACTTCTTCAGATGAATGCTATTAATTGGATCATCGAGCACATCTCCTTCAGAATTTGTTAGCTGATAGGCACCTGATCCATAGACTGATATGATGACATAGGGACCCAACCAGTTAGGTTCAAATTTCCCTTTCTTTTCTCTATCTTGCTGATTTCTTGGATTTTCTTTGACTAGATCACCAACCTTGAAGTTGCGAGGAATGACCTTGTGATTGTAGCTCCTGCACATGCATTGCTGATATGCTTTGAGATGAGTATAAGCATGTTGGCGTCTTTCATCTAATAGTTCCAGTTCTTGCAGTCGGTTAACTCGATACTCTTCATCAGGGATTAAACCTTTCAAAGAGACTCTAAGAGATGGAATTTCTACCTCTAAGGGTAAAATAGCCTCTGATCCATATACCAATGAATATGGTGTTGCTCCTGTAGGTGTGCGAATGCTGGTCCTGTATGCCCAAAGTGCTGGATTGAGTTGTACATGCCAATCTTTGCCTGCATCATTCACTGTTTTCTTGAGGATTTTTAGGATTGTCTTGTTAGATGCTTCTGCTTGACCATTTCCCTGTGGGTAGTATGGTGTAGAAAACTGATGTTGGATTTTGAATTTTTCACATAGTTCTTGGACATCTTGATTTTTGAAGGGTCATCCATTATCTGTGATGATTGAACTTGGAATACCATATCTGTAGATCAGATAATTTAGGATAAAAGAGGCAATTTGTTTCCCGGTCACTGTGGTCATGGGAACTGCTTCGATCCATTTTGTAAAGTATTTTGTTGCTGTTATAATGAACTTGTGTCCATTTGAAGAGGACGGATGAATTTTGCCAACTAGGTCCAGTCCCCACTGACAAAAGGGCCATGATGTTGTAAAGGGCTGCAGTTCCTGTGCTGGTGCATGTATTAGATTACCATGGATTTGGCATTTAGGACATTTCTTGGCAAAGTGATATGAATCTTTCTCCATTGTAGGCCAGTAGTATCCCATCCTTAGAAGCTTTTTAGCAAGAGTAGTGCCACTTGAATGTGTGCCACAAATACCTTCATGAAGCTCATGTAAAGCCAAATCGGAATCATTACGATCAAGACAACGAAGAAGAGTACCATCGAGACCTCGACGATATAGAGTATCAGTGGTAAGGGTGTAACGGGTAGCTTGTCGGATAAAGTTAAGTTTTTGGTTATGGGATTGGTCAATGGGTAAGATATTATGCTTGAGGTAGTCGTATATCGGTCCATATAGCGGAGAATCGGAACCAGTCAAGGCATAGATAACATGGGATTCGGAGTGGTCATAGGTGGGGGAGAACAGTTGCTCTACTAGGAACTCATAATGACTCTGTTGCTCAGGAATTTGTAGTAGCGAAGCGATTGTAGCCATTGCATCGGCTGCTTTGTTGTTCAACCTTGGTATTTGCTCGAAGGTGATGTGCACAAAATACTGTTTGAAGTCATCCACCATTCGTTTGTAAGGTAGTAGCTTGTTGTCCTTTGTTTGATAGTTGTTATTAATTTGATTAATGACCAGTTGTGAGTCTCCATAGACTTTTAACTCTGTGATTTTCCATTCTATGGCCATTTTGATGCCTATGAGTAGTGCTTCATATTTAGCCACATTATTTGTGGATGAAAACATAAGTCTGTATGATTTTGGCATAGTGTGTCCTTCAGGAGTGATGAACAAAATGCCGGCACCTGAACCATGTTGAGTATAGGATCCGTCAAAGTATAGGGTCCATTGTTTAGTAGAAAGAGCGAGTACATCCCTGTCTGGAAATTCAACCTCCATGGTCTGTTTGCCTGGTAACGATGCTTTGGCCAACTGATCTACAATTGCTTGTCCTTTGATGGCTCATCTTTCTGTGTATTGGATGTCAAATTCACTGAGAATCATGACCCATTTAGCCAATCGGCCTGTAAGAGCAGCTTTGCTGAGTAGATATTTGAGAGGATCAATTTTTGCCACTAGCTTTATGGTGTGTGCTAGCATGTAATGTCAGAATTTCTAAGATGCAAAGACTACTATTAGGCAAGCTTTTTCAATGAATGTATAATTGAGCTCATAGCCATTCAATGTTCTACTGATGTAGTATATGGCACATTCCTTTCCCTGTTGATCTTCTTGTGCCAATAGTGCCCCCAGTGAAATATCTGTTGTTGAGATATATAGTATAAGAGGCTTTCCTGCGACTGGTGGTACCAGAACTGGTGGATTCATCAAGTACTGTTTGATTTGGTAAAAAGATTCTGCACACTTGGCCTCCCAGTTGAATGGTACATTTTTGTGTAGTAAATGGTTAAATGGTAGACTTTTATCTGCTAGTTGAGCGATGAATCGCCTGATTGATTGAAGTCGGCCTTGTAGAGATCTGAGTTGACTGATATTATTTGGTGGTGGCATGTCCATGATGGCTTGTACCTTTGGTGGATCAACTTCAATACCTTTAGCTGATACTATGTAGCCTAGTAACTTGCCTGATGTAACCCCGAAGACACACTTCTTAGGGTTGAGTCGGACTTGGAATTTTTGCAATCGATCAAAGATCTTTGTTAGGATGCCGAGATGTTCAGCTCTGGTGAAGGATTTTGCTAGTAAATCATCCACATAGTCTTCCATAAATGTGTGCATCATAACATGGAATATGGTTGTCATTGCTCTTTGATAAGTGGCTCCCGCATTTTTCAAGCCAAAAGGCATGACATTCCAACAGTACGTCCCCCAAGGACAGGTGAATGCTGTTTTATCTTGATCTTCAGGAGCTATCTTGATTTGGTTATAGCCTGAGAAACCATCCATTAGTGAGAGCATTGCATGGCTTGTTGTGAGATCTACAATTATGTCGATACTTGGCAGAGGAAAGTCATCTTTGGGACAAGCTTTGTTGACGTCTCTGAAGTTAGTGCATATTCTGATACTACCATCCGGTTTTGATACTAGAACGATATTGGATATCCACTCTGCATAGTCAATGGGTCGGATGAATCCGACGTCTAATAATTTTTTTATTTCAGTTTTGACCATGAGTGCCACCTGTGGATTCATCTTTTGTAGCTTTTTCTTGACTGGCTTAACTCCGATAGAGATGGACAAGCGATGCATGATTAAGTGTGGATCTACTCCAGGCATATCAGCATATGACCAAGCAAAGTTGATTTGCTGTTCTTTAAAGAAGATGATGAATGCCGATCTTTCTGCCTCTGTTAGAGATTCTGCAAGATGTATATTTCTGGCTGCTTCTGTGGTACTAATGTTGATTGATTGAGTAGGCTCAATCAATATGGGCGATCGCTCATGAAAGTGCTTAGGAAGGGTGTCAAGTCTCCCATCGTTAGGTGCCTTAAAAAGGTTTTCACCCTCCGATGCGTCCTTTATTTTTACTTTTTTGTGATCTAGAGCTGCCATTGACTAGTTTTCAGCATTAGATTCGTTATTTGATGCATTTTTGCGACTGAGAGACTTGGCACTCCCTGATTGACAGATATCATTATTTCGTTCACTGGTAGAGCCTGTTTCCGGATTTACGGTACATAGGTAATGGACAATAGATGCATCATCTGGGAAAATAGGTATATCACTTGTTTCAGGTTCATCCCATTCGATGAGGTTAGGAAAGACAAGTGGTAAGGAATCATTGGGTGGATCAAGTTCGGCTACCGTAAGTGTTAGGATAGAATTTGCATCGTGCTGAGTTTTTAGTTTAAAGAAATTTAGGATTGCGTCGAGGTCCTCGATGGTATCGTCTTGCACATAGATTTGTTCATAATGTTTCTGTTCACTTTCCGAAGCATCATAGATATGTTGTGGTCCAAATTCAAGAGGTCTATCCTCTGCGTTATGTTCTTCCGGAGAAAGGGATATAGAATCAGTATCATCCAGGATATCAGTAGTAGCATTGGAGCAGGTACCCCATTCATATTCATTGGAATCTGTTTCATAGGCATCATCCCAGATTCTATCTGTGCTGTAAACAGGTGTGTTGTACGGTGAAAACAAATCTTTGATGATAGATACTATTTTGATATTTTGTGTTGATTCTGTATCAGATCCATCTTCTACTTGCTGGATTTGTTCATAGACTGTGCTTCTTCGGGGAGGAATAACGGTATTTGAAGATGTCCTGATTTGTTCTTGAGATATTGGTGTTTGAATATGAGCTACTGCTGCAAATAGGGCCTTCTTATGACTTAGAAGTTTTTCCTGATGTAACTTCTGATCTTGACGTTCCCGTGCCTTGCGGATTGTTTCTACTGATTCAAAAAGTGCTTCCTTCTAGGATTCTTCTTTGTACTTCTTCTTTTCCTTCCATTGAGGTTTGATAGGTAGGTGAGGCGGTCGCTTTAATAGGAATGTGAGTTTAGAGCCCAATCCTGCTTTGTTTCTGCTAGGTTGTGAAGGAAGATCGATAGGTTCAGTAACTCCCTCTTTGCATTTGCCAATGGGTCCTTTTCCATCATATCCCATTTGTTTCATGATTAAGTAGCCTTTTCCATACATGTGTGTTGGTAGAACAATGTCCAGAGCAGCTGCTCTATGATTTTCTTCTTCATCTTTGTATAACCAGCTAAGAATATCTTTGTCTTCTGATTCATGTGCTAGAGTACCCAATTGGATGAAAGTACCATCAAATTTAGTGATGGGCTGAGTAGCCAGTTGTGTTGATGTAGTAGGCAAACCATGCGATCTAGGTGAGGTGGGCAATTTTTCCAAACATAAAGGCTCCAAAGAGTATTCTCCCATGCCTTGGTCTTTGATTTGCATTTTCTGCTTGAAGTCTCCCCATAAGGAGTTGGATTTTATTGTATATGGATCTAATGTTGAAGATTGCTGCTTTTCTCTATTATGAGGAACCAAACTGTCCTGGGCTGCCCCCATTGCATTGCAATGTTGAAATGGATTATGATCAGCAGATATGGAGATTTCTTGTCCATCATAAGGAAACTTGACACATTGGTGATATGTAGAAGGGACTGCTTGCATTTCATGTATCCAGGGTCATCCTAACAAAATATTGTAGGTTAGATCAATATCTAAGACTTGACAAATAGTATCCTTTTGTACTGGGCCTACTTGAATAGGTAATATGACTGTGCCTTTAGAGGACCTTTCCTCATCATCATATGCTTTTATGGTAATCTTTTTGCAAGGATCAATAGATTCTTCTGAGAAGCCTAATGCACAGATAAGCTTTAAAGTACAGATATTAAGGCCGACTCCTCCATCTATTAGGACTCTCTTGACTCAGTGTTTGCAAACAATGACTTCAATATGGAGAGGGGTATTATGCGGATGACTCAATGAGGTATTGTCGTGCTCTGAGAAGGTGAGGTTATGAGATTCTGTCATATGGGCGACCATGGCTTGAAATCTGTCTGTATCCAGATTTTGAGGTACATTTGTTTCCAATAATGCTTGCTCCAATATGTCTTTGTGCTTGGGTGATAGTTTTAATAATTCCAGGATAGATATCTAAGCTGGAGTCTTGCGTAGTTGGTTAACCAAGTCATATTGGATTTTAGGTGTGGTAGTTGCAGGTGCAGTATGTCCCTTCAAGACATATTTCTGAGTGTGGGTTGTTACATTGACAGATTTATGATCACGTTGATCTCGGATGGTGATGACATTTACTTGATGATCTTCAGCCGATATATGATTGATAGTGTTATCGTAAATGTGATTAATACGAGCTTCGCATGTATCATTTGAAGTTGATGCTCCATCTTTGTTGTAATTTGGGAGAGGATTTTTGAAGGCTTCATGATCATTATTTGTTTTGAGACCATCTACCGTTAAGTCACCTCGATCAATCATGTCCTGGATTATGTGTTTCAATCTCATGCACTCGTTTGTTCTATGACCCTTATTGCGATGGAAATCACAATAGTGTGAATCATTCCACCAAGGTGGTTTGACTGGGGGTTCATAATTGTTGAGTGGTGGTAAAGAAAGAACCTTGTTTGCCAAAAGTTCTCTGAATGCGGATTCTAGTGATTGTCCCAGTGGTGTGAAGATACGCTTTTGGAAATTGTTTGTATTGTTGCGTGGATTGTTGTTAGGTCCTGGATTCATGTTTTTGCCTCGATTATCGTTGGTGTTGTTGGTGTTGATTTGTTCTTGATCAGTGTTTTGCGCATACGTATTAGCACTGGGAATAGCATTTTTAGCATTTTTCGTGTTCTGAGGATTTCCAGATAATGCAAGCACTGGTTGTTTCGATTTAGGATCATGTGGTTCATTGTTGCTTTCATTTTTGTTTCGAGTCCAAATTCTAGATTTGTCAAAGTTGGTGTTGTTTTGGTTATTGTAGTTTGATGAATTTGTTCCTTCCTTGTAGAATTTGAGTGTTCCCTTTTTGACACAAGCTTCCTCTACTTGAATGCCATTTTCAATCAATTTGGCAAAGGATGGTATGCATTGAAGTTTGAGTCTGTAACTCATTTCGCCATTTAAGTTATCAATGAAGATTTCCATTTTCTCCTTTTCAGGAATATCGTGAGGATATCTGGATACCATGCGTCGCCAATGCTGAAGGAACAACATGAATGTTTCATTGTTCTTTTGTTTGGTGTTGCAAACATCTACCATGGTTATGGCATGTTGGATGTTGTAAGAATAGTGGGTGATGAATTTGTTAACCAATTCATCAAATGATCTGACAGGTGGTGTAATCTTGGATAACCATTCCATTGTTTGTCCTCCCAGGCTTCTTGGGAACAACCTCATTAGATAAGTGTCATCATGAGCAAATTCAAGACTCATGGTGCAAAATTCTTGAACATGATCCCGAGGATCACCTTTCCCATCATATTTATCAAATTTGGGAATGTCTGAGTTTGGAGGAAAAGGCACCATGTTCAAGCTTTTGTCAAATGGATAAGGACAGATTTCGTTTAAAGAGTACCGCACTGTTGTCCCTTGTTGCATATCCTGTATTTGCCTTTGTAACATTTGTATTTGTTGAGTAAGAGCAATCAAGGGTGCATCGTCTTTCCGAGGAAAAAGTTCTTGCCTTGTATTGGTTCTCAACTGAAAGGGAGTGGTAAATGGTATATGTTGCTCTGGTGTTTCTAGTTCAGGTATACGCATTTCTGGTATGCGTTGTTCTGGAATGTGTTGTTCAAAGTTATGTTGTTCAGGTATGTGAGTTTCTTCTTCTCGGTTTTGTTCTTGAGATGCATATTGTCGGGATTCGGTTTGAAAAAGATTTGGGTCGAAATCTTCCGAAAGTGTAACGCCCTTGCTTGTGAGCATCAACAAATATTTTTCTTTGTCACTTTCTATGAGCTTTTCGACAAGTTTTTGGAAGGCAGGATTTACTTGACATTCTCTAAGAAGGGTTTCGGTAATTTCAGGTTCTTCTACGGGTGGAACTTTAAAAGGATTTGATAATCTTCGATTCATACTTGATTCTGTGTGTGCCTCGCTTTGTTTGTCTCGTTGAGAGCGAGTAACAGGCATTTTAGTAGAAGCTTTCAGTGATGAAAGGAACAAAAGCCTCTTCGATGTGTCGTTCGGGCATTGGTGGTTCTGGTCGAGATGTGTTATATGTGATGCACTCGTTGGGTAAGAATGCTGGATTGATTTTCCCACCTCGGTTTATCTTTTGATTAAAAGCAGACTTTTGACAGTATGCTCTTGTTTTTAGGGGTTCTTTGTCAAATTCGCTAGATTTGTTTTGGATATAACGTTTGACGTGATGAAGAAATATCCGATGAGATTTGAAGAGTTGACGATTGATGTATAAAAACTTATTTCGCTTGATGAATTTGGAAAAGCTAGGTTGTTGTTTCTTCAACGTGATGTTATGATAAAGGTTCTTTCTTCTCAGAATAAGGGGATTAGTCATGCAAGAGTGATCAATGATTTCCTTTGATTGATTTGGATTCAGTTGATTCTTGTTTTGGAAATTTCAAATCTTACTTTATCAGAATGAAGGCTGCCCCTTCACGATAAAGCGTGTCAAATGATATGGATAAAAGCTTCCCGATCTGGAAACTAGATTTGACGATTGGAGAATTTATAGACAAGTGTTTGTGAGATAAAAATCCGTAAGATGTTTAAAGGATTTGATTGAGACTGATGATGAAAATTTTCCAGATTATGATAGGAGAGACATCCTCTATTGTGCAATTTGTTTAAGACTCTGACAACTTTGTTTGACACAAATTTAACTTGAGAAAAGTTTTTAAAGGTTTGTTTTTGTCACTCTGGTTTGAAAAAAAAGATGAATTTTTGATGAAAAAGTCTTTTAAAATGTTTTTGAAATTTTCAAAAATTCTCAGTTTCAACTTTCTGTTTTTCAGCTTGTGATCACGCGCTAGAACAAAGATTAGATGCGCTACTTAATTGCTTTGATGCGCTAAAGGAATGAGCACATGCGCTAATCTTCCCCAAGATACACGCTAAAATTTAGATTTTGGAAAAATTTTGTTTTGACTGTGAAAAATATAAGTGCTAGACTGGGCTTCAAATGCGCTAACTGTTGGGGAATATGTGCTATAATATGATTTCTACGCGCTAAGTTGTTTCTTTCACGTGCTAAAGTTAGATCTGTTGAAAGTTGCTGTTGAATTTTTTGAAAAAGTTACGCGCTACACTGGGCCTGACACACGCTAGTTGTTTGAGTAGATGCACTAATTTATGTATGCTACGCGCTAGAATGTGGTCGCTACGCGCTAAAATAGGACTGTTTGAAAATTGTTGTTTGCAAATTTTTGAAAAATTACGCGCTACATTGGGTTTGCGACGTGCTAATTGTTTTGTTTTATGCGGTAATATTTGATTCCCATGCGCTAAGAAGTAGCTGAGACGCGCTAGACTGTGTTGTGCATGCGCTAAATGATTGTAGACTGGTTTACCTCAGGATTGAAATGCTACTGTTTTAACTGCACACGCTAATTTGATGTTTGGATGCGCTAATAGATGTGTTCCACGTGCTAAGATGTTGCTCTTATGCACTAGACTACCCTGATTTTTCCGTTTAGGAGATTATTTTGTGGATTTTGAATTTTATTGAGAAATTTTCAAGTGTGATGGATGATTTTCTGAAATAACAAATGTAAGCACGGCACACAAAGTACAATCATTTTGCTTAATCTAACAAAAAGTGTATATTCTTGTGAGGATGTGTTCAAATCCCCAATGTTTTAACAAGTTTGGATACAAGTAAGACACTTCAGAAAGACTCTTTATTCAAGGGTCATCAATAACATCATAGCCCACTAGTCTCGATACTCCGTCAGCTCAAACAGCCGTGTCACCCCCTAGGGGGCGCCCGTTTTTTTGCCTTTTGCTAGAAGTTAACCCAAAGTGAATTGCTTCACAATTGAGTAGTTATCTTGGGAGATATATGGTGAGTAATCTTGGGGGCGGATTCTTCCCCACCCTTGCACTATGATGTTACAATGTTTGGTTACTGACTCGGCTCAAAGTTTCTAATTCTATGGTTTGTAATCAGGCTTCCCGTTCGACCGTCAGTGATAAACTCCCTCAGGAGGCTTCCCAACCTTTAGAACAAAGGCTTTATGTATCTCGAGGATATTGGGGGAAGGCTAATCACTGCGTGCAACCGTTGAAAAGGACTTTCGTCACTTTCCACATTTGATTATAGTGGGTTGGAATTCTTGGCGTCAAAGTCGTTCCCCACTTAGGTCGTTCCCTTCACACCGGCCATAAATGGCTTTAAGAGTTGATTGCAACTCCTTGGGAAGGCAGGCCTACTAAAGGATGTATATACTTTGAAATAACTGAAAGCAGTAAGAGTGGTCTGGATTTTTGATCACCCAGTTAAGGGGAGAGCATATTCCTACCACTTTCGAGACAGAGCAATCAATTGTTCTTTTTAAACCTCCAATTCAGTGATTTGCTAACCTATGTAGAGATGTTGCTCCACAAAAACATGATGTTCTTTTTAATCTTAAAGAAAGATTTGCTGATCTAGAAAAATGGAAATGGTCAACAAAGCAAATTTTTCGTTTTGGAGGTCAACAAAAGAAATCTTTTTTTTTTTTTTTTTTTTGTTGTTGTTGTTGTAAAAATAAAATTCCTCGCTCTACCTGCAAGAAACCGTTAGAACCCTGCAAACAAATAAAAAGATAAAATGTCAGGTGATTCTGGAGGACTTCTACAAGTCTAAAATTTTAATTCGGTTACAATAATTTTTATTTTTATTTTTATTTTTTGATGCGCTACAGAACAAACTGTACGCGCTACAATATATGTGCGATGCGTAAACTTTATAGTAGATGCGCTACTCTGTTCTCTGGATGCGCTATTCTGTGTTTGTCTTTTTTTCTGCGAATAGCTCTGCAAGGAAATTTTAAATCTGATGCGCTAATGTTTAAGTTCAAAGCGCTGGATTATGTATTACAAGCGCTAAAATGGAGTTTGGATGCGCTAATCTGTCAGCTCGATGCGCTACTCTGTGTTTTGCCCGTGTCGAGACCTACAGGAAAAATTTGTTAAACAGACTCATGCGCTAAGAGATGGACTTCATGCGCTAAAACAGAGAGCCCACGCGCTAAACAGTAGGCTAGAAGCGCTAGACTGTTAGGCGGATGTGCTACTGTATGTTTTTGACGCGCTGATTCCTGTTTCCCGCGGACCTGCAAAAGTGATCAATTTAAAAAAAATGATTTGTTATTTGGGGTAAAGCCCCACGGTGGGCGCCAGAAATGTATGCGGGAAAAGTGGGCGAATAAAACTTAATATATGAAAATATGTTAGTATACTAGTCCACACACACACACAGGACTTCTTGATGCAAGCTATGGAGTAACGTAGTGTTACTCAGCTTCCCAAGGAGGGTCCCATGGTTCTCTATCTCACAATGTCCCTCAAACCAACGTTTTTGCTCTCAGATCACTGAGCAAAATGGTTTAGGGATGGCAAATATGAGAACGAGAGATGCTTTTAATTGATTTTAGTATGAGATGTGTTGTAAGCTATGTATGATGCTAAAATGCAATAATCTAAATGATAAGATGACAAGATTAGTATGGATACTATCCTAGCATACTATATTTAGTCTATGATTGAACTAAAATGATAAAGAAAGTAATCTAAGCATGCATATTAGTCTAATTTCTGATCTAAAAGAGGCTAAATGAAGAGCATATATGAAATGAGAAAGCTTGAAAGAATTTGAGCATAAGTATAATGCTTCAAATTTGAAAGATGATTGTTTATAATGGAGGAATGAGAGCTCTATTTATAGCAAAAACAGGGCAATGGATGGTCAGGATTGAAAGGTTTAATCAAGGGCCAGGTTTGAAAGTTGGGGATCCATGTGCACAATTTGTACCAATGAAATGGTGACAAGTGTCAACATAGGATTGGGTTGAAAGAAGAGGTTGGAGGCATTAAAGGCCTGAGAAGACCTCATGGTTATCTAAAGGCTAAGGGTCAAGTCTAAATTAGGATTACCCACTGGATTAAGAGTTAATCCAAGGATAAACCTTTGTGCAAATGATTAAGAGATAATCATGGTCAAAGCATTAAAGGCCTGATGAGACCCTTGGGTTGGATAGAGGTTGAGTCAAAACAAATGTTTTAACCATGTGGGAAGGTTTGAATTAACCATTAATGGTTATTGGAGACTTTGGGGATTAAGTGGTTGAAGATTGGAAGCCTTTAATGGTTTTCAAAGACTTTAAGGGTTTTAGTGGTTGAAGGTTGAAAAACTTCAATGGTTATCAAAGACTTTAAGGTTTTTGAGAAGTGACTTCCCTTTGCTTAGGGATGTGACAAAGTTTAGGGGAGGGTTAGGTTAATTAGAAGCGATTAGAAGATTCTGGAAGGGATTAGGAAGGGGTTTGGGGATTTTGCAAGTGGATGGAGGGATAATAGGATTTAATTGAATTAAATGATTTTCATTCAATTTGGTTATAATTAAATAAATTTGATTTATTCAATTTGGGATAACTATTTAATTAAATTTGAATTTAATTAAAAGTGGATAGGGGGGAGTTAATTGAATAAAATGATTTATTCATTAAATGGGTATAGTGAATTTTATTTAAATAAATTGAGTAATTTACTTAATAAAATAGAGGAATGTGGATAATTTAATTAAATTGGATTTAATTAAATAGAGAAATGAACATAAAATATTCATTTAGGAATATGGTCATTTTTATACGTCTACACTAATAACACAAGAACTAATGAGAAAACTTACATTCCCAAAAGGGATGACGTAAAAATTCTCAATAAAGCTAAATCCAATGAAGACATAGAAAGGGTCAGGAAGATACAAGAAAAGATCAAGATCCTACTAGAATGCACACTCATGGTTATATAAGAACAAATCATGTTGATAATCCTATCACAACTCTTACACAACAAATACAAACACTGCAAACATAGATTCCAAATATGTAGAGAGAAAATGTTAGAAGATACTCACTTCAAGAAATTTGTCCTTACCCATTCAACAAAAATCTAAACGTGATACCATTTCCTATGTTAGGTCCTAGGGACAACTGAGTAGGGGGGGGGAGGGGGCTGAATCAGTTTTCAAATAAATTCAAACTAAAACAACTTAACCAACTTTAATTCTTAATACCAGTAAACCAAAATTTTATGTCGATAGACAGTTTTCTCAGTTAATTACAATACTGGTAAAGATTAATGCATGAAACAGAAATACAATAATATACACAACACATAACACCAATATTTGTACATGGAAACCCTGTAAGGGGAAAAACCACGGTGGGAAACCTTACCCACAATCAGATAATACTACTGCAAATAGTATACAAATGGGGTTTGCACATGCAGAAAGGCCAAGCGCCTAGAGCTCACTACTCAAACACAAATAGGAGTCACACTGACTACAATTGGATGGTTAAATCCAATAAGGATGTACTGCTCAAAATAGCATCTTACTATGTTGGATTCAGTACTGGTTTAGTTCTGATTGTCTTCACAAAAAAACCTCCTTCAACCTTCAAATGATGTTTGTGTGTATAGCTCTACTTATTCTCGCATATATCTTCACACAATTCCTTTTCTCATTCCACACTTGATCTTACAAATAAGATCTTACATTTATACCATAACCTAAGACCAATTTTAGTAGGTTGGCTCTAAAAGATATTACAATAAAATCAATTTACAAATAAAACAATGTCTGATGCAATAACCGATTCAACATGTCGGCCTGATGCATTTACAACAATAATAGAACATCTCCATAGCGTGTCGTGCTGATCTGGAAAAGATAAACCTATCGGTGTATATCCTGGACCTATTTTCCGGTAACAACAAATATGCAAATACGAATATGCCAATGAACAAATCTCTAAGACAAAGTGTCCAAATGATGTCTTCAACATAACCAGGTGTTTTCCATATCATTCCAAGTACCGATGAACATTATATCCTGCTGGTGTACCATATACCGGTGACTGTGCATAAGTCACTTGCTTGTCGATGAATATTGCCGATTTTCCAAAGTGCCAGAGTTGATAAGTGTTAGTAGGTGTTGACATCAATGACAAAACCATACCAAAATACCAACATCCTACAAGTTGTGAAACTCCTAGATACCAAAAATATGATGGAAGCGTTGATCTCCAAGATCATATACGAGAATTTTCACAATGAGTATGGAGTTTGTACATGAGGATACCTACTTGATGAGATTATTTCCAAAAAGATTAAGTGGACTAGCTATTGAATGGTTCTCCAAACTTCCACCTAGAATCAGATCATTCTCAGAATTGGTGGATAAGTTTGTTTCACAATACCCTTACAACATACAACATGAAGTAACAATGCTAGACCTATGTAATGTTAAACAAAAGAGTGGAGAACCTTTCATGACATTTCTACAAAGGTGGAGATGGTTATATTCATGATATCTTTGTATGGTTGAAGAAAGCGAGAAAATGAACATATTCATCGACAACCTAAATGATCAAATGAGTTATCATCTAAAAATGCAAGGCCATCAAAGTTTTGGAAAGATGATTGATAATGAAATCAGAATGGAGGAAGCCATGGTAAAGAAGGGTGAGTTGAAAATATACAAAGGAGTTCATCCTCCTAACAACACTAATAGCAACAACAATGATAAACCAAAATTTTGGAATACAAATCATAATGTCGTCAATGATGGGATAGTGGATAACAACAATGTAAAACCAAAACAACCAGTTTTTAATTTATCCAATCACTTAGCAGTAGCCCAACAGAACAACAATCACCAAAAATCAACTCTCAACAATTTCTTTCGAAGGAAATTTACAAACATTGGTGAACCACTTGGGTCAGCATTAAAGATGCTTCTCGCAAACAAGTTAATTACCTTGCTAGAAGCAAGAAAATTTGAACCCAAGGTAAAACCTGCTTGGTGGAATAACAACCATTATTGTGATTTCCATTGAAACAAAGGACAACAAATAGGTGCTTGTCAATGGTTAAAACGTGTCATCCAATATTTGATTGATAATGGAGTGATAACTATGGATGGACATACAACAAACGAATCTCACACATCTTTCAAAACTCCTCTTCCTAACTATGAGAAAGGTGAATAATCAGTAGAGCATAACAATAAAGGTAAAGAAAAGGTGAACTATGCTCATACATATGACAATGTGGTAAATGTGATCATAGTTAAAGAGAAACAACATCAAGAACCCACTTACGCTATCACAAGAAGCAAAGCCAAAGTTGTTTTGCCATTTCCTACAACTAACACATCCTCCACTACAAAATAATATAGTCTAGTGGATCAACTATAGAAAACTTCCACGCAAATATCCATCTTAGAACTTTTAAATATTTCACCTACACATAAAGAAATTCTAGAAAGAGCATTAGTAGATACAATAGTGTCCAAATATCTTGATATAGATCAATTCCAAACCATGGTGGGACACCTCATAGTCTATCATTTACCAAAGAAGACAACATGTCCTTGCAACATCCCCATAACGCTTCCTTGCATATTGAAGTCCTCATTCACAAGGCACACGTTAAACATATCATAATAGATGGTAAAGTTGCCTTAAACATTTTCTCATTGAGTCTTGTCCATGGTCTAGGTTATTCAGAAGATGCAGTTGATCCCCAAAAAAGATCACCATCAAAGCATATGATGAACAAGAACGTTCCTCTAAAGGAATTGTGATATTATCCATTAGAGTGGGACCTTTGCTGAGAGACACGGCATGCTAGGTTCTAGACTTGGACTTATCATACAACATACTCTTGGGAATACCCTGGATACATGACATACAAGTTGTTCCATCAACATATCATCAGTGCCTAAAATTTCCCTACAATGGGCAGGAAATCATGATCTCAGCAGATTCAAATCCATTTCAGTAATGTAGTAATCTAAAACCTTCTCAAGAGGTCATTGTTCCTCATAATAGGGAGGCATCATCTTTGGACACACAATCCAAAGAAAAATCATTTGCCTCAATTTTGTCAAGTATGGAAAAACAAATGAAGGTAAGAGATTGAGGGAACAAAGAACATTCACTATCCCAATTGCCACTTTCTCCTAAATGGAAAACCATCAAACTCTAAACAACAAATAGTTGTGAAACATATTCCAATATTTGATGGAGCATTTGTTAGTGCTAGGACCTTATTAGAGGAAACAAAAGACAAAGATGTGCTATAGTGGCTATAAAAGGATGAAGAAGTCCAACAAAAGATTAACAATGTCAGAAATACCCACTGAAAAGTATGGAAAAGGATTTAACATCCTTCAAAAAATGGGATACACTGGAACAGGTACTATAGGAAAAAGAAAAGAAGGTATCTCAAAACCTATCCAACCTCATACTCAGTAGGCTACAAACAAAGCAGGTTTAGGGCATGGACAAGTTACTCTACCAGAAAACACATCTTCTAGCCAAAAACAAGAGGAATATGAAAACAGACAAGAATAACTTGCAATTGAAAGGGAAGAAGCATTTGCCAAGCAACAAGTGTCGTGTATCTATGAAGTGTACCTATTATACCTATAGCTGCAACACAAAACACTCAATAAATCATTACAAGAAATGGTTAGAAAATTAATCAATGAAAGATAAAACCATAGCTAATCGATCTATTGCCTCCTAGTAAATGCGAGTATGAATTTTTCTCTCAGATCTTGGTATGCAAATTCCAGTGACATGACTACACTTAGATGGATGATTTAAATGATGAAGATGCATGATCTAGAAATGATAGCATGATTAAGCTATATGATTTCAGGATTATTCTAGAAAATAGGCTAAAATGAAGATGCAATTAAGCTAAAATTGAACATGATAACAATGCTTGAAATGATAAACTAGAAGCTAGATGCCTATAGTAACAATGCTTGAATGCAAATGAGATGAATCAATCGGAATGCAAAATGATATGAAATTGGGACCCTTTGTGCTCCAAAATAAGGTCTATTTATAGGATTTCCCAAGGCTAAGGTTGAGGTGGCAGGAATCAATGGTCCAAATTGATTTGAAGATATCAATGGTTAAATTGGAGGAGGTTGGCAAAGGGGTTGGATGAAAGGGAACTTCTATCATCTTCATGGTGACAAGTGTCAAGAGGCTTCTAGAAGAGGTTAGATGAAAGGGAACACTTAGTAACAAGTGTCACAAGGTTTTGCTCATGAGAGGGAAAAGTGTTCAAGGAAAGGGGACATGGTGGTTAGGATGGAATGGGTTAGGTTTAGGAGTGGTAGAAGCTAGGAGAATTTGAATTTAAAAATTCAAATAATGGGAAAAGGCTAATTAATCTCAACAACTCATGAATTTGATTTGTTTTAATTAATAAGGGATTTAGAAGAAATGAATTTGGATGGAGGGAATTAATTAATTTTAATTAATTAATTAAAAGGGATTATTGAAATGAACCTATTAAATAAATCCTTAGATTTATTAATAGGTAGATGAAAAAGGGGGATTTAATCAAATTGCATAGTGAATTAAATTAAATTGAGAAGGGGGATTAATTAAATAAATGCTTATTTAATTAACTATCTTTAGACCATTTTTAGGTGTATACATTTTGCCCCTCTTTGAAGCGAGGTGTGATGATGCATTGATTCAAAGAATAATCTCCTTTTGATGATGATATTGGTTTGAAAGGATGCCCTAGCTCTTGGTTGCTAAATTCTGGTATGATGATGCCCCCTTAGGAGATCAATTGAGATAATTGATCTTTGGAGTTTTTGTGAAATTGATATCCTGATAGATTTGATTTGAGCTCTGCAACTATGTTTTGATGAGAATGTGAGTTCTTCAATAAGCTTGATTGATTAGATTGGTAAGATTGATAAATCTTGATTGATTTGATTGATAAGATCAAAATTCAGTTTGGTTTCAGGAAGGATTCATCCTGTATAAGACAACGATGATCAAAGTGTCTGGTTTTAGGAAGGATTCATCTTGTATAAGACATGATCAGAACATCTGGTTTCAGGATGGATACATCCTGTATAAGACATGAATCGGAATCAAATCGCCTGGTTTCAGGAAGGATACATCCTATATAAGACATGAGAAAATTTATTTAGATGAGATTGAATGATTTGATTTGATAAGGTTGATTAGATAAAGAACTGACAGTTTGTTGATATCAAGTTGTAGAAATTTTTGGATATATTGATGTTGATTCTGTTGAGAGTGATAGCATAAGATTTGGGCTAGTCGATGATATCTGAAGAGATATGAGTTCATCATTCTGATTGTGTATACACTTGTGATGATACTTTGATGATTCCCGTAATAGATTTAACCTTGGGTAAAAGGAGCATGTAGGATCCCATGCAAGAATGAAATGCAAGCTAAAATGCAAATGAAATGCAATGCAATGCAAATTATGACCGGACTAGTAACTGGATTATTGCACTTTTGTCATCATTGATCTTTTTAAATGTGGGAAGTGAGTGCAAATATTGATGGTATAATTAAACCATGATGACCTGAGCACTATTTTCCTGGATTTTGATATAGCAACTTAACACAAGCATCGAGATATAATTGAACCAAGATGACCCAAGTGTTGCTTGCATAAAATAGGCAGTATTAATCATTTCAATATGCAAAATGGAAATATCTTCGATGATACTCCAATGATAATGTCCTGAGACAAATTTGCAAATATTAATGATTAATTTTCATAGTAGACAAGAAAAATATCATGTTCCTTCCTTGTTCCTCTAGTCCAAGACATCCTGGAGTCACTCAGAAATCATGATAGCGAAAATCAATATAGAAAAGTTAAACAATCATGTTAAAATCATTATCCAAAAATATATCATCTATTGAAAAGTGTGTGATGTGCTTAGATTGATATTGTGATAGCTTGATAGTTGATAGTTTGATCTCGTGTTCAATGTTGGATGTGTCTCAGTTTTCACTTGATAAGAGTTGTCTAACTATTTGTTCTACCTGTTTGATTCAGCTCAAAATGATCAAGAGTTTTTCCCCCAGCTAAGTACAGGATTTTGCCCCAAGCCTAGAAACAAAGTCGCTATGATATATCCAATGATCCAAACCATGGTGAGAGAGCAGCTGCGATGCCTGAGTATGTATAAAGGCTTTATGATGATCAACGTTGATGGAAAATGAATGAATGCTAGCAGGAAGATACATGAACTAATAGATGGAAGAGCTAGTGGACAGATAGCGCCTATTTGCCAGGTTTTCACTATCTGTTTTTATTGCACTTTTTCTCATATTTGATTTTTTTTTTTTTTTGTTGTTGCTTTTTTCAGCCATATAATTTCTTTAGGTGCATGCTATTGATGGGTTCCTTGAGCTGATCTCCATCCTGTGTTGATAGCTGATATGCTCCTAACCCAAATATTGTTATGACCACAAACGAACCTAACCAGTTTAGTTCAAACTTTCCTTTCTTTTCTCGATCTTCCTGGTTGCATGGATTTTTCTTTAGCACTAGTTCTCCCACTTGATAGACTCATGGTTTGAACCTGTGATTATAACTTTGGCACATTCTTTGCTGATATACCTTTAGATGATCAAAGGCATTTTGTCTTCATTCATGGATCAGTTCTAACTCTTGTAGTTTAGATATTCTTTGTTCTTCATCTGGGATAAGACCTTTTAGTGACACACATAGAAAGGGTATCGCTACTTCGATTGGCAATATGGCTTCTAATCCATATACAAGAGAGAAAGGTGTGGCACCTATCGATGTGCAGATACTAGTGTGGTAAGCCCATAGACTAGGGTTCAATTGGATATGCCAATCTCTTCCAACATCGTTCACTATTTTTTTGAGGATTTTCAGAATAGTTTTGTTAGATGCTTCTGCTTGCCCATTCCCTTATGGATAATATGGTGTGGAGAATCTGTGCTGAATTTTGAACTTCTCACATAGCTCTTGTACATCCTGATTTTTGAATGGTCATCCATTATTAGTGATAATGGTGATTGGTATTCCATAGTGACAGATGATATAGTTCAAGATAAATGCAACAATTTTTTTTCTTGTGATATTGATGAGAGGTACCGCCTCAATCCATTTTGTGAAATATTTTGTAGCTACAAGGATGAATTTGTGACCAATAGATGAAGAAGGGTTTATCTTTCCTACCAGATCATGACCCCATTGACAAAACGACCAAGCTATTGCTAAAGCATGAAGTTCTTGTGTTGGTGCATGAATCAAATTCCCATGGATCTGACATTGTTTGCATGTTCTCGCTATCTAAAAAGAATCTCGTTCCATAGTCGGTGAATAATAGCCCAAGCATATGAGTTTTTTTGAAAGGGTAAGACCACTTGAATGAGTGCCACAAATGTCATTATGGACTTCATGTAAGTCCTCAGATTCTTCTTGTTTAAGACATCTTAAGAGAGTACTATCTAGACCTCATTTAAATAGGGTATCCATATTGATGAGAGGTACCACCTCAATCCATTTTGTGAAATATTTTGTAGCTACAAGGATGAATTTGTGACCAATAGATGAAGAAGGGTTTATCTTTCCTACCAGATCATGACCCCATTGACAAAATGGCCAAGCTATTGCTAAAGCATGAAGTTCTTGTGTTGGTGCATGAATCAAATTCCCATGGATCTGACATTGTTTGCATGTTCTCGCTATCTAAAAAGAATCTCGTTCCATAGTCGGTGAATAATAGCCCAAGCATATGAGTTTTTTTGAAAGGGTAAGACCACTTGAATGAGTGCCACAAATGTCATTATGGACTTCATGTAAGTCCTCAGATTCTTCTTGTTTAAGACATCTTAAGAGAGTACTATCTAGACCTCATTTAAATAGGGTATCCACGACGAGAGTAAAATGGGAGGATTGGCGAATAAAATTTCTCTTTTGGTTCTTTGATAAGTCAGGAGGTAATGTATTGTCTTTCAGGTATGTGTAAGTTTGGCCATAGTGGGAGGAATCATGTCCGATAAGTTGACAGATGATTTGGGAATCAGGACAATTAAAGGTGGGATGAAACAACTCTTCTACCAAGAATTCATAACACTGTTGATTTTCCTGTGTTTGCAATAGAGAAACAAGTGTAGCCATGGCATCTGCTTCTTTGTTGTCATTTCTTGGGATTTATTCAAAAGTTATTTCTACAAAGTATTTCTTGAAATCATCCACCATCTTTTTGTAAGGCATGAGTTTGTCATCTTTTGTTTGATAGTCATCATTGATTTGATTAATGATGAGCTGAGAGTCTCCAAAGACCTAAAGTTGTTTAATGTTCCATTCTATAGCCATTTTGATACTCGTAACCAATGCTTCATATTCTGCAATATTGTTTGTACATGGAAAGATTAATTTGTATTCTTTTGAGATTGTATGAACTTGTGGTGTGATGAGTATAATACCGGCTCCTAATCCATGTTGTGTTCCTTTATTGATGTGTGCTCCTAGACTGATATTTGGGTGATGTATTGTAAAATATGGATCAAACCCTGGAATGTCTATATATGAACAGGTAAAATTGACTTGCCATTTTTTGAATGGTTCCAATTATTTTTGCCTTGCTTGTTCTGATAAAGAGATTGTTGGATGTAGATCAGTTGTGCCAATTATAACTGCCTCTGTTGGTTCTACTAGGATAGATGACTTTTCTTGATAAAATTCAGGTAAAGTGTCAAATCTCCCATCTTCTGGCACCTTGAGGAGGTTTTCATCGTTAGATGCGTCCTTTGTTTTTACTTTTTTCTAATCTAATGTTGCCAATAAATGGTTTTCAACATTAGACCTAATATTGTTTTTATTATTTTCAATTTTGTGACTAGAAGATTTGGCACCCACTTAACTCAAAGATACATTAGCAGAATCCCTAGTGAAAGTTGTTGCTGGTTTGATTTCATCAAGATATAAGGATATGGCATGGTCATTAGGTAAGGTATCAATGTTAGTATGTTCCTCATTTTCCTAGTCCATAGGTTCAGGATAGTTTAAGGATAAAGGATCTTCAGGTTGAATAGTTTCAAAGATATTAGGGGTCATGATAGAGATGTCAGAGCTTTCAATATGTATTTCCATGTCTAGAACTATACTCTCATCAGAATGAACTCGTATAAGAAAATCCTGATTGTCCTCAGTTAAGTCCATGTCAATCAAATGTGATTCTGATTCAAGTGGTCTAGTTCCTAACGTTTGTCTTGCATACATGTGAACTACATCGACTACTATATCTGCTTCTTCATCCCTCTCAATTTGAAGTTGCTCTTGTTTGTTTTTCCCTGATAGAAAATGTTCTTCATTCTCTTGATCTCTTTGCTTCTTCTTTTTTTCATGTTTGACAAAATTGATGCAAATGATTGTTCTTTGGATTGTGTGCTTGAAGATGCTTCCTCTCTACTATGTGAAACACTAACCTCTTGAGCTGATTTCAGATTATTACACTGCAATGGATTTGAGTCTACTGATATTGTGACTTCCTGTCCATTGTATGGAAATTTTAAGCACTGATGACATATTGATGTAATAGCTTGTATGTCCTGAATCCATGGTCCTCCCAAGAGTATATTGTATGGTAGGTCCAAGTCTAGAACTTGGCATGCTGTGTCTTTTTGCAAAGGTCCCACTCTGAGGGGTAATACCACAATTCCTTTAGAGTAATGTTCTTCTTCACCATAGACTTTGATTTTTATCCTTTTCCAGGGATCAACTGCATCTTTTGAATATCCTAGAGCATGAACAAGACTCAAAGAGCAAATGTTCAAGCCAGCTTCTCCATCTATCAGGACATGTTTAACAAGTGTTCTATGAATGAGGACTTCAATTTGCAAGAGAGTGTTATGGGGATGCTGCAATGAATTAATGCTTGGATGTGAAGGAGATGAGCTTTGAATAAGATTCTCTGAAATAGGTTTGATGGCAATTATGGATATCCATTGGGGAAATTTATCTTTGGATGTATTGTTTGGCAAGGATGCTATGGAAGGTTCTTGCAAGCTTTCAAGAGGTGTAGGAATAGATACCTTTGGAGTGTCAATTTTCTTATGGGGCGATGAACCATTGCTAGACATAGGTGTACGATTTTGATCTTCTTTAGCCAAATCCTTTAGGGATCTCTTTAAGAGGTGCATAAAAGAACCACCTTTCTTTTGAGATGTATTTAAATCCTTGTGAGGTTTTAACATAGTTGGATTATGATTTTGAACTTGTTTGATTGCTCTAATATGTTGGTTTGTTACTTGTATTTTGCTTTGGTATTCCATGTTGATATGATCTTCAGCTATTTCAAATGTTTCTATTTCCATTTTAGAGGTTTGATTGTCTAAAAGTTGTTTTGATAAGTGATCAACGGTCAAGGTAGATATGCTAGAATGATAGGACATGAAAAGATAATTCAAGTGTTTAAAAGTTTGCAAGTTTTTCGATCTTTGGTTTAGGAGTGCAATGATGGTGATTTGATAAGAACCAAGTCTAGTAGGAAAGATATATTCTACAATGTGGGACAAGATTATCCTAACCAAACATTTTAGTTTCGTGATAAAGGATGATTGATCCTGATGAGAAACTATGTTTGAGTGATCATTTTATCAAAGAGGGTGATAATGCACTTTAAGATGTTTAGATTTTGAACTTGTTGAGGGTGAGCACTTGAAAATCTTAAGGTGTATATTTTATAAAGTATGATTTTGATGGATTATAACTTGACCAAGTGAACCAAGACGACAATCTAAGCATAGACTGACAGATAACAGGTTTTTATGTTTAGTACGACACAAGATTTTATGCAAACAAGTTCGTACGACAAAGAACCTAACTCATACGACCGAGAGCAGGACAGAGATAAAAAATGTTTGGTTGAATTTAGATAATTGAAGTTTAATGTTTTGCTTATGTCTTCCAGTTTTTGGATGTCTGATTTGTTGATTTAGGGATGGATACAAAACAAACACACGATATGATAAGTGACTCCAAGCATGCTAAACCCTAAGTAAGTTGGCTGAGAATGAAAACCTTTGCTTGCTGACTTAGGTACACACCCAATAGCTAATCAGAATATGGCCGCTGAGTCTCACGCAATGGATTCTCAACACCGTATCATCTGACTCCAAACGCTAATGGGGGCATGATATGGAAAGTGTCTTGGGAGAGTTACTATCTCTCTTAAACAAATATTATCATCCTTTTGGAGGTGAATCAGGTAGCTTCTATTTTAACCGACACTAGTAAGGAATCCATTCAGCACGTCGGGGTATAAACTCAATTAAGAGGTCTCCCAGCCTTGAAAACCAAGGTTTGATATACCCGAAGGTACAGAGGAGAGCTATTCACGAGCACTGCCGTTGCTTTTATTTTCATCAAAAACACATATTTAATAGTGGGTTGGATTACTTGGTGTTAGCCGTTCCCACATAGGTCGTTCCCCTCTCACCGGCCTTAATGGCTAAGAGTTATTACTCCTCGGGAGGGCATGCCTGCTAAAGAAATGCACTAATGAAAGAAAAAGATGAGTCTCGCTTTCTAATCACCTAAGAAAGGTGAGAGCATACTCACCTATCATCAAAGACACGAAATACATGATTGTTCATTTCCTTTAGCAAAATTGAAGTGTGCCTAGAAAACTTTAATGAATACACAAAGTTTAGTCGGATTCATAGGCAACCTGCAAAATAGATCCATTAGTATTCATTGATTGGTTTTTGAATTATGTCTTTGACAAGCATATCTTCATCAATCGTCTTGCAGAAAAGAGTTAGGCTGCCAAAAAGCTCACAAACAAATCAGGGTTAGCATTAGTGAAGTTCAGATTAAAATAAAAAAACCCTGACATGCAGTCTGTTAAAAATCATAGAGACAGAGACTCGTACGACACAATTTATGAGCTCAAATGACACAGCTTTAAACTTCAAATAGAAGCCAAAATATACTCATACAACTTTTGATTTAATAGCCAGAAATTTGTACGACATGAATTTAACTCTCATACGACACATGATTTACTAGTCAAAAATTCATACAACATGCATTTAGACCTCGTATGATAGGGATCATGAGTTCGTACGACATAAGATGAGTTTTGTACTAGACTAAAAGGTAGTTCATATGAGTTGGAAAATCAACTCGTACGACATTCTGATTCTGTCCCGGCAGAGATGGATGTTTGTTGAAGCTTGAGAGGCCAAAAATGATGATTCTGACCCCACAGTGGGCACCAAAATGTTGTGTATCTGTGAAGTATACCTGTTATACCTGTAGTTGGAACACAAAACACTCAATAAATCATTATAAGCAATGGTTAGAAAATTAATCAATGAAAGATAAAACCATAGCTAATCGATCTATTGTCTCCTAGTAAATGCGAGTATGAATTTTTCTCTTAGATCTTGGTATGCAAATTCCAGTGACTTGACTACACTTAGATGGATGATTTAAATGATGAAGATGCATGATCTAGCAATGATACCATGATTAAGCTATATGATTTCAGGATTATTCTAGAAAATAGGCTAAAATGAAGATGCAATTAAGCTAAAATTGAACATGATAACAATGCTTAAAATGATAAACTAGAAGCTAGATGCCTATAGTAACAATGCTTGAATGCAAATGAGATGAATCAATCAGGATGCAAAATGAAATGAAATTGGGACCCTTTGTGCTCCAAAATGAGGTATATTTATAGGATTTCCCAAGGTTAAGGGTGAGGTGGCAGGAATCAATGGTCTAGATTGATTTGAAGATATCAATGGTTAAATTTGAGGAGGTTGGCAAAGGGGTTGGATGAAAGGGAACATCTATCATCTCCATGGTGACAAGTGTCAAGGGGCTTCTAGAAGAGGTTAGATGAAAGGGAACACTTAGTGACAAGTGTCACAAGGTTTTGCTCATGAGAGGGCAAAGTGTTCAAGGAAAGGGGACATGGTGGTTAGGATGGAATAGGTTAGGTTTAGGAGTGGTAGAAGTTAGGAGAATTTGAATTTAAAATTTCAAATAATGGGAAAAGGCTAATTAATCTCAACAACTCATTAATTTGATTTGTTTTAATTAATTAGGGATTTAGAAGAAATGAATTTGGATGGAGGGAATTAATTAATTTTAATTAATTAATTAAAGGGGACTACTGAAATGAACCTATTAAATAAATCCTTAGATTTATTAATAGGTTGATGAAAAAGGGGGATTTAATCAAATTGCTTAGTGAATTCAATTATATTCAGAAGGGGGATTAGTTAAATAATTTCTTATTTAATTAACTATGTTCAGACCATTTTTAGGTGTATACAACAAGAACACACAAACATGAAATGGAAAAAGAAGCAAGCCTCAAATCAACAGGAAAAACAAACTAATGGTACCTCCCAAGCAACCTTAACTCTCAATCAAAACAAGCACAAACCTAGTACTAATCAAGGAGAGCTCATATCAAGGGTGACAAAACTCAGTCCCAGTCCAGAAGAAGCTGAATATGAAAGAAGAAAATATATAGCAAGAAAAATAGAAGAAACAAATTAAAAGCTATATGAACAAATCTATAGATTGCAAGCTGCAAGTGAGACAAATTCTAATGAATGGGAATGGGATTCCTATCATTCTAAAGAATTAGCTGAAGAAAATTACTTTCAAGAAGATGTAGGAGTCGATGTAGTTCACACGTATGCAAGGAAAATGTTAGGAACTAGCCCACTTGAATTAGAATCACATTCGGCCGACTTGGACTTAATCGAGGATAATCAGGAGCTCCTTGTGCAAGGTCATTCTAATGAGGGTACCATTCTAGACATTGACATACATATAAAAAACTTTGACATATCTATCATGACCCTTGATACCCTTGAAACATCTCAACTTGAGGACCCCTTACCTCTAATCCACCCTGAACTTATTGATTGGGAAAATGAAAGACATACTGCCATTGATACCTTTCCTAATGACCATGCCATATTTGTATATCTTAATGCAATCAAACCCGCAACAAATTTCACCAGGAATTTCAACAACGGATCTTCCAGTCAAGTGGGTGCGAAATATTCTAGTCACAAAAAAGAAAATAAAGAAAATAATATTAGGTCTTATGCTAAAAACCATTTCTTGGCAACATAGATCAGGAAAAATTAAAAAGAAAGGATGCATCTAACAGTTAAAACCTCCTCAAGATGTTGGAAGATGAGAGATTTGATACTTTACCTGAGTACTATCAAGAAAGGTCATCAATTTTGATCGAACCAATAGAGGTAGTTAACATTGGGACAACAGAGCAACCAAAGATCCTACATCGAGCAACTTCTCCATGAGAACAAGAAATGCAACAATATATGGAATTCTTCAAATGATGACAAATCAATTTTGCCTGGTCATATATAGACATGCCAGGGTTGGATCTAGAGCGTATTATGTATCACTTAAATGTTATTCTAGGAGCCAAACCAGTTAAACAAAAATGAAGAAAGATGCATCCTCATATCTCTCTCCTGGTCATAGCAGAACTAAAGAAATTACTGGATGTAGGATTCATCAGACCTGTAGCATATCCTCAATGAGTATCAAACATGGTTCCTATTTCCAAACCAGAAAAAAGTATCAGAGTATGCACAGACTTCAGAGATCTTAATAATGCATGTCCAAAGGGTGACTTTCCTCTGCCTAACATTGACATCATTGTAGATTTAACTGCTGGACACTCCACATTTTCTCTAATGGATGGTTTTTTGGATACAATCAGATTAAAATAGCACTTGAAGATCAAGAAAAGACAGCTTTCACATGTTTGTGGGGTACTTTCTGCTAGAACGTCATGCCTTTTGGGCTAAATAATGTAGGTGCAACATATCATAGAGCTATGACAACGATATTCCATGACATGATCTATACATTCATGGAAGACTATGTGGATGACATCTTGTCAAAATCATACAATAGAGAAGAACATATAGGGATACTGGAAAAGATCTTTGACCAGTTAGAACAGTACAAGTTATGGCTAAATCCTAAGAAATGTGCCTTTGGTGACACTTTAGGAAAGCTATTGGGATACATTGTTTCAGCTAGAGGTATCGAAGTAGATCTGGCTAAGGTCAAAGAAATCATGGAAATGGAATCTCCCAAGAATATCAGTCAACTCAGATCACTCCAAGGAAGACTCCTGTCAATCAGAATATTTGATGCTCAACTAGGAGATAAATGTCAGCCATTTACTCATCTATTGCACAAACAATTTTAATTTCAAGTGGGACCATCAATGTGAGGATGCATTCAACAAGATCAAGGCCTATCTCATGCAACAACTTGTCCTAATGTCGCCAATTCCAGGAAATCCGTTGTTACTCTATGTATCAACCACCGAAGTATCATTAGGAGTTCTTCTCCCACAACAAAATAATGAAGAAAAAGAATGAGCCATTTACTACATCAGCAGAATACTAGTGGGATATGAGCTCAACTATTCCCCAATAGAAAAAGCATGATTGGCGGTAGTTTTTGCTTCTAAAAAATTAAGACACTATCTACTATCCCACTCCATCAAGATGATAGCTAAAATCGATCCATTAAAGTATTATCTCAAGAAGACAACAGTAACAGAAAGTTTACCAAAATGGATCATGATCTTGAGTGAGTTTGATATTGAGTATGTGAACAAAAAAGCTATCAAGGGACAAGTCATTGCAGACCAACTAGCCGAGGGACCACTTCAAGATGATCATCCTTTACACATTGAGTTTCCCGATGTTGATATCCTAATGGTCACCACAAAAACATGGAAATTATACTTTGATGGTTCATATACACAGCATGCATCAGGAGTAGGTATTCTATTCATCATGCCACAAGGTCATACAATTCCGAAAGCATACAAATTAAGTTTTCCATGCACCAACAATATAGTAGACTATGAAGCTTTGGTTACAGGTATCAAAATGACTATAGAATGGAACATTACACAACTTCAAGTCTTTGGAGATTCTCAACTCGTCATCAATAAAATTAATGATGATTACCAAACAAAGGATGACAAACTCATGCCTTATAAAAAGATGGTATATGATTTCAAGAAGTATTTTGTAGAAATAACTTTTGAGAAAATTCCAAGGAATGACAACAAAGAAGTAGATGCCATGGCAACACTTGCTTCTCTACTTCAGACACAGGAAAATCAAGAGTGTTATGAATTCCTGGTGGAAGAGTTATTTTACCTTTCTCATAATTGTCCTGATTACCAAACTATCTATCACCTTGTTGGGCATGATTCTTCCCATTATGGCCAAACTTATACATACCTAAAAGATAACACCCTCCCTATTTATTTGTCAAAAAATCAAAAGAGAAACTTTATTCACCAATCCTCCCATTATACCCTTGTCGTGGATACCCTTTTTAAATGAGTTCTGGATGATACTCTTTTAAGATGTCTTGAGCAAGAAGAATATGAGAATGCCTTAAATGAAGTCCATAACAACATTTGTGGCACTCATTCAAGTGGTCTTACCCTTTCAAAAAAACTCATACTCTTGGGCTATTATTGGCCAACTATGGAATGAGATTCTTTTTAGATAGCTAAAAAATGCAAACAATGTCAGATCCATGTAAATTTAATTCATGCACTAGCACAAGAACTTTATGCTTTGGCAACATCTTGGCCTTTTTGCCAATGGGGTCTTGATCTAGTAGGAAAGATAAATCCTTCTTCATCCAATGGTCAAAAATTCATCCTTGTAGATATAGAATATTTCACAAAATGGATTGAGGCGGTACCTCTCATCAATATCACAAGAAAACAAATTGTTTCATTTATCTTGAACTACATCATTTGTCGCTATGGAATACCCATGAACATTATCACTGATAATGGGCGACCATTCAAGAATCAAGATGTCCAAGAGCTATGTGAGAAATTCAAAATCCAACACATATTTTCCACACCTTACTATCCACAAGGGAATGGGCAAGCAAAAGCATCAAACAAAACTATTTTGAAAATCCTCAAAAATATAGTGAATGATGCTGGCAGAGATTGGCATATTCAATTGAACCCTGCTCTATGGGGCTACCGTACTAGTATCCTCACACCAACAGGTGCCACACCTTTCTCTCTTGTTTATGGGTCAGAAGCAATACTGCCAATAGAAGTAGAGATACCTTCTCTATGAGTATCATTAAAAATCCTTATCCCAGATGAAGAACAACAAGTATCTAGATTGCAAGAGTTAGAATTGATCCATGAACGAAGACAAAATGCCTTTGATCATTTAAAGGTATATCAACAAAGAATGTGCCGAAGTTATAATCATAAGGTCAAACCATGAGCCTTTCAAGTTGGGGAACTAGTACTAAAGGAAAATCCATGAAACCAGTCTGATCGAGAAAAGAAAGGGAAGTTTGAACCAAACTGGTTAGGTTCGTTTGTGGTCACAACGATATTTTGGTCAGGAGCATATCAGCTATCAGCACAAGATAGGGATCAACTCAAGGAACTCATCAATAGCATGCATCTGAAGAAGTTTTATGTTTGAAAAAGTAGAGAAAATCCAAAACAATGAAAAAGTAAAGAAAATCCAAAAACAATGAAAAAGCAAAAAAATCCAAAAAACAGTGAAAAAGTAGAAAATACAAAAACAACAAAAAAAGGGATAAACAATGAAAAAATAAAAAAATCAAATATGAGAAAAAGTTCAATAAAAACAGATGGTGAAAACCTAGTGAACAGGCACTATCTATCAGCTAGCTCTTCCATCTATTGGTTCATGCATCCTTCCACTTGCATTCATTTCCATCAGTGTTGTTCATATCCATAATAAAGCAATTGTACATATGTAGGCGTCGCAGGTGATTTCTCATCATGGTTTGGATCATTGTATATATCATAATAAAGTTTGTTTCTAGACTGGGGGCAAAATCCTGAACCTAGCTAGGGGCAAAAATTTTCATCGTTTTGAGCTTAATCGAATAGGTAGAACAACAGTTAGGAAACACTTGTCAAGCAAAAAACTGAGACACATCCAACATTGAGCATAAGATCACATTTTCAACCATCAACTATCACATATCAGTCTAAACATGACAAACACATATCAATGGATGATATCTTTTGACTAATGAGTTTAACACTTTGACAATAATGGTTCAACTATTTTATCTTGATTTTTTCGCTATCATGATTTCTAAGTGACTTTAGGATGTCTTTGACTAGAGGAACAAGGAAGGAACATGATATTTTTCTTGTCTGCTATCTATAAATTAATCATTAATATGTGCAAAGTTGTCTTAGGACATGATCATCAGAGTATCATAGAAGACATTTCGGACTTGCATATAGAAATGGTTAATATTGCCTTTTTTACGCAAGCAACACTTAGGTCATCTTGGTTCAACTATACCTAGATTCTTGTGCTAACTTACAATATCCAAAGCCAGGAAAGTAGTGCACAGGTCATCATGGTTCAATTATACCATTGATTTTTGCGCTCACTTCCCACATTTTAAACGCTCAATGATGAAACAAAGCAATGACCTCATGACTGGTCCGATCGCTGCATTGCATTTCATTTTGTATTTGCATTTTATTTTGCATGGGATCACAACACTCATCTTTTCCAAGGCCAAAGACTTCAACATGGTGTTATCTCTCTTATTACATGATTGAGTACATTGGACAATAACAAAAATAATCAATTCATTCATCTTGCATGATAAGTTAGTTCATCTCATATAACCATTGCATACTAAGGAATCATTCATATAAAACATCCAATCATTCATTCATTTAGTTAGATCATTGCATTACATCCATATTATCTTAAATTATATAAGAGTAACATCATTTCATTGCATGGTGGATGCTAAAAATAGACTCAACAAAATTGATACTTGTCTCAGAAGCATTGCTGAACACAGTTATAACATTCTGAAGGCCTCGACTGACAACACCAAAATCCTAATTAGTAAGCTAGAGAATGAGAAGGGATCCCTAGAGAAGGAACCTGACATGGAGGGTGTGGAAGGTGTGCAAGGACCAAGCATGAGGACCAGAGGCAAGAAGAGGGAGAAAAATCCAAAAAAGGAAATCGAAGAGCTCAAAGTTGCTTCGGCGAATTATGACCTGTTGTTCATCAAGGCTGCTGAACTTCTTAAGTCTCTATAGGCATTGCTAGCTATCTAGGTCTTTGTTTCCAGTTTTTTCTTCTTTTTTGTTCCTAGTTTTTTGTTGTCCATTCAGGTTGTTGGCTTTCTTGCCAATCTTTTGTATGTTGTCTTTATGCTAGTCTAGTTGAACATCATTGCATTGCATTTCATTGCATCCATCTCATATTAACATGCATGAGAAAATCATAAAAAATATCATAAACATAGAAAGCATTGCATTGCACATATATCACATAGTACTTATAAGCATCACCATACATATTCACATTTGCATAACATCATGTAAATACTACATCATCATGTAGGAAATATGCATCCATCATCTACAATCCATTAGCATATAGAAAATAAAGCATACATCATGAAAGTAACTACACAACATAATCATATAGCAAATAAAATGCATCCATCATCTCATAGGTCATGTAGAGTGAATAGGATCGACAGCATATCATATCATCAAAAGGATCAATATCCAAGGTACAATGATATCACAAAAATATATAATACATCACACATATACATCACAGGAATCATCAATATCTCATGATAAAAGGTGTGTACATGAATGGATCAATGTCCCATATCAGTGTGACCACTAGGATGTGGAGAAAAACTCTATCCTGATGCGGTAGGTCTAGTAACACCAAGTGATACTCATGTACCTGGGTCCCCACCCGGGGGATCTCTCTAAAGTGGCCCTGTCATTCCTCAACTCTCAAAATAGCTTTGTCCTGATCTCCTGCTCAGCTTTGAGAATCTTGGAGCCCTTCGATCAGCAAAAACAATAGTATAGTGTAAGGTCCTGTAATACTCAGCCTCTCGAACCTCCTGGTGCATCATCTTTTGGGAAACCTTCCCTGAACTAGACTCTCCTGACATCTGTACCTGCGCCTCAGCCCGCTGACACCTATCCCTAACTGCATCTCTCTCAACCATGAGAGAAGTCATCTGGACCTCTAGATGGACCATCTGTGAGTCTCTCTCTGCTAGTTGACTCTCTAGCTATTGAACCTAACCTTGTAAGTTTGTAATCTGAGCCTACTACTGATGAGATGACATCCTAATGAGGATTCATCAAGGTGCCTCTTCCTGTGGCTTCTCAATCTGTGATACTCCCGTAGGTACCTGCTCAACCTGGGGAATCTCCTGCTCTGAGACCTAGTGCCCCTGATCCATTGGACCTGATATCCTATGTTTGACCACCCTAGTCATCCAATCCATATTTACATCTCTAGAAGATCTAGAACTGATGGCTCTTGGTGTGCCCGCCACTGCCATTGCCACTGCTCTGCCATCTCCCCCATAATCATCTCTATCATCCCCTCCATCTCTGCCATCATCTCCACCCCCACCTCCTCTCCCCCCACCATCCCTCGGTCGTCTAGGAGCTCTGCCTCATAGCCTCTCATCATCCTCATCTAGAACTAGCTCTGGCTCATCCAAACATGTCAGCCTTAGAAACCTGTGTACAGTACAATATACAGTGTACTCATTTGTCATCCTGCTATCTACCATACCTAAAAGATAATCCCAATCTAGTGGCCCCAATGATTGATACTCTACACATGCTTGGTCATATTAAATAGAGGGCCCCCAAGTTGCCACATCTAGTCTCCTACGAGCATAATGAGTTGTACCTTGTGGTATCCCTTGTATCCTGCCATACTGTCTCAACACCCTCAAACAAAGGAATTTCTCGATAACATAGGTTGTCAATCCAATTAGGTATCATGTCACAAATACATACGACATCTCCACTACATCCTCAGGCTAGATCTCACAATCTCTACACGGTCTCCATATCACAATATCCAAATCATCTAGTGTTCGTCGCTAATACTCCAATTTGCCCAGCTTTTGCTAGACATGATGCCTGGATACACATCAGCATACAACCTACCTATAGGTCTATCTCTGTCAGCCAATGGTCATGTGATAGGCAGGTGCTCCCAGGCCCATATTTGGAGAACAGTTACCCCTGCTGATAATGCAGTTGATCTATGGTACACAACTCGGTGTGGGTCATGATACAAATGCACCAACATGCATGACCCCATGTAAATTAGGTTCCCTGTGTCACCATCTTCTCAAGGAGATGACCCCATCCAACAGATAGTCCCTTTGACCTATGATTAGGACAAAGGAAACATCCAATGAATCTGACAAGAATAGTGGGTAATATGGCATAACCTAGCTCTAGCAACTCCTGCCATGCAATGTCATATCCGCCTATCTCATCATCCTTGAACACTCGACAAAGTGCATATGTCCCAACCTGCTTGCTGAGATCGTAATAAACTAGCTCGCTCATCACAGGGATGCATAGTATCTGGTATACATCCTCGGATGTCACTGTCATCTCGCCCGTCAGTAAGTGAAAAGTATTGTGCTCAATATGCCAACGCTCTACTAAGGCTGTCAATAATCCCCGGTTAATCAAGGGTCGGGGCATATCGAGAAGGGAAGATAAACCACACTTGTCAATATGGTCTCGCTTCGCCTGGCTAAGATGGGGTATCAACATCCATGTCTTCGGGAAGTGCTCCCGAGACTGGAGGATACTAAAGTGCTCCTGCAATCAAATCCTCTCATCACATCAGTCTCTCGATTTATCTATCTATCAAATCAATATATCTATCAGTCTATCTTGCTCAATTGAGATTTTTATCAAATCTCATTGGGCCCTTATCAATGATGCTCATCAATCATGAGGTCATTATCAATCCTATCTCATCTCACACGTACATCGAGATAATCAAAACTCATCATCAAATTTCATCAATCAGGAGTGTCTAATTTTATCAATTAGATAGCTAATCAAATCTTACCCTATCGAAATAAAAAATGAAATTGAATCGATAGCAATCTAGCCTCTTTATCAAACATCATGACAGTTGGAGATCAAATAAACACCAAATTTTTTATCAAAATCATCAAAACATCAATCATCCAGAAAGAAGATCAGATCATCCAAATTCATCAAAATTCAATCGCAATCAAAAAAATTAAATGATCAAGTCATCAAATGTTGACATCAAAAATCAAATCAATAAAAAAAAAAAAATCAAGTTCTCAAAAAATCCTAATAATCACATCAATAATCGAAAAATTCAACAAATGGCAAAAAATAATCAAAAAATCAAAAAATCAAATCATTTTCTCAAAAATCAAAAAATCAAGCCAACATGGCCTAAAATCAAGAAAATCTTGTCTAAAAATCGAACAAATAAAAAATCAACCGACAAATCGAGAAAAACCAAAAAATTGAGAAAAACACACAAAAAAAATAAAAATATAATTTTTTTTGCCGGGCCCGACCCTCCCCTACGCCGACAGTGCTTGCGGTGGTGCTAGCAGCGTCGGACGCAGTGGCGCTAGTGGCGTCCGCCGCCCTCATGGTGGCACCGCCATGGCACCACCGCCCTCCAATGAAACAATTTTTTTTTGAAAATTTTTCGAAAGCAAAACATAATAAATATATAAATTTTTTTTGGGGTGCAAGTTTTCGAAAATAAAAAAATCCTAAAATCAACTAAAACTTGACAAAGATGGGTTTTCTTGAAGTACATACCGGTGGACCGTAGGCCGGAGGACGCTCGTGTCGCCGAACTCGCTCGAACCTATGTTGGTGGTACGAGATCGCCATTCCTTCCTCCAGAGCAAATTTTTCAAACAACTGAAATACACAAATGAAGAGTGGTAAAAGGAATTCACCTTTTTAAACTCGCAATGGGGCATTTAAGTGGGATTTTTATTCCACTATTTTTTAATCATCTAATCCACTAATCAACTTGGCAGGGCAGCGTTTTCAAATTTCTTATCGAGAAATGAATTGGATCCTCTGAAAATCTCTAAAAATCGGACAATCATGAAAATTCTAAAAAATCATAAAAATTTCAAAAATATAAAAAAAAAATTCAAAAATTCGCGAAAAATTCAAAAACATTGCAAAAATTATCCGATTCATCTCCTGAGGGGGCATCCTCACATCGATATCTATCAGTTAGCATCTAGGGAATCATATCAAGGTTTATCATCTCAAACATTGAAACCACATCATATCGAGATTTATCATCTCAAAATCGAATCAGTATCATATAGAAATTGAATCCACATCAAAATCAAGATCGAATTTGCATCCTATCAAAATCAATATCAGCAACACCATCAATCGAGTTTTCTTTAAACCAACACGTCATCACACATCGCTTCAAAGAGGGGCAAAATGTATACACCTAAAAATGGTCTGAAGATAGTTAATTAAATATGCAGTTATTTGATTAATCTCCCTTCCCAATTAATTGAATTCATAAGCAATTTGATTAATTTCTCTATTCATCTACTAGTAAATAAATCTACATGATTTATTTATATAGTTCATTTCATATCCCCCTTTGATTAATTAATTCCCCCCATATAAATCAATTCTTCTAATCCCTAATTAAAATTAACAAACTCAAGTTTGTTGAGATTAATTATCATTTTCCAAATTATTTGAATTTCTAAATTCAAATGAGAACATGGCTCCTAACTTTTAACCACCTAACCTAACCATCCCCTAACCTAACTCATTCTATCTAATCCTAGGGTCTAACTAACCCTATCCTATCTTGCACATCCTAACCTCTTATGGTGTGGATATTCTCCCCTTGAGACACATGGCACTTTTTCCACATGTCTCCTCCCTTGGACACTTGCCCTCTCATGAGAAAGGCTCCTTGACACTTGTCATCACAGATATGACAAGTGTCCCTTCCTCCAACCTCTTCTCCAACTTCCTTAATCTTGGCCCTTGATATCTTCAGATCAGATCTAGACCATTGATTCCTTCCACCTCAGCTTTGGCCTTGGAATTCCTATAAATATCCCTCATTTTGGAGTAATGACTATCCCTTGCATTCATATTTTATCATCATTACTATAGGCATTTTCATTTCAATCATCTAGTAATTAGCACTTTGGATTAATCATAGCATGTTAATCTAGTTTCTTTGATCATGCATTTCATATCATTTGCATAATCAATCATGATCAAGTAGTTACTCAACTCTTGAGTTGCCACTTTGGAGGTTATTGCTCTGTTGAGAGCCAACCAATCCAACACCTTCAAGATCCTAAAGAATAGAGGAAAATGGGACATTTCAAGGAAGGCTTATGGTTTGCATCTTTAATTTAGTTTTTAATTAAGCTTTCCATTATGTTTTATTGTCTCATTATATGTGTATGCCTTTCTATTTACCACATTTTTAGCATCACAGTAATGACTTAGAGTTTTTTATTAATGTGTGAGATATAGAAATTGATAGATTTTGGGTAACAAGACTTGATAAAGAAATCTCTACCCAACCAAGGGTAAAGCATAATCACAATGTGACATTGAAGATGAATGACTAAAGACCTCCTAAAGACTTCATGAATGGGTATCTAGGAAATGAGACAATCTTCGTTCCTTTTAGTGCAGATAGGTGAATGACTCGGACAATCACCATGTTTTATTGATGCAACTATATGAGAAAGGGATAATGCAATGCGGTAAAGAAATATGCAAATGCAATACTGAAAATTAAAATGAACCCACCCTTAGATGTAATATCTTTTTAGGTGCATATTGTTGATGGGATCAGGGAGTGAATCTCCCTACATTGTTTACAAATGATAACCATCATTTCTAATTACTTTCGTTATGAAAAAAGGACCTAACCAGTTAGGTTCAAACTTTATTGGTTTTTCACATTCAACAAGGTTCCTTTGAATTTTCTTTAAGAATGATATCTCCTATTTCAAAGCAATGTGGGTTGACTCGTTTGTTGTAGCTTCTTCTCATTCTATTTTGGTAGCCTTGTAAATGGTTTAGAGCGCTTTGTCATTTTTCATCTAGGAATTTTGATTCTTGCGAACGTGCTACTCTATAGTTTTCTTTTGAGATAATGTTTTTTAGAGATACTCTTAGGGATGGAAATTCTACTTCGATAGGTAAAATGGCTTCTGCACCATAAACTAGAGAGAATGGTGTTGTACTAGTTGTTGTGTGGATACTAGTTTGATAAGCCCATAGAGATGGATTTAGTTGGAGATGCCAATCTCGTCCATTGTCATTTACAACTTTCTTTAAAATTTTCAAAATAGTTTTGTTTGTTTCCTCAGCTTGACCATTGCTTTGGGGATAGTAGGGTGTTGCAAAATGTTGTTGGATGTTAAATTGTTCACAAAGTTCACTCACTTCTTGATTTTTGAAGGGTTGGCCATTATCAGTCACGATGCACATGGGTACCCCATACCTATGTGAGGCCTCACCTCGACTCAGTCAGACATTTCAGTGGATTTTATATTTAGACTATTATGGATACTTTATTTTGATGCATTTTGAAACTTAGAACTTATATGATTTCAGGATTTGGATAACATTGCTATGTTTTGTTGATTTACTTATATGCTTTATGAGATAGAACACTACATGATTGTTAGATAAGATGATATTGCAATGATAGATGTCGTTATTGAATTTGCAGGACTTTACTATGATAATAGAACTATGATGTATGGTTAAGTTTATGTGAATTGGGATGAAATTGCTTATGTGAAATTGCTTGATAAAGGATGTATTTAATCTATGCAGATGAAAATTGTATGCAAGTGATGATGTGTATTGTTATTCCTTTGAATTATATTATATGTGGATATTTGAAAGTACTAATGTGTAAATTGAGATGTGCAGGAAATTGACCATGTGACCATGGAAAATTACGGAGAACCAAACCTAGACTTATGTATGTTCGTAAGCCAGGGGTTGTCTATTTGGAGAGACAACACCCTGTTTGTGTTGTATTTTTATTCGTAACAGTATATGTTGCATGTGTGTTAAGTGTTATTTAAATTTAATGTGTAAAAACCACAAGAGACGATTTCATGTTTTAATTTGTAAAAGTGTTTTATTTGTATCACTTGACACATGTGTGGATTTAAGTTTAAATGTTTTATTTTTGTCTCTTGGTGGGAAAGTGTTCAACTATAGCTTTTTCAAATAATGTAACGTGATGTCATAAATACTTTGGGAAAAGAATCTTTGGAGAGGTCAACATATGTTTGACCCGAAAATAAACTTCAGAGGGGTTTAAAATGGGTTAAATGAACACCTAGGGTTATTTTAATAGGGTTTCCTAAAGCCCATAAGGTATACCTAAGGGTTAGGGGTAATTTTAGGCAAGTTTCTACTTCTAAGTGACCTTTTTGACACTTTAAAAATTGGCTTTTCTGAGTTGTGCGAAAATTGAAAATTAGAAGTTTGATCTTAGTTGTAAACTTTCCTATTCGAATGAGAGTCTTTTTCCCATTCTATCTTACTTTCCTTTTTGAGTTTTAGAAACTTGTGAGAACTGAGAGAATGGGCTTCTTAAGCAAGAATTTGAGAATTTGAGGGTAATCACCCACTCTCCATTTTTGGAGACAAAAGAAAATTTTGAATAGAATAGAAAAGATTTGAATAGAAAAAAAAATTGGCTAAAGGGTAGAAGAAGAAGATCCGTGGATTGGGCAGCTCTTCCTCAAATATTATCCTACCTTTGGGCAGATTAAGGTTGGTTTCATTATTCTTTAAAATGTCTTCTTTCTTGCATGTGTTTGGAAGTATGTTGGTGTAAGAAATCTGTGTTCTTGAATGTCTTTTTTTTTAGAATTTCATTTGGTATTTTGCATTATGTTTTGTCTGTGTTTTGGGAGTTTTCTCAAGAACTCTTACTCTTGGGAGAGAAGAGGATCTTGTGGGTGGTAGTAGTGACAACCCTCGAGTGAGAGACTCTCGTTTGAGAGCAATCACAAGGGATCTTTGTGTGACCCTTGTTGCATGGCCTGTTTGTGCAATGGGGGTCATAAGGAGGGATATAAGGCTAGAATGCCTTTGGGGGGCATAAGGATTAAGGGGTTGAAATTCTTGATGTATTTATTGTGCCATGAGGTGGCTACTTGTTTTCCATACTTGCAGTTCTCCTCAGGGTATTGGTCCACTAATACCCTTAAAAAGGTCATCACCAAAGTGTGGTGCAGTGTAGCCAAGTTGGGAGTGTGTTTGAAATTTGTGTGCTTCCTGCCTTCTATGTGTTTGCATGTTTGTTACCCGTCTAGGGCTTGCTTCTCTGAGCTCGGGGGTGGCTACCAGTTAGCCTAGGCTGGGAGGTGAGCACTCCATGGTCATATTGTGATTTATTATGCAGGAATGTCAGGAGAAAAGAATAGGAAAAGTGAAAAGTTGCAGAAGATTATTGTTGAAGAAATCTAAATTCATTTGCAGTTATTAGTTTTGATAGAAAAAATACACCCTCATTCGTTGAAATGAGAGGCAAGTTGTAAATTTGAAATATAGACATGAGATCTGTTATTGTAGTTAAATAAAGAAACATCCCGTAATTTTGCAGAATATCTTTAGAGTTGTAAAAAGCTAGATATACTTCTATTTTCTATTATGAAAAAAAAAAAAAAGGGTTACTTTTGAATTGCATGCAATAGTTTTTTTTGTAATATGGAAAAATCAGTTTTAATTAAATCTGTGTTCTTCTTTTTATCCTGAGAATTTTATCTTCATTCTACTTGCAGAAAAATATGAGTTGTATTTGCTATTAGATTTTAAGTATTAAAAAAAAAAAGGTGTTTAAGTAGTTGCTATGTTAGTTGTAAAATCAATGAATGCATTTATTGTAGAAAAGTATAATGCATTCCTAAAATAGTATTTCCTAAGTTCAGAAGAAAAAAATAAAATATATATATATATTTCCGATGTGCTATGATAAATAATTTTAGCAGTAGATTTATTCCGTTTTCTTTTAGCTTTTAAAATTAAAAAAAATAAAAAATAGGAAAGGCAATAACTAGGTTGCATGCATATTGTGGTTTTAAAAAAATAATTTTTAGAATTCTGTTTTCTGTAAATCAATAGAGTATAATATAGTTCTGAAAAATATATCACCATTAAAATAGACTTATTACTTTATTTCCTTTCCTACATTTGTAAATCAAAATCTTTCATGATTACGATGTTAGTTTGAGAAAAAGAAATAATACTATTAGTTATATATATATATATATATAGACATGTAGAAATCATGAATATATCTATATATATATTTTTATATTAACATGCCATATAAATACCCTGCAAAACAAATGAAAATGTAAGCCTAAGTTTATTTACCATTTTATATATATATAAATTTAAAAAAAAAATTAATTTTTAACTTTTTTTTTAAAAACAGGGGGGTTTTTGGCTATCGCGGGTTTCGGGCCGCACTCCACTGTGTGAACACACAGTGGGCGGCGCCAAAATGCCGCCACTGTGTGAGCACACAGTGGGAGGCGCCGAAGCGCCACCACTGTGTGGCCACACAGTGCCACCACTGTGTGGGCACATAGTGGGCGGCGCTCGACGCTCCACTGTGTAACCGCACAGTGGGCGGCGCTCGGTTCGCCCACCGCCTCCCCCACTCGGCCCGCATGGTAAAAAAAAAAACGTCGCCGACCCTGCAACAAAACAAAATCATGGCCGCCGCCGATGGGTTTCGGCCCTGTGCTTAATGGTAATAAAAAAATATATATAATAAACCCTAGCCTGGGTAGGGCTAGGGTAATTAAATAAAATAATATGTTTAAAAGTCATTTAGTTAAGGGTCAATTTATAAAAAAAAAAAAAATCCCTAATTAGGGTTGAAGGGCAAAATGGCTATTAAGATGGAAAGTTCTTTTAGATGTTTAAATATATATATATATATAAATGTTATATTTTTTGGTATGTATATATATAGAGTTTTAAATATTTAAATACCTCTATATGATATACTAATTAAGAAGTTTTTTAAAAAATATATAAATTTAGGAATAAAGCCTAGTCTTATATTTTTAAAAGTGTTTAGTGTGATGAATACTTAGTTATGCCCTAGTTAATTTAATTAGAGCATTAAGTTTTAAGTTGGATTTTAAAGGGATTAATTTAAGCACCTTTCATTTGAGGTTGGAATGGATGCTAGAAAAATAAATGTGAATTAGCTTTCTAAAGTCGATTAATTGCTACTCGTAATTAATTTTGCCCGTGTAAATTAAATTATCTAAATTAAATGACACTTTAAACGATGATTATAATTATTGAATTAAAAATGGATTTTTAGACTATATAGATGTATTGGAGATTGAATTTATCTTCATCTTCTATTTCTTTTAATGAGTTTGATTTAATTAATTTTATAACTAGGTATCTTGTGAAGATAAAATTAAACCATTTAGATTTCCGCAAATAAAATTTAATTAATATTCGATACTTGTTTTGTATCAGAATTAGCTCGAATATAGAAATGGCAATTACATTAGCGCATGTCATGTGAGCGAACTTGTTAATTAATTAGTATTTAAAAAAAAAAAATCATTCCGTTTTTGCCCTAAATTTTGGGCATGACAATCTACAAATGATATAATTCATGATGGATTTAGCTATTTATTTTCTTGTTGTGAAAATCACCAGGATCACTTCTACCCATTTCATGAAATATTTTGTGGCTATGAGAATAAACTTATGCCCAGTGGAGGAGGTAGGATTTATTTTCCCTATAAGATCTAATCCCCATTGTGAAAATGGCCATGGTGATGTTATTGGCTGAAGATCTTGAGCAGGTGCATAAATGAGGTTCCCATGTATTTGGAATTGCTTGCATCTTTGAACATACTTGTAAGCATCCTCTTCCATTGTAGGCCAATAATAACCTGTTTGTAATAGTGTTTTTGCTAGAGAAGGTCCAGAAGAATGTGCGCCACATATTGCATCATGAACTTCTTTTAAGGCGATTTGTGCCTCCTCAATATCAAGGCACCTGAGTAAGGTGTTGTCCACACTTTTTATGTATAAAGTATCAATGATAATTGCATGTTTTGATGATTATCATATGAGTGCCTTCCTTTGATTCCATGAAAGATCGGGAGGTATACATTGATCATGCAGGTATGCATATATATCTTTGTACCATGGAGACTCAGGTCTTACTATCATACATACATATTCAGTGGATGGCATTTCATAAGATGGGACAATGAGTTGTTCCACTTGAAATTCAAAGCGAGTTCCATCGTTTGGCATATCCAAGAGAGATCCTACTATTGCCATTGCATCTGCTACCTTGTTTTTCACTCTTGGTATCTATTCAAATGTGTTCTTGGTGAAGTGTTGCTTGTATTATTCCACCAGTTATTTGTACAGTTGTAATTTATCGTATTTTGTATTATAATCATCATTGACCAGATTAATAATGAGTTGGAGTCTCTGAAGACTTGTAGATCTTTGATCTTCCATTGTAGGGCAGTGCATAGTCCTACCATCAGAGCTTCATATTCAACAATATTATTGGTGCAAGGGAAGCTAATACTGAATGATTTGGGAATTGAATCTCCTTGAGGAGTTATGAACAAAATTCCTGCTCCTGCTCCATGATTTGTATGTGAACCATCAAAGAATAATTTTCACTATGTTTGTGTTGATAGTGTAAATACTGATTCATCTAGGAAATCTATCACCATTGGATGATTGTCTTGTAAAGGTGCTTCGACAAGTTGGTCTAATATGATTTGTCCTTTTATAGCTTTTCTACTGACATATTCTATGTTGAATTCACTGAGTATCATGACCCACTTTGCAAGTCTTCCAGTTAGTGCTGCTCTATTCATCAGGTATTTGAGTGGATCAAATTGTGCAACCAGCTATATTTTATGACTCAGCATATAATGTCTTAGTTTTTGTGATGCAAAGACTATTGCAAGACATTCTCTTTCTATCTATGTGTAGTTAAGCTCATACCCAATGAGTTTTCTACTAATGTAGCAGACAAATCTCTCTTTCCCTTGTTCATCATGATGTGCTAGGAGAGCACCTAAAGAGGAATTTGTTGCAACTATATATAGGAGTAATGGTTTCCCATGTAGGGTGGAACCAATATCGGAGTGGACAATAGATATTTTTTTAGTGTCTTGAATGCCTCTTGGCATTTTTGTGTCCATTTAAATGTAACACCTTTCTTTAGGAGATGTTGAAATGGTTGGCACTTTTCTGCCAATTGGGAAATGAAGCACCTTATAGATTGTAATCTCCCTTGTAGACTTCTAAGTTGTTTGAGCGTAGCAGGTGATGGCATGTCTAAAATAGCTTTTACTTTCTCTGGATCTATCTCGATTCCGCGATTGGATACAATGAAGCCCAAGAGTTTGCCAAATGTTACCCCGAAGACAAATTTTCTTGGATTTAGTCTTTCATTGTATTTCTCAAGTCTATCAAAGATCTTAGCCAATATGTTTAAGTGGCTATCCCTTACTTTGGAATTTTCTAGAAAGTCGTCTACATAATCTTCCATGATTGTGTGTATCATGTCATGAAACAAGGTGGCCATTTCCCTTTGATAAGTGGCACCTGCATTTTTAAGGTCGAATGACATCACATTCCAGCAATAGGTTCCCCATGGACAAGTGAATGTTGTTTTAGGTTGGTCTTCTGGTGCAATTTTGATTTGATTATAACTAGAAAAACCATCCATGAGTGATAGCATTTCATTTCCAGTTGTCAAGTCTACTATGATGTCTATGTTAGGGAGTGGAAAGTCATATTTGGGGCAAGCCTTGTTAAGATCTCTGAAGTTAGTATAGATCCTAATACCTCCAGTATGCTTGGATACCAGGACTAGATTTGAAATCCATTCAACATAGTCTATAGGTTTGATGAAACCCAGATCTAATAATTTTCATAGCTCAATCTTGACTAACAAGGCTATGTGAGGATGCATCTTCCTGAGCTTTTGTTTGTATGATTTTACCCCTGGAAGTAAATGCAAGTGATGCAAGACCAATTCCAGGTCTAATCCAGGCATATCTACATAAGACTATGCAAAATTGATGGGTCTTTGCTTAAAGAATTTGATGAATTTCTCTTTTTCCATTAGATCAAGGGATTTTGATAGGTGAATGTTACAAAATTTCTCAACATCATCGATGTTGATTTCCTTAGTTTCTTCTACCAATAATGTTGACCGTTCTTTATCAATAGGTAGGGTATCTATTATGTGTTCGGCTCTATCATCACTGTCGTGATTAAGAGAGGAGCTTGCTTCTCCAAAATATGCAGTTATGTCCAAATCTATTGCATAACCAGCTTTGTGATCATTATAAGGGAATGCATCCCTTGTACCCAAGAATTTAGCTATGGCTTCATCATTTTGAAACCAATCTAATTGTGGCTTTCCTTCTTGGCCCCATTCAATCAAACATGGATGCATGAGGATCAAGTATTTGTTTCTTATTGTCTTAGAGGATCTTGATATCATCCATACTTGGTTATAATCTATTGTTTCTTCATCATAAATTGGCAATGGGTTGTCTTCATTGTCAGATGGAAATTCATAGTCATGAGAATCTGTGATGCTTTCCATGTATATTTCACTTTTTGATTATGTGTCACTTATCTGCTCTTGTTTGGGTAGCTGAGTTTGTTGTAGATGAGTAGATCTCCTTTGTATTGTGGATACCCTTCTTAAGCCTGGTATTAGTCTTTGCAATCTTTCTTCATCTGATTCAAATGGAGGAGATGATTTTATTTCTCTTGGCAAAAGTATTGACAATAACTAGGGATTTGGTTCATCTACTGGTGTTAAGCCTATATCTGTTACCATGTTTTCTCATGCACATGATTCAAGTATTGTATTGCTAGATGTCTTTATGCTAGGTTCTTGCAAAAGTTGACTCATGTCTTCACCATCTAGTTCCATGATAGGGGATGTTGGTGGTCTCTTTCTTTTTTGAGGTGGAGAGAAATACATCTTTGTTGATGACTTATTTTGAGGTAAGTATTCTGAGGGTAACCTTGGCTTGTTCAATATATCTAATGTACATTGTCTATCTTCTGTTATTTGTGGCATATATTTATATCACAAGCCTTTATTCTTTGGGTTTTCATGTGGTAAAACAGGTTCTAATATTCCTTGCTTTTGTATTCCTAATCCCGTGGTGCCATCATACCCATATTTTTGTAACATCTTGAAGCCATTTCCATATTGATGTAGAGGTATTTGGGTACTACCATGTCATCTTCTTCTCTATATATCCAGTGATTGACATCTTCATTTAGAGATTCTTCTTGTAGGGCTCCCCATCTAATGAAAGAACAAGAATATGAATACTTTACTATTTCTTTTCTTTTATCTTGCTTCATTGTTGTGTTCTGAGGCTTCCCACAGGACCTGGGATAAAATGATGATTGTTTGCCATCTGATGTGCTTGAAATGGAATATTATCCACAACCAACTTCTCTAATATGTAGAGAAGATGTGTTTGGTGTATTTTTCTCTGTTTCTTTAATTGATAATGATTCTATTTGTAGGTGAATAGGAGCTTCCTGATTGTTTGGTACTTGATTGTCTGAGCTTGCCCTTAAATAATTACAGTGTTGAAAGGGGTTTGGGTCACCATGGACAATGATATCCATACCATTGTATGGGAGATTTACACATTGGTGAAAAGTTGATGGTACTGCTTGCATTGTATGTATCCATGGGTGACCTAACAACATATTGTACCACAATTCTTTGTCTAGGACTTGAAAGGTGATATTTGTTGTAATTGGTCCCACTTGTACTGGTAAAGTCACCATACCCTTAGAAGGGCATTCCTCGTCATCATAGGCTTTGATATTGATTCTCTTAGTAGAGTCAATATAATGTTTAGAATATCCTAAAGCTTTGATCAAATGTATAGTGCATATGTTGAGGCCAACACCACCATCTATAAATACTCTTTGAACCTTTTTTCAATCAATGAAATCTTCCAAGTGCAAGGGATAATTATGCATGAGTCGGTTTGCAGGGATATCCTATTCAGTGAATGTGACCTTTGAAGCTGCCAAGTTTCTCACCATTGATTGAAATGTGTTATCAACAATATTTCTAGCAACAACTGAATCTTGTAAGGCTTTATGCAGGACTACTTTATGGGCTGATGATATGTGCAATATCTCAAATAGTGAAATTTTGGTTGGAGTTTGTTTCAACTAATCCACCATATTGTAGTTGCTAGTTATTGAAGGTTGGTTTGAAGGAACTCCTTGTAATGTGACTTTTGTTCTTCTAGTGATGATAGCACAATCTCTGCTTCTAGGATTCACTATGATTGTAGCTACCATTGCATGTCCTTCACTTAGTGTGTTAATGGCATAGTCAAATGCTACATTGGTATAATTGGTAGTATTGTTTTGTGCATTAGAACTTGAAGCCTTTCCTTTGTTAAGTTTGACAAAAGGATCTTTGAAAATGGTATGATATGTGTTTGGTGCTTTATTATCCATAGTAATGCCACCTTGATCAATGAGACCTTCGATGAGGTTCTTCAATTTATAGCAACTTGTTGTCTTGTGACCCTTATTGTGGTGATATTCATAGAAATCATTGTCATTCGACCAAGTGGGCTTAAATGGACCTAGTTCATATGGCCTAGCTTGTGGTAAAGTTATGGCATTTCTCTGTATCAACTTCTTCATTGTTGATTCAATAGGTTCTCCGAGGGGTATTAAATTCCTTCTGGGTGTGCCTATCCTTGGAGGCCTTGGATTACTTGACTATAGTGCATTGGTGTAGTTTGTCTAAGACTGGTTCTTATCAGTTGGTCCTTGTAGAGATATTGTTGGTTGAGCTCTATTTACAACACGTGCGTCAACAACTCCATCATTTGTGAATTTTTTGTTTCTAGACCAGAATTTTGGTCTTTCATTGTTTGTGCTGGTGGTTGGTCCACTATCCTTGTGGTGTTTCAATATCCCTTATTCTAATAGGCCTTTTTCATATTTGGTGCATTTTTATATTATGTCTTTAAAATTATTCAGCCACTACATTTGTAATGGATAATTAATCAGAGGCACAAGATTTTAATTAAATATATCCACTTGCTCTGCTTCAGGGATGTGACTAAGACATCGGTGATATAGGCCTCTCCGTCTTTGTAAGAATGTGGCAAAATTCTCACCTTATTTTTGCTTTGTTGCACACAAATCCATTAAGGTAATCCAATTATCTATGTTGAAGGCAGAGTTGGATATAAATAACTCAGCCAATTCTCCCCATGAAGTATTTTTTGGTGAAAGGTGTGAAAACCATTCTAATGCTATCCCTCCTAGGCTTTTGAAAAATAATCTCATCAAGTATGTATCATTGTGAGCTACTTCAATACATGTCATGAATAATTCTCTTATATGATTCCAAGGATCACCTTTCCCTCTATATTTGTCAAATTTTGGAGTTTTGAAATGTGCGGGAAATGGTGGCATGTATATTTTTTTGTCAAAAGGATACAGACAAAGATCCTCCATGGTGTAGCTCTTTTTATCATTACCCACTTGTATACTGGCCATTTTCTCTTCAAGGTTCTCCATTTGTTGAGTTAGAAGTTATGTTTGGGTTATTGGTGTATTGACTTCATGAATGTTTCCCACAAAAGGCATTGTGTTCGAGTACCTTTGAGATTGTTGAAATGTAGACAGACTGGGTAACTGTGTCCCATAAGTCCCAAAAGGTGATGTGAAGTATGCAAATTGTGGAGTAGCATTTGGCTGAGCCAAGCTAGTTATCCCTTGATTCACTTTCTAACTATTGTGGGTGGAACCAATTGAAACTATTGGTTGAGTTATATTTGCCAAGGTAGTGGTGTGAGATATTGGAGCTTGCAGTGTCATATTTGGCATTGTCCATGTTGTAAGATTGACACTTGTTGGTGTCACTGTTGACTGTGTTGAGGTTGTAGCCATATTAGCATTTTGAGATATACCTTGCGTTGATGTAGCAATTGCTGCTTGTGTCTGTGTTGTAACTGGTATTTGAGGTATATTCTAATTTAATGTGACAGCTTGTGGCAATATTGTTGAAATATCTACCCTTGGTGGTAACTTGGCCCCATTTTGGACTAAGAGAGAGAGATATCTATCTCTATCACTATTAATGAGAGCATTGAGAATCATTAATGTTGTGGGATCTTGCTGGGCTACTTCTAGATCTTCCTTTGTCAAATTATGTCGTATTTCATCAATGGAAGGCATCTTGGTCATGTTTGTTGACATTGTTGTGGGTGTGTAACCCTGTGTTTGTTGTTGTGTGGATAGATCCATATTCCATGTTGGGTTGACCAGGGGTTCATTGTTAGGATCCATTTGGTTTTTTTCCTTTTGAGCACGCGTTAATGGCATGAATATTTCTTCAAAGTGATCTTGACTTTCTAAAATGTGTATGCAAGACTTGGTTAAATGCAACTAAATATGCTTCTATGACTTCCTAAAAACTAAAGTGCAGACAACATGATCTATGAGTGATGACTTGCTATCTAGGATTTTGAAATTCGAACACAAGATTTTCAATGTATTTCCTAAAATCTTCAAATTTTGCCTCTTCTTTAATTCGATTTTCGAGGCCTATGTCTATTTATACTGATTTCCGAACTTCTTCATCTATGACAGCCTGGACTATGTCGTATTGGTTTTGATCAATTATTAATTCCTCAACAAGGATATTTAAACCGTAAATTATTTCTAATTGAACATTGTTTGCCCCAAGATTTGGTTGTTCAAATGGGAATTGACCATTTCCTTTTAGACCCATGTATTGAAGATTACTATGCAGACAATGCAGATCCTAGAAATGAATGAATGATATCTGAAATGATGGACATTTTTTTTCTTTTCTAACATATTTTGAGGAATGTTGGTATGGTCTTTTCTACCAATTGTCTAATGGCTTCTTTCTGAGCTACTCTTTGTATCTTTTTTCCTTAGTTTCTCATCAAGACGAACACACTTTCGGATTTCATCATCTATGACGGCCTCAATGGTATCATATTGGGCATGATTGGCTCTTACTTCCCAAGAAAGCTTATCTAAACCATCAATTATTTATAATTGGTCATTGTTTGGTCCAATATTTGGTTGTTCGAATGGGAATTCTCCATCTCCTCTAATACCCATGGACTTAGGTATGATTCCTATAATCTGATGCAACACTAACCTTAAGGTACTTTGGTGAAATGAATTGTGTGAGGACTTTGCATGATGATTCTAATGGAGCCTCTATATGAATTGAATACCTAGGACCTATGATCACTTGAAAGTAACATTTTCATCATTTGGAATTTGTGCATAAGGTTTGGTTCTAACATCGGCTTTGGTGTTGACACTTGTCTTTCTTGAAGTTTTGTTTGATCTTGTTGAACACTGAAATTTTGACTTTATTTTGATTTGTATCTTGCAATATTTTGAATTTGTTGAAGTATAGAAAAGGACACAACAATCACATCAAAAGAATAAAATCATAAAAAGAACAATTGTTTAAGATTTTTTTTTCAAATTTCCATGAATGTTGGAATCTTTTTCAAGACCTCATTTTGTTTTTGTTGTATTTGGGCAATTCGATATCACATCAGATAGACTCTCCTAAGGTTAAAAGGTCACAAGTATTATCACAACCCACATCTTGATACTCTGACAGCTCAAATAGCCCTATCACACCCTAGGGTGCGACCGATTTTTGCCTTTTTCTAGAAATTAGATCAAAGAAGATTGCTCCTCAATTGGTCTGTTATCCTGGGAGATATATGGTGAGTGTCTTGGGGGCATATTCTTCCCCACCCTTGCACTATGATAAAACAAGTGTCTGGTTACTGACTCGGCTTGGCTTCTAATTTCTATGGTGTTTAGACAGGGTTCTGTTTGAGCGGTCACAATCAACAGCATTTTACACTCCGTTGGGGGAGGTCTCCTAGTCTGTAGAGGTTACACTCTATAAATTTTAACACACTATATAGGCACTGAGGTAGGCATAATGCCATTGTGACAGCATGTAACACTCATCGCACATGATTTTCATTACATACGAATTTGATTATAGTGACTTGGATTACTTGTCTTTAGTCGTTGGCCACTTAGGTCATTCCCCTCTCACCAACCTTAATGGTGCCCTAAGGGAAACTCGAGAGGGCAGGCCTTCTAAAGGATTTAATTGCAAAAAATAAAGGAAAGCATGAAAGAAGAGAGTCTGGTTTTCTGATCACCCATTTAAGGGGAGAGCATAATAGCTATCCCTTCAAAGACATGAAAAACAAAATTCTTTTTAACCTTCCATTGCATGATTTTCTATTCTAAGTGGAGATGTTGCTCCACACAGACATGGTGTTCATTTTAACCATCATAGCAATAATGAAAGTTGTATTGTTCTTTATTTAAAGCACCAAAAAAGAAAGATTTCTACTCTAACTCTGTAGAGAAAATAACGTTAGTCAACACATGGTGGGCTATCTAGCCTAATTTTCTAATTATAGTTATGTCTTTTATAGACATAAAGATATTCTGGTAAAAACCAGAACTGTAATAGAATAGAAAATGAAAAACTAAATCTATCAAATGTGACTTACCTACAAAGCAAATGTGAACTGATGTATCATCAATTATGAATTATTGTGTGAGAAATTTCTATATTATGAATGATCAATTGCGAAATGATATGAGATCAATTGCTCACTTTTTTTTTTTTGAATTTTTTATTTTGAAAATTTTTGAATTTTTGAATTTTTTAAAGAAAAATAGAAGAAAAAGATAGAAGACAGAAGGGTTATTCTGCAATGATATTTTCCCACACCATGCAAGCCATCACATCAATTTTGTCAAACAATTTGTACTTGGTTAAAAAATGGTGGATGGTCCTATGATATTGAGCAATCTCCTCTCTTTCTTTGATCTCACGAAGCTCCTTTTCTGCCTTTAAAAGCCTTTGATAAGTCTTTTGTTGTCTCCTATGCTATTTTTCCTTCATTGTGCCTGAAATTATGAAATTCACCTTTCCTACCATTGGATTAAATACATCTTATATGCAAAAATATTTTTTTCCATAATTTAATGAAATTTCAGGGTTAGATGCACAAGATAAAACAATGCAGAAATGATACAAAAATAGTAAATTTACAATTTTTTAAAGTAATTGTGATCTATTTAAGCAATTGTGATATTCTATCTGAGCAATTGTGGTATGACATGATAGCAATTGCGACACTTTATAGGCAATTGAAAATTTCTATGTATGCAATTGTGAGATCAAATTTCCTGTGCACATACGGATTTGCAAAATTTGTCAAAATAGGAAATGAAGGTTAGAATGTTTCACGTCGGGTTCACCAAATGTTTTCAGGTAGTAAATAAGTGTAAATTACATAATCAGATATCAAAGAGCGAATCACAACTCTAATCTAATCAATATTACTCCTGAATTATAATGAAATAATGCAATATCAATTGAATTGAAAGAATGATCTATTTAAGACTCCCTCAATTCAAATATCAAGGCTTCCATTGCTCTTCTCCATTGTTGTTGATGTAGGTGGCTCTTAGGTATTGCACTTGATTTCTTGCATAAAATAGACAACAATATTGAAGACTATGATTTTGTGATTCTAGCCTAAATTGAGAAAATGATGTTGAATTTAAAGATTTTCAACACAAAGGAGGTGAGAATTTGAACTCAAGTCCTGATTGATAGATAATTGATTTAGATTGATCAGTTAACTATTCATGATTGATTTGTTAACTCATTTGATTGATATGTTAATAGGATTGATTGGAGATTGAACTCAATTGATTGACTAGTAGACTGAATAGATTATCTAATTGACTGGATTGATTGATTAGTAGACTGAATAGATGGATTAGTAAGAAAAAGGTGATTGAGAGTTAAAAAGGATGATTGATGAGTTAATTGGGTTAACTGATTAGACAACTAATTTGATCAATCAGTTCTGATTTTAGCATGTGCTGTAGGAATTTGAAATTGAATTTGATTTTCATTTTCAATTTGGATTTGAATTTGGTCATTCGAATGCTGAAATGCACATGAAATTAACTGAAATTCAGATTTAGGGAAAATGTGAATTTGATGATATGAAATTTGAATTTGGGAGAAATAAAATGAAATTAGATGGAATTAATTGGAATTATTATTTGGGGATTTGGAGGAATTTAATTAATTAAATAATAAAGATCATTTAATTAAGGAATAAATTGTAATTAATTAAATAATTGATATTTAATCTAATAAGGACTTTGCGGAAGATGAGGTCTCGGAAAAGGTAGTGTGCTCTATTGGGAATGATCTGGATTTAATTCATAAGAGTTTGTCTATCTCTCCTTCCTTAAATCCCTCTGAGGCCCCTATTATCTCCTCTCGGGATGATCCAAATAGAGTTGTTCTTCAGAATGTGACCCTGTTGCATCGCTCATCTATGGTGAAAATGCCCATTAAATCTTCTATTGCTCAGGTTCATCTGAATTTCTCTAACACTATAGTGTCTCCTGGAAGGGGTAGACCTCCAAAGAGTCGAAAAACTCAGTTGGAAATTGATGCAAGTGTTCAACAAGTTCTGTCGGCCTCTCCTGGTTTCAAGAAGGCGGCCATCTTGAATTTTGGGAATGGAAAAGGTAGTGGGTCACTCAAGTCTAAAAAAAGGTATGTTATTAGCCCTTTGGTTACTAGATCCACTTTGGTCAAGAGAAGCTTACACAAAAACTTTAGGGAGAAATGTTCTTCTCCCATTAGTGAAAAGAGAGGAGTGTCGACCTCCCCTCAAATCCAATGAAGATTATATCATGGAATGTTAGGGGCTTAAATGCCCCTAGCAAGAGACGCTTGATCAAATCTCAGTTAGATTTGATTAAGTGGGATTTAGGGTTACTTCAGGAAACTAAACTTTCGTCGGAAAACTCAAAAAAAAAAAAATTCTTTTTGGAAAAAATGGAAGTTTTTTTCTTGTCCTGCTGCTGGGGCTTCGGGAGGTCTAGCTCTGTTATGGAATGATTTTGTAGTTGATTTAAAATTGGTCACATCTGAGCCTAGCTAGATGTTGTCATTAGTCTCTTTCAGAGCCTCAAGTTTTAAAGTATGGGTGTTCAACATTTATGCCCCCTCAGGTATTTTGGCTAAATATAGGTTGTGGTAGGAACTCATTAGGATGTCCTCCCCCCTTAGGAATTCTTTTATCCTGTTTGGGGGAGATTTTAATGCAGTTTCGAATTTAAGTGAGAAATCAAGGGGGATTTACCCAAATAAGAAATCCATGGATGATTTTAATGCATTCATTGTTGACATGTCCCTTCTTGATTGCAAGCCCAATAATGGTCTATTCACATGGACAAATATGAGGAAATTTTTTTCTCAGATTGTGGAAAGATTGGATAGATTTTTACTCTCAGAAATTGGTTTGATTCAGACATTGAGTTTTTTTCTTCCATTCTCCCCATGGTTGGACCGGATCATTTCCTGGTCTCTCTGACAATTATATGGGACAAACCTGGTCACAAGCTTCCTTTTAAATTTGAGCCAATGTGGTTTAGGGATCCCTCTTTTCTTCCCCTCCCGAGACAATGGTGGAGAGAGGCTCCTTTCTGTAGGGGTTCCAGAATGTTTCAATTGGTTAAGAAGATTACTTTCTTAAAAAAAAATATTAGGGGTTGGAACTCCCTTCATTTCAAGAATATTTTTGCAGAAAAATAGAGGGTTTTAGACATGTTAGAGGTCCTCAATAGGCATGCCTTGCTGCATGGTTTGGACTCTAAGGTGTTGGATGAACTCAGGTCTCTAAGGAGTGAACTAGAAGAAATCTTGGCTAGAGAGGAAGTTTATTGGAGACAAAAATCTCGGGAGCTTTGGCTAGTAGATGGTGATAAGAATACAAATTTTTTTCATGCTAGCACTAAATTGAAAAGGGCTAGGAATAGGGTCTCTTGTATTCAGGATTGCCAGGGGAATATCCTTTCTGAGGATGAGGATATTTCTAAGGAAGCGGTTAAGTTTTTTAAGAATCTTCTTTCTTCTAAAAATATTGAGGATTCAAACAATATCTCGTCTCTTATTCCTTCTTTGGTCTCTCATGACGATAATAGAATGTTAATGGCACCGTTTTCAATAGAAGAAGTTCTGGGGGCTATCTTTGCTATGAATCCAGACAAGGCTCCCGAGCTTGATGGTTTCACTCCTTTGTTTTTTCAAAAATGTTGGGAGTTTGTCGGTCAAGATGTCCTTTTGGCTTTAGAGGAAGCTAGGAGGAATAGGTCTATCCTCAAAGAAATGAACACTACCTTGATTGTCATTTTACCTAAAAAGGATGATCCTAAAACCTTTGCAGATTTCCATCCTATAGCTTTATGTAACACTATTTATAAGATATTCTCTAAAGTAGTTGCAATGAGGTTGGCTAAGTTATTACCAAGAATAATTTCCCTTGAGAAAGGAGGTTTTGTCCCTCATAGAGAAACTTCTGAAGGGGCTATAGTTGCACATGAGGTCCTACATTCGATTTCTGCCCAAAAATCTCCCGCAATGATTCTTAAGTTAGACATGATGAAAGCCTATGATAGGGTTGAGTGGAAAGCATTAAAAATTGTCCTGTCAAGGTTGGGTTTCTCCCTAGCCTGGATAAAATGGATTATGGCTTGCATTTCCTCGGCAAGATTCTCAGTTCTTATTAATGGATCCCCCTATGGTTTCTTTCACTCCTCTAAAGGTTTAAGGCAAGGGGATCCACTCTCACCCTTTTTATTTATTCTACTACCTGAAGGTCTGAGTCGGGTAATTGGCTCAGCTTGTGAGAGTGGTTCATGGAAGGGCATTAAAATTTAGAATTTTGATCAGAGGATCTCTCATTGTCTTTTTACAGATGACACCCTCCTATTTCATTGTGCATCCTTGAAGGAGGCTCAAGCTATTGATCAAGTGATTAGGGATTATGTAGCTTTTTCGGGTCAGAAAGTCAAGGTCGAAAAATCTAAGGTTTTCTTCTTAAATACTCATTCCCTACTCCAGGATAAGCTTCAAAAGTTTTGGGGATTCCAACTTGGGGTTCTTCCTTGTACTTATTTAGGTGTTACATTTTTTGCTAACAAGGTTAAGGTTAGTTTTTTGGGATAAAATAGTTTCAAGGGTGTCTAAGAAAATTTTGGCATGGAACCACAAATGGCTTACCATGGCAAAGAAAATTGTGTTGATTAAGTCAATCTTGAATGCGGTGCCAACTTACTTAATGTCAATTCTCAAAGCTCCAAAGGAAGTTGTTGTAAGTTTAAAGGATACACTGAGGTCTTTTCTTTGGAACAACAACAGGGATGGGAAATCTAGGATCCCTCTGTTAGCTTGGGATAAGGTTTGTCTTCCTAAAGAACTTGGGGGATCTAGAATTCGTAGCTTGGAAAATCAAAATTTGGCACTAGGGGCCAAATTAGTGTAGAAATTATATGATAATCCAGCCTCCCTTTGGGCTAGAATCATGTTTTCCAAGTATCTTTCTAATGGTGTTAGGGAGTCTATATTTCAAGCTGAGTCTCTACCTAAGGGGTCGGCCATTGGGAATTTCATGGGAAAATGTAGAAGAGTCTTGTTGCCGCATCTTTCTTGGATTGTGCATAATGGTCTGAAAGTTAGATTTTGGGATGATACTTGGAATGGTCATTGTCCTATGGATTCTATTAGGGATTGGTCACCCTTGAAATCTATTCTTTTGGATAAATGGGGGGCCTACTTATCAGACTATTTCACTATAGTTCATGATGGCAATATGGTGATGGCCCAGTGGAAGTCGATTGATTTTCTTCTTATTAGTCCTAGTCTTAAAGCAGATTTTTATTCTACTCTTAGAAACAAAATAATCATCTTATCTGAGCTCGATGATGAGCTGATTTGGACCAAGAACTCTACTGGAAAGTATTTAGTGAAAGATGGATATAATTCCCTTATGATGGTCAAGGATCTCTCTTCTTGGCCTTACAAATTATTTTGGCATCCTACATGTCTGCCGAAGGCTGGAGCTTTTACATGGCTTGTTGTGCAAGATAGGGTTCTTACTGGGATGAGATTGGATAGGATGGGCTTATCTGTTGTCTTCCCTTGTGTTTTATGTAATCAGAAATTGGAATCGTCATCTCATCTTTTTCTTCATTGTGATTTTGCTCTAGGATGTTGGAATTGGTTCTTCGAGAAGTTAGGCCTCTCTTTTGTTACTAGTGGGGACCTCCTCTCACACTTCAGAGCTTGGCCTATTTTGTTCCCTTATTCTTTTTATGCCTATCTTTGGATCATAGCTCCATCGATCATTGTTTGGAACATATGGTTAGAGAGAAATAATAGGATCTTCAAAAAATCATCCACGTCGCTCTCTGATATATTAGTCAAGATAGAGGCTTCTATCTCAGAGGTGGCCTTGTCATATATTCATAAGAATTTAGATCATTTGACATCCTTCTCCCATTGGGATGGCATGATCACAAGAACATGGAAATCCCTGTCTATTATTCCCTCCCATGGGTTAGTTTCAAAGGGTATGGATTTTAAAAATAAGAGAATTATGGCTACTTGGGTTCCTCCTCCTCTAGGTCATTATAAACTCCACTTTGATGGTGCTTCCAGGGGGAACCCGGGTATGGCGGGGGCTGGTATGGCTATTTTGGATCATAATGCAGTTTTAATATCGGCTCAATGTCATGCCCTTGGGTCTCAGTCAAACAACTTTGCTGAATGTCAAGCTCTGTCACTTGGGATTGACATGGCTATTTCCCTTGGGATAAAACATCTTCACATTCAGGGGGATTCAATGGTTGTTATCCAAAGTGTTTTGAATTGTAAAAGTAATTGTTGGCACTTGAAGTATTTAATTGACCACATTTTGGAGAAATTATCTTTTTTTGATACCTATTTGTTATATCATTGTTTTTGAGAGTTAAATAAATTGGCAGATTTCCTGGCTAATTTGGCAATTGACTTGGTTGCTTTTCATAAGATTGTGGAAAGAGGAGACATTCCTCAAGATGTCCTCTTCGGGTATATGCCTCTTCCCAAATATTAATGTCATCTGTTTGGAGCCTTTCCTCCATTTATTTTTGAAGTATATAGATTATCCCCTTCTCAAATTTTGTATTGGGTTAGAAGGTAATATATGTACTTCTTGAGGATTGGGGAGGCAATAAGGCAACTAGCAATACAATATAATTAGTTCCTTCTCTTTATCTTCATTTCTCACTGAAGTATACATATTATCCTCTCCCCGGTACAGTCTGTATCTGTTCTTTTTGTGTTGATAGGAGTCTTTTATTTCTATCTTCACTTGAAGTACTTATACATCTTTGCTCTTGGGGTAGATGTTAATGTGTGTATTTCCTTGAGGATTGGAGAGGTTTTGTTTCAGTTAATTCTATTATTTCATGAGTTACATATGTCTTGGAGATATATCTGGGTCAAGCAGAAGGATGGGGCATTTTTGCTTATCTTGCTTTTAACTATGGGTGCTTGTTCTATTATCTGTAAATGTTGTTAGTAAGCACGCCCCTTATATTGTTCACTTTCAGACATAAAAGTTTAAAGTGGTGGTATCCTATTTTGGGTCATTGATGCATTATTTTGACATAGTTGTGTGTAATCCCAAACAGGGCTCGAGGCCTTTGCTTCCTCTATCCAGTTAGTCCTATGGTGCTTGGAAATTGCTTTTTATCTTGCTTTACTCTTTGGTACCACTTTCAAGAGTTTTTCGTTTCTTACTCATTGGCAAAAAGCTTGTCTATGTACGATGGCTGGAAGATAAATCATAGGAATGCACTTCTATTTTTTCACCACACAGGGTGTCATTATTGAGAGTTATTTTTGCATATTTTTGGGGTATGGGGGAGTTTTTTCTTGTACGTGGTTAATCCTTCCCTCATAAATTTATAATTTGTTTTCCACCCTTGTTGATTACATGATTTTGGTTTCTTCATGTTCATAACGTGGCAAAGTTTGTGATCCTCTGAGTAATCTTGTTCATGTGGATATCTTGAGTCATTAATTGGCTTGGTTGGTTTTATGCTTTGCATGGACATTGTCATCATCGTTTAGTAAGATGGCGGCTTTTGTTTTTGTCTTGCATTCTTGGTGCTGAGCTGTTTTGAAAATATCATCATTATTTGTTTAGGGTGGTAGCTTGGATAATGACATCATTTTTTATTAGTGTGTCGTCCTCTCATGGTTATTTTTACTGTCTTATGATGGCATTGGGTTCTTTAATTCTCCTCGGCTCTCCTGGCTTTGCATTTTCTTTTCTAACGGAATCAGTGGGTTACCGCATATTGCCCCACAAACACTATGATTTTCAAGACTCTTTTGTTTTGGACGATGAGAAGCTCGGGCATTTATTTCAAATTCATTTGGTGGATTTTTCTCTGGCTATTCGCAAAGTTTTGGGAAAGCGATGGCTTGTGGATAACCCAGGTTGTTTCCTTGCTGATATTGCATCTCGGTTTCTCACTGTATGTATGGATGTGCTTCTGGATTCTGCTATGGTTAGGGCAATTTGTGATACATATTTCAACCCACACTTTTACTCTTCGGTTGATTTGGATAATGCTCTCTCTAATTACTGCTTTGACTTTGGTAATTTTGCATATGCTGGTTTTATTACTCATTCTCAGTTATTATCCTCTGGGTGGCATGGGGAACTCCTTTTAGTTTTAAGGAATGGGCTAATATCTAACATATATGATGACACATTATTTGAATTGGCAGCCCTTTTAGATCATATATCACCAGATTGTCTGGCTGCAGCGGTTAATGTTTTTGCAGGATTGCATTTTCTTTTAGAAGCATTGTCTAATGTTCAAGCTTTGCCAGTCTGGATTCCTCCTATACAGATGGTGCCTCCTTCCTCTCTGCCATTAGAAGGGCCTAGATCATGGCTCTCATTTACTTGACAACATGATCCTGGTTTTCTGTTTGAGTGTAACAGGTTTTGCCCGCAGGTTTTTTGAGCAAGGGTATGCTTCCATCTGGTTTCTTTCCTCTTTTTGGCAAGCAATACTGTTGTTCGTGGGACATAAGGGGTGGTTTTTCTACACGCCTGTTGGACATTATGGTGTTGAGCAGGTGCTACAAAATCTTGTCAAGCATGGAAGCGTGCTGTCTTCCCCTTTTTTACAAGTTTATTCTTCAAAATTCTTTTTGGGTCCTATGGAGAATGATAAGCATCTTCGAGGAATCATGTAAGGGGAGGGTGTTTATATCAAGTATGTAATGGGTCTATGGGTTTTTTTGGATGATGTCAGGTATATTCTGATAAAGCTCTGTAACGGGAGGGTGATCAAACTCAGATATGTAATTGGGTATATGGGGATCTAAATTTTAGTTTTTTCTCTTTTTCGGGCCACAACCGGAGGTTTTCTTGCGGGTTCTTTCCTGCTGGTATGCCCTTTGAACCCATTATGTATTTTCAACTCTTAAATTTAATAAAATATAAGTTTAGTGGCTTGTCCACTTTTATCAAAAAATAAAATAAAAAATAATAATAATTGAGATATGGTTAACTGATTAAAATGATTTGAAATTGAAATAGAATAATTATAAGTGTTGAAGGGAAATGATTAGAACAAATAGTTAATTTAATCAAATAATTAAATAATTACTTAATTAAATAGATGAATAATTAGTGTAGAATTAATGAGACATTTTTAAGTGTCTACATTAAGTATTGCATTATCATTATAAATGAATAAGATCATGTAGATAGAAAATGGATAAGGTATTAAGCACATTTAGATTTGGTTATAGAATGAATTTAAGAAAAGGGGGTTAGTCTTACATTGGGAGGTGATCATATTATGTTAGTTAGTTGATGGAGTAGAATTCTTCTTAAAATGTTTGAAAGATCAAGTAGTTTCCATATCATAATGGAAGGAAATAAATAAGTTTCATTTAAATATGATAAATGATTGATTAATAATGACGGTAGTAATCAATCGAGTAGAAAGTCATTGCTTAGGATTGTTAATTAAGTAATGTAGCTGAGTTACCCTAGAGAGATGGTTGTAATGGTTGTGATGTTTATTCCACTTGTGTATTTGGTTAATGAACCTATATGAATGGTTTATGTTTTTATGCTTAAATGATAATGAATGTTAATTCATTATATAGATGATATGATGTGTAGCATTAGATGGTTTAAAAAAAAGTTATTTCCTTTTTAGTATGTTAGATGCTTAGTTTCTCTAGGGTATTTGAGCATTACATTTGGTATCAAAGATCATGTTCATACACTAGGGACCCTAGTTTCATTTGAGCCCATTGTACATGTAGCATTTAGCATGGAGTAGCCCAATGGTTATATCCCCACTATTTATTTCCTTGTTATAGTTGCCCTAGATGGCTAGGTTATAGTTTTCTCTTGCATCTTTCTCAAACAAGATGCCTGCTAGGGGTAGAGATAGTCATCATGTTGGTTTCATGGATTCTCGTAGGAATCCTCATCTTGAGGTTTCTAAAGAGACACCATGAGGAGCAGCAACAAGATCATCTTAGAGGTGATGCAATTCCGCAGTTGGTGAGTGTGCTTCAGGAGCTTCTTGGTTGCCTAGGACTGAGATAGGAGGAGAACCAACAGGAGTTTTGTCATTCAGAGCATCAGGAGAGAGAGAGTTCATGTATTCCTAGGAGGAGAGTTGAGGTGGATCAGAAGGCACTTGTAGCTAGTCATATGAGAGATTTTATGAGGACTCACCCTCCTACTTTTGATGAGTTAGGCTATCGTATGGAGGCAAAGACTTAGTTGTTGGACTTGGATAGGTGTTTTTCTATGCACTCGTGTAGCAGTAACACCGAGGCGAGATGTGCGATCATGCATCTTCATGATTTTGCAATGACATGGTGGCATATAGAAGAATAGAAGCTACATTTAGATATAGCGATAGTATCTTGGGAGTTGTTCCTGGAGAAGTTTCATGCTCAATTTATTTCAGAGAATTGGAGGCAAAGGAAGGTCAATGAGTTCCTTTATTTGAGGTAGCAAAGGATGATTGTGGAGGAATATGAGCACAAGTTCTTTGAGGTTAGACAATATGTTGGGATTGCAGATAATGAGTTGATGTTGATTCAACACTTTGTAAGAGGTCTCAGTGATTGTATTAGTGGTGAGGTTTGGATGCACGAACCTAAGACTTTGGAGGAAATTATGGAGAAGGAAAGGATAGCAAAGGAGAATATTGCCTTAGCTCCAAGAGGCGTGACAAGTGGACAAACAATTAGTGCACCAGTTATAGGATCTATTGTGAGAGGTTCTCAGCCATAGAATTCAGGTTTTACTAGGAGCTATCCTTCTTCTTTCCGTAGTGGTAAATAGTTTAAGAAGAGGCATCCTTAGGGTCATAACTTTGTGCAAGGTGCTAGATTTTAGGTTGACAGGAGTCATAGTCATCGACATGCTAGGAGATCTACTCCTTCCTAGCCAATGTAGAGTTCTCAGCCAGCTTCTAGTAGAGGCAGTGTTCAGCAATCGAGTGCCACTCTAGTGAGTAGTGGATTTGTTAGGAGAGATTGCTTTTCAAGTGGAAAACCATGACACATTTTTGTTCATTATCCTCAGCCTGCTTCTCAGATGTTGGGAAAACAGAAGCCAGCTACTTCTGACCCTGCAGTTGGAGATGCAAGCAAGTCACATCATGTATTTTTGGCAATTGACAACTATCAAGCTAAGAATCAGGTCACCATTGTGGAGACATCAGGTATGATAGGTGGTATCTCTTATTTAATGTTATTTGATTCGGGAGCATCAGATTCTTTTATTTCTCCTTTTTCTAGTAGAGAGATGTGGGCTTGCTATGACAAAGAAGGATTATAGGTGGTAGGTAGAGGTAGATATGGGGTCCAAGGTGGTAGTGGATTCCCATGTGCTCGGTTGTCCTTTAGCTTTGGGAGATTTTCATACTTCTATGGATCTTCATATTATGTCTTTGGGATCTTATGATGTGGTTCTTGGTATGGATTGGCTTGGATCTCATAGAGCTTAGATAGATTGTAGAGGTAAGAGAGTGCAGTGTGTGGATAATGGTGGGAAGGGTGTGGAGATTGTAGGTATTTAGAGACCTATATCTCTTCTCATGATTTCCGCTATGAAGATGAAGAGGTGTGCACATAAGGGTTGCCAACTATTTGTAGTTAGAGTGAAGGATGTAGATGAGGACTTATCATAGTGAGATTCCAGGTATGCCCCCTCAGCGAGATATTGACTTTAGGATTGTTTTGGTGCCAGGAGTAGAGCCTATCTCTAAGGCTCCTTATCAGATGGCCACACAGGAGTTGAGTGAGTTGAGGGTGTAGCTAGAGGATCTATTGGCAAAGGGGTTTATTCATCCTAGTGTATCCCCATGGGGTGAACCTGTGTTGTTTATGAAGAAGAAGGATAGATCTCTTTGCTTTTGCATCAACTGTATGTAGCTTAATAAGGTGACGGTGAAGAACTGATATTCCTTGCCTTGGATAGATGACTTATTTGATTAGATTAAGGATGCAAATGTATATTCCAATATTTACCTTAAGTCCAGATATAATCAGTTGAGGAATCATGAGACAGATATTCACCACAACTTTTTGCACTAGATATGGACACTATGAGTTTATAGTGGTACCTTTTGGTCTCACGAATGTACCATGGGTTTTCATGAGCTTGATGAATGGTGTATTTAGGTTATACTTGGATAGATTTTTATTGTCACCAATTTGGTGAAGTGTGGTTTCTTCTAGACAGAGGTGAGATATCTCGGCCATGTGATTTCAAGAGAGGGTATCGTACTTGATCCCTTGAAGATATAGGTGATTATTGATTGGCCAACACATACTAATGTGGGAAAAGTGTGCAAATTCATAGGTCTAGTAGGATATTATCATAGATATGTTCATGATTTCTCCAAGACAATCCATCCTATCACTTCTCTTCAGAGGAAAGGAAAGGATTTTGTTTCGAAAAAGCAGTGTGAGACAATATTTCAGATCCTTAAGGAGCGTTTTACTAGTACACCTATTCTATCAACACCAAATCCTTTAGGATATTTCATGGTGTGCATAGATGCTTCTTTGGAGCATCTAGGAGAAGTGTTGATGTAGGATGTGGTGCAGGAGCACCTAGTTTTACCTAGTTTTATTGATGCATTTTTTAAGATTTTGGAGTGAGTGATCATGTTTGGGATCAATAAATGAATAATGGACCATTGATTGGTCCACAAGTGTGTTTTGGAGTTATTTGAAGTGTGTTTGTCAACAAGGTTTGTTTGTTTTCTTAGTTTTGGCCAATGTGCCCTTGTTAGTCAATAATGACATTATTTTGCAAAATAGTGTAAAAATATTTGTAAGGCCTCATTAGGAATTTGGTCATGTTACTTTGATGTTAGGGAACCATCCTAGGGGGTTTAGAGTGAATAGAAATGCACAAGTTGCAAAAATGCAAAATGGAGCAAAAGTTGTCAATTTTGCTTGACAACTTTTGCAACTTTTTGAGCAACTTTTCACAATTGATCAAATCGGTGGTTAGGAAACTGATGGGGGGTTGGTTATGAGAAAGGAGGCATATAAAATTATTTTTCAATGATTGTAAATGTGTTTGGAAGTTCCATGATCAAACTTTGAAGAATATTTGAAGGCAATTTTCAGATTTTTGCATAAGATTTTTGTCATTTTGGTAGTAGCAGTTCGTACCACATGATCTGATCTTGGTATTGTCCTTTTATGGTGGTTTAGTATATGTTGTTGTGTTGGTCAGGAAGTTATTTTATTCTTTCTTAGTGCAGGTTTAGTGTTTGATTACAAATTGTCTTCTACTGCACTGTTCTCAATCTGAGCAAGGGTTTAAGACCCTAGACATTGTTCCAACTTGAAATCCCATTATTTTTGTTAAATGTGTTGGTATTTTGGATGTGTTGCATTAGTTTTGTCATTGAGGTCAACACTTATCCTTCTGGAGATCTATGATTATGTCTAAGACATGGTTTGGATACTTGGTTTTGGTGTTTTGGTTATTGGTCTAATCGGGTTGACATATTTGTTGTTACTAGAAAATTGGTCTAGGTTATGGACCAGTATGTGTTATCTATTCTAGATCAGCACGACAAGTTATGCAGATGATTTATTGATTGGATATTGTTGTAAATGTATTGAGCCGACATGATACATTACATCAAGACTTATTTGTAATTGATTTAAATTATAATATTCTTAGTGAGCCGACCTACACACATTTGGTCTTAGGTTTTGTATATATGTAAGATCTCATTTATGAGATATGGCATTGTATGGTATGTAAGGTTATGGTATTGTAACATGGTATGTGCAAATATTAAAGATCATATGAGAAGACCATAGAGAAGGTTCAAGGAAGGTTTGAAGGTGTTTATCAGAGCTTAACCGGTACTGAATCCAGCATTGGAGATGCTATTTTGAGCAGTACATTATTCTAGAATTTACCCATCCTACTTTAGTCATTGCGACTCCCATTTGAGCAGCATGCTCTAGGCGGTTGGCCTTTCTGCATGTGCAGACCCCATTTGTATATACATACTATCTGGAGTAGTATCATCTGATTGTGGGTAAGGTTTCCCACCATGGTTTTTCCTCTTACAGGGTTTCCACATTAAAATATTTGCGTTATGTGTTGTGGATGTTGTATCTATTTCTATTTTATGCATTAAGTTTCACCGGTATTAATATTAACTGCTAATCTATTTACCGATATTAAGTTTGGTTTATCGGTATTAAGTATAAAGTTTGATTAAGAGATAATTGGGTTGATTCACCCCCCCCCTCTCATTTGCCCCTCCGGTTCCTAACAATTGGTATCAGAGCTAAGTCTTTTTGTAGAAGTCTAACAACTTGAGGAGATCCTATGGCAACAAACATTTTTCAGGAAGGATAGTCTGAAACTTGATGGAACTAAATAATGCATATGGAAGATCATAATGGAGACACATCTGAATTGCATTGGAAGAGACACATGGGAAGTTACAAAGAATGGCTATGTTGGTCCTACTACAAATCAACCTAATCCACTAACATTGGGTAAGGATCAAGAGAATGATTGCAAAGCAAGAGAAGCACTTTTGAGCACATTATCAGATCAAGAAATCATGAGATTATTAGACCGATCTACTGCTAAAGCTATTTGGGATAAATTGGAGACATTGAATGATGGACATACCACTGTCAAAATTGCAAAATTGGAATGTTACCATGTCAGGTATGGAAATTTGAAAATGGAAGAAGATGAAAGAATTTGTCCTTTTATGGAAAGAGTTAATGAAATTGTTTTAGGAATATTGTATTGTGGAGGAACCTTAAGTGAAGATGAAATTGTTTCTAAAGTTTTAATAGCTTTGCCAATGACATACAAAATGAAAGTAACTTCTATTAATGAGTTGAGAACAATGCCTAATACATCAGTATCTAGAGATACCTTGGTTGGAAAAATTTTAGCATTTGAGCTTGAGGAATTTGGTCTTGTTGCTACAAGTAAGATAGATTTAGCCTTCAAAGCATCACCATCTATAGCATCACCATCATCATGTGACAAATGCGATTGGAAAGCACTTTATGCAAAATAACTTGAAGATATCAGGAGGGAAAATGAAGAACTGGAAGAACTTGAAGCATTATTTGCAAGGAAAATGCCTAAAGGTCCAATTTGAAGTAAGTATGAAGGTAAAGCACCATTTAAATGTTTTAATTGCAATAAAGTTGGTCATATAGCATCTAGATGTCCTGATAGACATGCAAGTTCGAGAGAGGAAGCTAAAAGGACATATAAGCCTAACCCTGAATATCAAAGATACAAATTTAAGAAGAACAAAGATAAATCATGTTACTATGCTGATGAAAGAGTTACAAATGATTATGATGAAGAACCGACAAACAATGGATGGTCTTTTGTTGCAATAAAAGAAGATCAACTAACAGTTACTATTCCACTGGTAGAGCAGGCCCTGGTAGCTAAATTTGAGGAAAAAGATGAATGGATTATAGATTCTGGATGTTCACATCATATGACTTGTGATAAAAGTAAATTCTTATCTTTTCAGGAATACAATGGAGGTCTAGTAATATTTGGCGATGATAAAACTTGTTTAATCAAAGGAAAAGGCGTTATATCTTTGGAAGGTAAGAACAATACAAACAATGTTTATTATGTTGAAGGTTTGAAGCATAATCTTTTGAGTGTTGGTAAATTAGTTGAAAAAGGATTTCAGTTACAATTCAAGATTGGAAAATGAAAAATCATGAACAGAACTGGATTGGAGATTGCAATCGGTAATCAAACTAAAGGTAATATCTTTCATTTGAATAACAATGATAAGACATGCTTGATTGTACATATTGATGAAAGTTGGTTATGACATAAGAGACTTTGTAATGTGAATTTGCATTGCATTGTAAAGATCAGTTCAACTAAGGCAATTAAGGATTTACCTAAGATTGTAAAACCTCATAATCCGATATGTAAGGAATGTCAAATGGGAAAGAAAGTTAGAACAACCTTTAAGAGTATTTATGAGAAATCCAATAATGTTCTTGATTTAACTCATACTGACTTGTGTGGTTTGGCAAGAACAAGAAGTCTATAGGGAGATAGATACTTTATGCTAATAATTGATGATTATTGTAGAATGTGTTGGGTTACTTTTCTCAGGGAGAAATCAGAGGCTTTTGGAAAATTAAAATTATTCAAGGCAATGGTAGAGAATGAAACTGGTAAGAAAATCAAATGTTTGAGATCTGGTCAAGGAGGATAATTTACATCTAAGGAGTTTAATACATTCTATGAAGTGAATGGAATCAAAAGACAACTATCAGCACCTCAAACACCTTAGTAGATTGGAATTGTGGAAAGGAAGAATAGAACTATTCTGGAAGCAACTAGAAGCATGATATTGGAAGCAAGTCTACCTCATGTGTACTAGAGAAAAGCGGTAAATACAACGGTTTACACTTTCAACAGAGTTCACATCAAAAGTGAAACTGGTAAGTCCCCTTATGAACTATGGTTTGGTAATACTCCTACTCTTAAATACTTCAGAATATTTTGAAGCAAATGCTTTATTAGGAGAGATGAGTATGTTGGTAAATTTGATCGTAGAAGTGATGAAGGAATATTTCTTGGTAATTCATCTAAGAGAAAGGCATATAGATATTTTAATAAAAGATTGTAGAAGATCATTGAGAGTGATAATGTGAAGATAGATGAACACTTTAGAGGAAATTCAAGGTCTGTAGATTCTGAACCGATAGTTGAGATGATCATAAATGAACCAATATAGAGTGCACCGGTACAAAATGTGGATCCAGTCACACCGGCATCATCAGAGAATTCCATAGTGATTGAAGAACATCAACATGTGAATAAACCCAGGTATGTAAGACTAAATCAATCAGAAAGTTAGATAATTGGGAATAAGTATCAAGGTGTTATGACAAGGGGCAAACTAAAAAATGAAAAGGTATGCTTAATTTCTCAAATTGAACCAACATCTATTTTTGAAGCATGTCAAGATGAACATTGGATAAAAGAAATGGAAGATGAATTAGAACAAATTGAAAAGAACAATACATTGGCATTAGTTCCCCAGCCTAAAGACAAAAATGTAATTGGAATTAAATGGGTATTTAGAAATAAACTTAATAAAGATGGTAAGGTAATCACGAACAAAGCAAGATTAGTGTAAAGGATATTCATAGAAAGAGGGAATTTATTATAATGAAACCTTTGCATCGGTAGGTAGAATTGAGGTAGTTAGATTATTTCTTGCATTTACAACACATAAGAACTATAAAGTATATCAGATGGATGTAAAATGTGCATTTCTGAATGGTGATCTTGAAGAGGAATTTTACATTTAACAGCCTGATGGATTTTCATTGACAACTGATAAAGATATGGTTTGAAGATTAAGGAAAGCTTTGTATGGATTGAAGCAAGCTCATAGAGCTTGGTATGCTAGATTGGACAAATATCTTTTGAAGCTTGGTTACACTAAAGGTAATGCTGACAGCAACTTATATTTCAAAGTGACTAATGATGATATTTTGGTTATTGAAGTTTTTGTTGATGATATCATTTTTGGAGGAGAAAATGGATTGTGTAAAGACTTTTCTAATAAGATGCAACAAGAATTTGAAATGTCTATGATTGGAGAGATAAAATTCTTTTTAGGATTGTAGATTTCACAAACTGATAAAGGTATATTCATATGTCAAACAAAATATTTGAAGGAACTATTGAAGAAATTTGGTATGGAAAACTCTAAACCGATAAGTACTCCTATGACTACAACTAATAAATTGATGTTCAAGGATGGTTCAGCTCCTGTTAATCCAATAAGATACAAATCTATGATTGGAGGTTTAATGTATTTGACTCAAACAAGACCTGATATAATGAATGCAGTATGTATTGTTTCAAGATTTCAGAGTAATCCTAAAGAAAATCACGAATCAACAGTAAAAAGGATTTTCCGGTATCTACAAGGTACAACAAATCTTGGTTTATGGTATCCTAAAGATGAAAATTTTGATTTATGTGCATACATCGATGCAAATTGGGTAGGAGATGTAGATGATTGAAAGAGTACCACTGGCAGTGCATTATTTCTTAATAGCATGATTTCATGGTTAAGTAAGAAACAGAGTTGTACAACATTATCAACAACAGAATCAAAATATATTGTAGCAACAACTAATTGTACTCAGGTATTATGGATTAAGAAAATGTTGAAGGACATTAAGGTAAAATGCAAAGAGCCTATTATCATCTATTATGATAATTCAGCAACAATTTATATATCAAAGAATCTGGTATTTCACTCTAAGACTAAGCATGTTTATATCAAATATAATTTTCTGAAAGAGAATGTTGAAGAAAATGAAGTGAAATTGGTTTATGTGAATACTAAAGAGCAGATTGCAGATATCCTTATGAAGCCTTTACCTATGGAAACCTTTGAATATATTAGAGAGAATCTTGGGGTAATACCCTCACCGGTAGAGACTTAGACAATTGAAGATTGGCATCAAACCGACAGAAACTAATAGAGAAATCTTTTTTCAGGCTTTGATGGAGGAGAGCTATTTATTAGGGGGAGTAGTTGGTTGTATTAGTTGGTTGTATGTTCTGGTATTTTTATTGCTTTGGCATTTGATGTCAAAGGGGGAGAGATATATATGAGAAAATATTATCCTTGGGGGAGAGATTATTCTTTTGGATACATTATTCATTGGGAGAGAGATATACATTTGTATTTTGATTTTTGGTATTGATCTATTCTGGAGATTGTTGGTTTCTGGTTTTTGGCATTCTGTTTTGGCACTTAGATGTTTTTCCATCTATTGTTGCCATCAATGCCAAAGGGGGAGATTGTTGGTATTTTGGATGTGTTGCATTAGTTTGTCATTGATGTCAACACTTATTCTTCTGGAGATCTATGATTATGTTGAACCAACACATTGTGTTCAGTGGCAAATTTAGTGACTTATGTACAGTCTAATGAATACTAAGAGGGGGGTGGGGTGAATTAGTATGCCAAAAATTACTGTACTTAAAAAACTTTACTAGTCTAGTAGTAAACCGGTAAAACAATTTAGCAAACAAACTGGTTAGCACACATGCAAACCAAATAGCAAATAATGCATTCACCCACAGAAGCACAATCACCATAACACAAGAGATTTTGACGTGGAAACCCAAATGGGAAAAACCATGGTGAGATGAAACTCACAAGTAACTATTTGCAGAATAGGAACCAGACCGGTTAAGGTCAGATCGGTTAAGGTCATACAATGTTCTTTACCAGAACAGATCCTATTAGGAATCTCAATCTCTGTCAGGAGATAAGTCTGATTAAAGACTACCTTGCTAGAGGATTTTAGATCCATAGATGTGAACCACCTTGTTAGAGGATTTACAAAAGGCTTTTTGGGCCTACCTGGTTGAGGGCTTCAAACTTGTCGAAGATGTGAGTAATCAACAAGTGAGTGATCTAGCAAATAGCACAGATTGCTTGGTTAGATCCTTGATAGCTCATTCCTAATGCATTCCAACATTACTTCAGTCTTCAACACATTCACACTCTACCTTCTCTCACATACCTGAACTTCTCTTCTATAGTCACACTTACAAAAACTCATCAACCACCTTAAACCCTAGCAACACCCTAAAAACATAGACATGATGTCGTTATAAAGGAATCTGATTTCATATTGGTCCAATAGGCTTACAATACAATTTCCTAGGTTCAATGCATCTAGACACTTTTGGTAACATGACACAAATGCACTGCCAAAGTGTCGGTACCCGCCAAACAATCGGTGGATGATAACTCATCACAAAATGCTAGTTGGTAACTCATCATAGAGTATTACCGGTTCAAACAAAATACCAGTTTAAGCAAAATACCAGTTGCCGGTTTGACAAAATGAAGACTGGGAAATATGAGTTGTGCCGCTTCGTTCCTTCGTACCGCTTGAGATCCTCAAACTGCTTGGGGTCTTCATACCACTTGAGATCGGTAAACACTTTCTGCAAAACACCGAGAGTCTAAAGACTAACATATGATACTGGTTTGGAATCAATTACTGGTTGAATATAATTCATACATCCAAAAAGTGATCTTGTCGTGCCCAACTTTTGGGCACAAAAACGGAACAACAAAATTTTTTTTTGACAACATGAACTCGCAATATATCCTACATAATAATAACTTTATTAGAGTTTTGTCTCAACTAGGATGTAAATAAATTTGTTTACTAAGGTTGGGTTAATTAACCAACTCGAATGAGCGACTTTACTTGGTGGGGATTAATCAGTGTCACGGATTAGTTAGCTAGCGCAATTACCTTAATAGGTTGTCGTAAATTGAAACGAGGGTTAAATGGGTTATCTCAATGTATTAAATCATTTCCGACCATAAAATGATAATGTTATAAAATAATTGATGCACGCGTGAATTCATTATTTAAATCCAACCGATAGGGGTTCAAATTCCTAATTAATGCCATTTGCCCACTAAAACTGATAATAAGCTAAAGCCAATTCTAATTTTCCCTAAACCCTTAATTTTGACGATTTAATTTTAATCCGGCCAAAACCGGTCTCAAGGGCTTAGGGTCCATAAAATTAATTCTACAATTTCTCCTTTTAAATTTTCCTAACATCCAAATATATTGGGGAAAGTCTATTGATTAATTAAATAAATTAATTGATTTAATGTATAGTGTATCCAACTATATTAACTCTTTATTTTTAAACCCCTTTAATTTTACTATATTAAAATTTTAATTCTCTAAAGAATTCAATTATTAAAATAACCCTAATTATATATTAAAATCAAATTTTAAAACTCCAATCTAAATCTCCCATATATATATATATATAATTCCTAAAATGCTAACCCTAACCCGAAATTGGGTTAGGGTTGCATTTCTATTTATTCCTATTTTATTTTATTTTCTTACAAATTTATACCCTAACCCGAAATGGGTTAGGGTTTATTATACCACTATTTTTTGTGTTTAGTGTGTGATTGCAGGTACGGAGGCGGATTAGGGCACGGCGGCCATGGGCATGGTAGAGGGTTTCACAGAGGGGGAAGAGTGGAGGAGGTGGTGCGGGGCTCTCCCGGACACCCCGGACACCACTGTGTTTATACACAGTGACGGTGGTGCCGTCCACTGTGTATACGCACAGTGGCAGCCGCGGACCGTCCACTGTGCTTACACATAGTGGCAACACCTCCCGTGTCGTCCACTGTGGGTAAGCACAGTGGCGCGGCCCGAGAGCCATCCATTGAGTTTACACACAGTGGCTCGGCATTTCCCGTGCCGTCCACTATGGGTAAACACAGTGGTGCGGCCCGAGAGCCGTCCACCGTGTTTACACACCGTGGCTCGGCCGGTGCTATGATTTCCCCCAATTTTTTTTTATAAAATTTATAAGTATGTAAATATATATATATATATATATATTTATATATATCCATTGTCATGTTCAGAATCTATACGTATATCTCTTTTTTTTTTGTATCTCTGGAGTATGTTTTCAAATGCAAGGATGGATATATGTATATATATATATTTATATATATATATATATATGGTTAGGATTAGGAAGTTTATTTTGAATTATTTTTAACACAGCAGCATGCAATTTTTTTTTTTATATATATATATATATTTTGTAACAGGAATACACCAGGACAAAGTATGTTTCCTTTTCTTTTTGTTGCAGGGATAAACACATATAGAAGTTTATATATATATTTATATATATATAAGTAAATATACTTATATATTTACAGATATATTTAAATAAATGTTAAGACAATAGGGCTGGAAACCCTCATTTTGTTTTGAGATTCTAACATCTAAACATTCTGATCTTAGTCTTTTAACAACATTATGAATAAATCTTATTTTTCTTCCCTTTCTCCCTTTTTTTTTTTTTTAACAGTCATACATCATGCTTTCTACAACAATGTAAAAATACTAGATCCTTTTCAACCATGTCTAAACAGAGTTCACAGCAATATAATAGCAGTAATTAAACTATGCAAGTAAATAATGAAACCTAATGCATTCCTTTCTTTTTCTTTAATATTGCAGAAAATGAACAAGTTAACAGACCCTTTTTTTTTGAAAAAGAGATTTAGATGTAGTCTACAGCAACATAATAGGCATCAAAATTTAAGTAAAAATTACATTGCTTACAGAATGATAAGTTACAATAGCCCATATATAAAATGGGTGAATAATCTAACCAGTCTTCTCATTCTTAATCTTCATACATTCTTAATCTTTATACAGAGAATAAAAGGAAACAACCTAAAACTCCTTATTTACATATATTTATTTTGCTACAATTCATAAAATTACATTTTCTTTTTGCTTTTCTGCATTTAAATAGGAAATCTGTATCTGAATAAAAATCTGCAACTCCTAGATCCTTTTCCCAGCTACCTGCATATAAAATTTTAGGTCTGTGACCATGGGATGCTCACCTCCCAGCCTAGGCTTACCAGAAGCCACCCTCGAGCTAGGAGAATCAAGACCTAGATGGGGTTACAACCAAGCAATACAACAAGCAAAGGGGAAGAAAATAACACAACAGAGACACCCTTTCCCAAGTTGAAAACTCCATCACAAAATGTGATGCCTTATTAGGGTGGAAGTGGACCAAGTACCCTAGGGGAGAAATCTGCTAATTCAAACTTATAGCCAACTCATGGCACCCATGAATGCATAACCAGAATTCATCCTTAATCCCTACACCCTTATGACCCCCAAAAAGACAAGCATGCCATATTTGCTCCCCCTTATGACCCCCAAGTGAAATAACACAAAAGAAAGAAGCAAGGGTCTCATGGACAGACCCTTGAGATCACTCTCAAAATGAGAGCCTCTCACTCTAAGGGCTGTCAAGCTCCTTCCACCCCCAAGACCAATCTTTCCTCCCAAGGAAAGGATGGTCTTGAACATTCCCCAAACACAACATTACATAAAACAACAATAAACAAGAAACACATAAATTTTACAAATACAACACAAACAAAGAGTTACAGCAATTTCCATTCAAACATTCTATAACATTTTTACATTTACATAAGAGGGGAAAAAATAACACCAACCTTGACCTGCCAAGGGAAATCTAAGGGAAAGCTTGATGAAGAGCTACGCAATCCTCTAATCTTTTTCTGCAAATTCCTTAGCCCCCAAATCAGCTATCCTAAAACTGGTTTTTTTTTTTTTTTCCTCCAAAATTTCTCCAAAAATCTCCAAAGATAGAGAGTGGGTGATTAGCTCACTAAGCTTCCATTCTTAGCCTAAGAAGGCCTCTCTCACTCCTTCCAACCTCTTGGATAGAGTGAGGGATCCCCCATTGGGTTGGTCTTCCCTAGGTCTTACACACTCCCTAACCTAGGTACCTAGAGAAGGGAAATGGAATGGGGAAGAGGGATTACTCCCTTCAAGAAGGTTATCCTGCCAAGGAGGGCACTCCTATAGATGGAATTCGTCCATCTTGGGAAAACCACTTTTTTGGGTGGTTAAACAAGTCCTAAGGGAAAGACACATGGCCAATTTTGGCCTTCACCCATAGGTACCCCATGAGGCCTAATAGAAATGCTCTAAAATTGACTCTAGGAGTTGATTTGACCCTCAGAAAGTCCACCTGAAGTTAACCTACGGGTCAACTCTGAGTTGACCCTCCTTGTGACTCACTAACCTAGATTTCTTGGTTCCTTCAAGGATAAATAGGAGATATAACAATTAACAAAAAATAAAACTCTCCAAAAAGGTGACATGACAAATTGCCAACACAACATACCACATAGGTGTCAAGTGACACTACAAAATAATTCCACATCACAATTACATACGTGGCAATTGTCCCTTAAACGATTTAAACAATTCAATAAATACAATTTACACTCATGCAACATTTTACATTTATGAATAAAATACAATACATACGGGGTGTTGTCTCTCCAAATAGACAACCCCTGGTTTTACTAACGCACATAGGCCTAGGCTCGATTCTCCATAATATTTCCATGGTCACATGGATAATCTCCTGCACAACTCAATTTAAACATTAGTACTTCCCAATAGCCTCATATAATATAAAATACATAATCAGAATACAATACATCCATTCTGCAAAGACTTGTCATTATAAAATACGATTTGTCACAAATCAAAGCAATTCATCACAATCCTCAAAATTTGATCCACCTACAAGATATGCAAACGTATTTCTAACATTATAACAAATCCTGAAATTCAGATAATAACATACATCATCACAATATTACCCTAGTCTAGAATCATATAATATTCTATAATCCACAAGGCATAGAAATGGAGCATCAAATATATATCAATATTACCAAAAATCGTGGGATCATAAAAAGTTCTATATCCATAGTGTGTCAAAACTAGCATCCAAAATAGTTCCAATATGAAAATAACTGAAGAGATAGGATGGGTCGGGGTAGGGCCTCACAGATCTCATAGCAAGTGTGTGACCATCAATGACAATTACAACATAATCATCAAAAATGCCAACAATCTTCCCCTTTGGCATTCATGGCAACACTTAGGAAAATTTTGACATCTAAGTGTTTTACAACAAAAATATGCCATAATCAAAATTACTCCCCCTAAGCATATACACTATCCTTTTTGCAGAAAATACAATGTATACTACTTCTTAACAAAAATAACATGAAAGTATACATAGTATGCATCAAAATTTAAATACCAATATACTTCTCCCCCTTTGCCAACAATGACAAAGTATAGCTGAATAACTCCTGTTCCTTTAGCATTAATAACTGATTTAAGAGTTTATGACAATAAAGAGTGAAACTTGTCAAAAATTGATTTAAAGTCCTACATAAATGTCTTGATGGATAAAGACCATGATTCAAGCAATGAGGTAGCAACCTCATGCTCCATTTGCATCTGATAAACCTGCTCCTCCATAGCATCCATGGTACTCATCTCTTGAGTAACCGTTAGGGCATCTATATTGAGGTAGCATTTCTAGAGAATTTGTAGTCTTGGCAATAGGACCAGTTGAAGTTCTTGCAAATTACATGTCTGGTTTCTTATCTCTGCCTCTAGTCTTGCAGACTAAAGTTGAAACTGGTGAGCAATTTGTCCATATATGGAGAAGGAGTCTTATGGCATTTTGAAGGTGCTAATAAATGGCTGCATATCAGTTTGCAGTTTGTCCTTCTGAGTGAGCACATCATCACAAAATAAATGAGGTTGACAAATCTTGCTGAGTATTAGATTGCCCTCATCCATTGCATCTCTAATGTCCTTTTGTGCCTTCTGAAGATCAGACTAGAGCTCTGTTAACTTTCTCACCAAGGCAGTGTCCAGAGCCTTTTGATGTTCCTTCTTGGCATTTTCTTTTGCAACCTCTTCCAGGCTTTGCACCTAGTCTTCTACAACTATGCATAGGAGCTTCAATTGTGCAAGTGAGGAATCGGTACTAGGAAGGTTCGTACTAGGTATCAAACCGGTAAGAGTGTCCACCGCAGCTTGGATCACATCTTGCTCCTTTTTCCTCCTTATCACTTCCAGGCGTTCTTGAGAAACCTTAATGCTCTGCAGCAACTCTGATTCATTTGCGAACTAGATGATTCAATGGGACTAGTAATGTCAGCTAGTTTATCTTGACTACCGGTTGCCATTGGGGTCTCCACCTATGTGCTCTTTACCGCTGCTTCCTTGTCCTTGGCTTTTTGCTTATCTTCTTGAGCCTTCCTCTGCTCCTCTTCTTCTTTCTTTCTTTTCTCTTATTTCTTGTCTCTTCTCTTCATCTTTTCACTTCGACTCTTCTTCATCTTTCTTCTTCTCCTCTTCCTTCTTCCTCTTCTCCTCTTCCTGTTTCTTCTCTTCCTCTTTCCGATTCTCCTCTTCTTTCTTTTCCTCTTCCTTCTTCTTCTTCTCTTCCTCTTGTTTCTTATTTTCCACTTCTCTTCTCTTCTTCTCCTCTTCTTTTCTCTTATCCTCTTCCTCTTTCCTCTTTTCCTCCTCTTTTCTCTTATCCTCTTCCTCTTTCCTCTTTTTCTCCTCTTTTCTTTTTTCCTCTTCCTCTTTCCTCTTTTTCTCCTCTTTTCTTTTATCCTCTTCCTCTTTCCTCTTTCCTCTTTTCCTCCTCTTTTCTCTTATCCTCTTCATCTGCCTATTTCTTCTTTTCTGCTTCCTGTTGCTTCTTTTCTTCTTCTGCCTGCTTCTCCTATCCTATTCCTTCTGATGGTGTATCTTGAGTAACTTTTTCACCATCTAAGGCATCAACATCAATGGGTTCCATTTGTTCAATGACCGGTTCCCCTTCACTATCATATACTTCATCCAGTTTTGATATTTCCAGTTCTTGCTCAGCCTTCTTGTTGGCTTGACACACTTCATGAGTATGTACAATAGTTGTCATATGAAGATGAGTGTCTTTTTCAACATCATCAATTCTCCCTTCTAATAACCAAAGTCTTCTCCTTCTAGTGAAGAAGAGTCCTTTGTTTTGGTTAATGACTTCAAATAGCTCAAAATTGGACAGGTCAGAAAAGTATTGGGCAAATACTTTCTCCCTTATTTCCTGTTCCTTCTCTATGGCAATGTGCCATTTGTTGTCTAAAGAATTATACAAAAAATCTGGTGTCTCAGATCTAATTTCTGAAGGCGACCAGTCATTAACACACAAATACTTAATGCTTTCCTGTTCAACTTCTTCCTTTTCATCATCATTGAAGTCATCAAAACAATCAATTAAATCATTCAGCAATTTTCTCCTAATATTCTTTATAGTTCTTTGACAATGTGTCAAAGGTTTGTAAGAAGAAATATCAATATTTACCGATGCAAATGTTGTCGGTTCATTCTTTGTCTTTTTCTTTGTTTGCCTAGTCTTCTTAGGCGGTTCTTCAGACACAGTTTCTTCTGAGTCCAGTGTATTGCTTTTTGTCTTCTGCTTCCTCTCAAAGACTTTGGCAGGTGCCACTTCCAGTTTATTCTTAGCTGGTGATCGCTTGGTCACTTTGGGACTGGCTATAGTAACCGGTGTCGATGCTGAAGGCACTACCTTTCCTTTGTTTACTGGGGGTTCTACAACCGGTGTAACCCTTTCCAAATAGGTGTCGGTTCTCTTTGCCTTAGGATCAAGGGGTGAGGCTATTAGGGTAGAAGCATACCCATCCAACATATCATACATTACCTCATAGCCCATAGGCTCCACTTCTTCTTGTCTAGGCTCAACAGCCTCCATTATGCATTCAGATGTCTTCCTCATACTTTTTGACTATATCACCATATATTCTTACCCTTTGGTTCATTTTGCATCTGAACTCATCAAATTATTTGTTCAGTACTTCCAGATAGTCGGTTCCAACTGCTTGTAGACTTTCCTTGATTTGCTTTGTCACCGGTTGGTCAGCAGACCACTGAGTGTCACCTACTCCTGGAAAGTAGCCTTGGAAGTAATAGAACAACCCAACCAATAGTTGTCCAAACTTAAATCTTAGTGCATTGTCCTATTTGATCGAATTAAGATTCAACAGAAGTTGTCTTTGCATAAAAGTGCACAGATCAAACGATGCATCTACCTTGATAATCCTGTAAGCAACATTTATCGTTGCAGCAGAGACAAAATTAATTCTGCTAGAAGAGAACATCTGGTAACCTATCACCATGCATGCATACTTGACCAGATCATCCTTGATTGAGTTGACGGTCATTCCACGTGAGTTGCTCACTGAACCGGTGAGCTTGGACATTTCAGTCTTGCTGACCTTCCTTAGGGCTGGCACTTCCCCTGTGTTATAGAAACTGGTGACATCATGAATCACTTCTGATGTGATGCCATTCGTCCACTCTAAGTACATTTTATCATTGTGCACTCTACTCATAATGATGTGAATGTGATCATCTAAAAATTCTTCAAGAAAATAGACTGCATTGTGAAGTTTCTTCTTTTTACAGAATGCTAATTTCCGGTTTAATCCTCTTATCCTTCCTGCAGAACAAAAAAATGGGAATGGATTACAAGAGACCCTAATTCTTCAATTTTACAATCAATGTAATCTGAAATGCCTTCCTCCACTATAACTCCAGCGGGTACTAGGGATAGGGCATTGTATTTTGCCTTTTGTTTGATGAAATCTATAGAATCAATAGGTGCACTAGAACCAGCATGTGATGCGAAAGCCATGATAAATAGAGAATTTTGAAAAATACCTTCGTAGATCAAAATTTAGGGCTTCACAATTTGAAGTTTGCTACACACTCCTTTGGTTGCTGAAATACCGCTTTGCATTCTACACTTCTCCAACAAATGATTGCCTCAGATTCTTCTTCAGGATTTTGATAAATTCTTTGAATCGCAGTGTAAATCGCTTTTCTTCGCTCTAAACTTGAAAAACTTCTTCGCTCAAAAAATGATAAGTGAGAAATGATTTGAAAATTCCTTTTAAACAGGTTCTCCACCTACCATAATAAATGCTCCACTATTAGGGTGTAAACCCTAATTTGCCTTTTACCATTTTCGGGCTTCTACCGACTAATAGGTATCTCATACCGGTTAAGGTATTTTACCAGTGTCAACTGGGGGTTCGAGATATTTCACCATTTTCTCCCCCTAAGCTTTTTGTAGCTTAGTTTGCCGGTTCTGAAATTTCCACACTAGGTGCAGAAACCGGTTCTTCTTGTAACACTCCTGGTTTCTTTTTCTAGGTTTTGTTCATATCTACTTGAATAGTTTCAATATCAATCTTTCCTTCTGCAGTGACCGGTATGTCATCCGATATGTTCTTTCTTGTTCTGCAGAATCTGGCAATGTGACCCGGTTTGTTGCAATGATAGAAGACCATTCTAGGTGCTCTCCATGGTCCATTATTCATGTTACCGTTCTTCCTCCTACATGTTGCAGCAGTGTGACCATGACAATGACAAATCACACAGATTTCTCTCCATCCAGTTGCCGCTTGATAGCCACTGCTACCTGACTGATGATTAAAGGTATTAAACCGGTTGGGATTCCGGTTTACAAAAGGTTCCAGACCAACTCCTTAAGTCCTCTGAGGATATCTTCCAGTGTTGTTCATAATAGACCTGCATTCAGATGCTCTATGCCCAAACTTGTTTCATGCATAACAATTACCATTGAACTTATTGGATCTAGGTACATTGTTTATAAAGTAAGGAAAATTATTGTAGGCTTTGCTCCTACACACATTAGCAGTATGTCCTTCTTTAAGACAGTTACAGCAAATAGGTTTGAAATTTTTCTTACCTTTACCTTTGAATGCTGGTTGCTTCTTTGATGCTTTAGCATTTGCGCCAGAGGTCTCACCTTCCTCATGACCAGAGTAGCCAAGTCCATCAGTATTCTTGATAGGTTTGGCCGATTCAAGCTTTTGCTCTAGCTTAATAGTACTCTTGTTGAACTTAGCAAGTATTTCCTTTGACTCAGAGAGTTCTTTGGAAATAGCATCATTTGTTTCCATCAAGTTTGCATTCTCGAAGATGGCTATGTTTAGTTCTCCTTGCATGTCTTCCTTTTCCACTTTGCTTGCATGGAGTTGAGCGGTTAGGGCACTGATTTCTTGTTTTAACTTAGAGATCTCATGATCTCTGTCTTTTACAAGATCTTTAACTTTCCTCTAGTTCTCAAGCTCTTGACACATTCAGATAGTTAGTCCTTCCAACTCCTTTCTTAGGTTGGAATTGGATTCATTCAACTTTTCTACTTCTTGAATTAGGGCTTCCATATCTGCTTCATCAAAGTAACTATTTTCAGTTAGCTCCATTAGTTTTTCAGCATGTTCTCTCCTATTTGCCTGAGAGGCCTTATATTTGACCATAAGTTCATCATAGGCTTGCTCAGACTGAGTGAGTTGATGAATAAGTTCCCTCATAGTGTATTCCCCCATACCTCTTTCCAAGTGGTTAAACTTATAGAAAGGTTGGCTCTGATACCAATTGATGAATACT